>NC_042616.1:18860668-19160668 GCF_901001135.1 Rhinatrema bivittatum
TACGCAGGACAGACTGGCCGAAGATGGAATCTTGTCTTCCGGCTTTGTCCAAACAATAGTGGGCTGCGAAGGTATGGAGAGAACTCCAGGTGGCAGCCCTGCAAATGTCAGGAAGTGGCACCGATCGTAGGTGTGCTGCTGAAGTCGCCATGGCCCTCACAGAGTGTGCCTTAACACCGACTTGGAAAGGAATGCCTGCTTGCTGATAGCAAAAAGATATGCAGTCCACCAACCAGGAGGAGAGAGTCTTCTTACCTACAGGCTGCCCTAATTTGTTAGGATGGAAAGAGACGAATAACTGAGTGCTCTTCCTGTGGGCAACTGTACGGTCTAGAAAAAAAGCTAGAGCCCGTTTACAGTCAAGTGTATGCAGAGCCTGTTCCCCTGGATTGGAATGGGGCCTGGGAAAAAAGGTAGGTAGTATGATGGATTGTGAGAGAGTCAGTTGGACCGTTAGATGATCGAGGGGTTAAAGGGGCACTTAGAGAAGATAAGGCCATCGCGGAAAGATTAAATGATTTCTTTGCTTCGGTGTTTACTGAAGAGGATGTTGGGGAGGTACCCGTAATGAAGAAGGTTTTCATGGGTAATGATTCAGATGGACTGAATCAAATCACGGTGAACCTAGAAGACGTGGTAGGCCTGATTGACAAACTGAAGAGTAGTAAATCACCTGGACCGGATGGTATACACCCCAGAGTTCTGAAGGAACTAAAAAATGAAATTTCAGACCTATTAGTAAAAATTTGTAACTTATCATTAAAATCAACAATTGTACCTGAAGACTGGAGGATAGCAAATGTAACCCCAATATTTAAAAAGGGCTCTAGGGGCGATCCGGGAAACTACAGACTGGTTAGCCTGACTTCAGTACCAGGAAAAATAGTGGAAAGTGTTCTAAAGATCAAAATCACAGAACATATAGAAAAACATGGTTTAATGGAACAAAGTCAGCATGGCTTTACCCAGGGCAAGTCTTGCCTCACAAATCTGTTTCACTTTTTTGAAGGAGTTAATAAACATGTGGATAAAGGTGAACCGGTAGATATAGTATACTTGGATTTTCAGAAGGCGTTTGACAAAGTTCCTCACGAGAGGCTTCTAGGAAAAGTAAAAAGTCATGGGATAGGTGGCGATGTCCTTTCGTGGATTGCAAACTGGCTAAAAGACAGGAAACAGAGAGTAGGATTAAATGGGCAATTTTCTCAATGGAAGGGAGTGGACAGTGGAGTGCCTCAGGGATCTGTATTGGGACCCTTACTGTTCAATCTACCTTATAAATGGGCTCTGACAGACGGCCCGCAAATGCGCAGTAGAGAGCAGCTCTACCACGCATGTGCGGGCCAGCACGTCGGTCTGAGCCAGCGTCAAAAAAAAAAAAATGGCGGCGGCGGTAGCGGCAGCGGGCGGTGGCGGTAGCGGGCGGCGGCCAGTAGCGAGGGAGGGAGGGACTGAGTGGGAGGGACGGAGAGAGAGAATGGGTGGGAGGGAGTGAGTGAGGGGGGACTGAGGGAGAGGGGGGACTGAGGGAGAGGGAGAGAGTGGGACTGAGGGAGAGAGAGAGAGGGAGGGAGTGAGTGGGACTGAGGGAGAGAGGAGGGAGGGAGTGAGTGGGACTGAGTGAGTGAGAGGGGGAGGGAGGGAGGGAGTGGGACTGAGTGAGAGGGAGGGAGTGGGACTGAGTGAGAGGGAGAGGGGGGACTGAGTGAGAAGGAGGGAGGGAGTGGGACTGAGTGAGAGGGAGTGAGTGGGACGGAGGGAGAGAGAGGGAGGGAGTGAGTGAGAGGAGAGGGAGGAGTGGGTGAGGGAGGGAGGGAGGAGTGGGTGAGGGGAGAGAGAATGAGGGGGAGGTGAGAGACAGAGGGATGTAGCCCGTTTTAACGGGCTTAACGGCTTGTATATTTATAAATGATCTGGAAAGAAATACGACAAGTGAGATAATCAAATTTGCAGATGACACAAAATTGTTCAGAGTAGTTAAATCACAAGCAGATTGTGATAAATTGCAGGAAGACCTTGTGAGACTGGAAAATTGGGCATCCAAATGGCAGATGAAATTTAATGTGGATAAGTGCAAGGTGATGCATATAGGGAAAAATAACCCATGCTATAATTACACAATGTTGGGTTCCATATTAGGTGCTACAACCCAAGAAAGAGATCTAGGTGTCATAGTGGATAACACATTGAAATCGACGGTGCAGTGTGCTGCGGCAGTCAAAAAAGCAAACAGAATGTTGGGAATTATTAGAAAAGGAATGGTGAATAAAACGGAAAATGTCATAATGCCTCTGTATCGCTCTATGGTGAGACCGCACCTTGAATACTGTGTACAATTCTGGTCGCCGCATCTCAAAAAAGATATAATTGCGATGGAGAAGGTACAGAGAAGGGCTACCAAAATGATAAGGGGAATGGAACAACTCCCCTATGAGGAAAGACTAAAGAGGTTAGGACTTTTCAGCTTGGAGAAGAGACGACTGAGGGGGGATGTGATAGAGTGTTTAAAATCATGAGAGGTCTAGAACGGGTAAATGTGAATCGGTTATTTACTCTTTCGGATAGTAGAAAGACTAGGGGGCACTCCATGAAGTTAGCATGGGGCACATTTAAAACTAATCGGAGAAAGTTCTTTTTTTACTCAATGCACAATTAAACTCTGGAATTTGTTGCCGGAGAATGTGGTTAGTGCAGTTAGTATAGCTGTGTTTAAAAAAGGATTGGATAAGTTCTTGGAGGAGAAGTCCATTACCTGCTATTAAGTTCACTTAGAGAGATCACGTGATGTGGTGGGCTCGGTAGGACGTTTTCCTCCGAGCTCTGGGTGCCCCCCCGCCTAATCTCGTACCATCGTGGTCTCTTTACCTACTTACTGAGCATTTCACCGCAGGATACTAATTGGAGCAGCGAGCATTTCTCTTCAGCCTGCTTGGGGCATCATATGGTGACCCGTTCGGTGAGGAAAGAGAAGGAGAAACAAAAGGCCCCTGACGTCAAAATGGCAGCCGCCACTGAACAGGAGTTGCCTGAGGCAGGGGAATCGCTGGAAGATAAGATTTCCCAAGCCGTGGTTCAGGCGTTGGATGTTCGTTTGCACCAGCTGTCCGAACAGATAGCTGATGTCCGTGCCACCTTGAATGAATATGATGTGCGTACGGAGCGCCTCGAGGGCCGGGTGGGAGACGACGTGGGTGCTCTTGAGAAGCGGGTCGAGGAATTCATTAAAAAATCGCAGGCCAATGAAGACAAAATCGATGATCTTGAGAATAGATCACGGAGGAACAACCTTCGTTTTGTTGGTTTTCCGGAGACTCTTTCTGATAATGACCTGCCGCGGGTCCTCGAGGCGTGGTTGCTCAGCGTGGTGCCCTCCCTTGCATCTCCTTCGGGATGCCTGTTCGAGCGAGCACACCACGTGGGTCGGAGAAACGAGGAAGATCTGGCGAGACGACCCCGGGTAATCATTGCCCGTTTTTTGCACTTTGCGCACCGTACCTTGGTTTTGCAACACTATCGGAAAAACCGCGAATTTTTTTATGAATCTACCCGCATCCTTCTCTTTCAAGATTTTTCCCCGCGAGTGACTTCGCTCCGCAAAGTTTTTCAGGACGTTTGCTCGGAGCTGGCGAACAAACGGATTCGATTCGCCTTACTCTTTCCAGCGAGGCTGAGGATCATGTACCAGGGCCAAATGAAATCTTTTGATTCAGCAGCGGATGCGCGGGCGTATGTGCGAGATCTCCTGGCCTCTGAGTCTTCTCAGCCACCGTGAAACTTTGGGGAGTTGCTAGCTTGACTCTAGCTATACATTTTCTTTGGGTGTGTGAGGTGCAGAGGCTTCAGCTGAGATTTTTTGTTTTCTGTTTTGTTCCGAGCCAAAGTCTGCACTCGCACTGTGAAAAGTTTCGGCTATTTTTGCTGGTTTGTTCCCTGTGATATGTAATCACTCTTTTCTGTATCCGAAGTTTACACAGTTTCTACTAACTTACAGGTCGATCCAGTAAAGTCCGTGGGAGAGCGGACGAACGCCCGCTCTCCCGGCGCACGCACCAGCCCTTGGCCGGTGCGAGCGATCCAGTATTCAAATGAGCTGACGCGGTGCAAACGAGGGAAAGGAGGCACTAGGGACACTAGCGCGTCCCTAGCGCCTCCTTTTGGCCTGGAGCGGCGGCTGTCAGCGGGTTTGACAGCCGACGCTCAATTTTGCCGGCGTCGGTTCTCGAGCCCGCTGACAGCCACGGGCTCGGAAACCGGACGCCGGCAAAATTGAGCGTCCGGTTTTCGGCCCGACAGCTGCGGGCCGAATTCAAAATTTATTATTTTTTTTTTTTTACTTTTTTTTACTTTTGGGGACCTCCGACTTAATATCGCTATGATATTAAGTCGGAGGGTGCACAGAAAAGCAGTTTTTACTGCTTTTCTGTGCACTTTCCTGGCGCCGGAAGAAATTAGCGCCGACCTTTGGGCGGTGCTAATTTCTTAGAGTAAAATGTGCGGCTTGGCTGCACATTTTACTTACTGGATCGCTCGGGAATACCTAATAGCGCCCTCAACATGCATTTGCATGTTGAGGGCGCTATTAGGTGCCGCGGGTGGGCCGCGTGTTTTCCTCCCCTTACTGAATAAGGGGTAAGGGAAAACACGCGTCCAGAGCAGGGTGACAGTGCGCTCCAACGGAGCACACTTTACTGGATCGACCTGTTTGTTTGCTTGCTCATTGTGACATATATTTGCTGTTCTTTGTTAGCTCCTGGCCACAGTGTTTTATGTGGTTTACTGGGACCGCTTTGGTATCAGTTCGATATAGGCATATGTTCTATGGGGTGTGGGGGGGCACCCGAGCACATCTGCTCCACCTACGTGCTCTCGACCTCCTCTTAGAGGTCTCAGATATAAAGTTTGGGGGACAGGGGACGCCACGGGAAACTATCTTTTGAGAATCTCTGGTGTTTTGGGGTGATTGGCTTTGTTCTCTGTGGGGGGCTTGGGATCGGGATACCTGTGTTTTCTAGGGGCCATTTGAGTGTTAGTTTTGAGATGGTTCATAGGGGGTCACTCCTTGGGAAGTTAATTACCAAGCATAGGGTACAATATGTGGGCATTATTCAGCTGGGAACAACCCGATGGCTTTAAATATGGTGACGTGGAACGTGGCGGGCATGGGCACCCCGGTGAAACGGGAAAAAGTTTTTACTCGGCTTACTAAACTTCAGGCTAAAATTGTTTTCCTTCAAGAGACCCATATGCTCTCTAAGGAAATTTTAAAACTGAAAAAAAAAATGGGTTTCCCAACTGTATTTTGCTAGTGGTACCTCTAAGAGTAGGGGGGTGGCTATTTTGGTTCATCAAGCCACTCCTTTCCAATTGCTGGAGACTGTGGTGGATCCCCAGGGTCGCTATGTGCTTGTGAAGGGATATCTCATGGGTTCCAAAATATTGTTGGCCTCTATCTATGCCCCCAATGTGTATGAGCATGGTTTTTACACTACTTTGTTGGGACACCTTAGCAGAATGGGGGATTGTCCTATAGTTCTGGGCGGGGATTTTAACTATGTGATGGATCCTGCTATGGATAGATTTTCCGCCCGGGGAGGACAGCAGGTGAGTGAGCGGAAAGGACCCAGATTTCTGTGCAAGCATCTATCTCTTATTGATTTGTGGCGGGTGCTCCACCCTGGGGAGAGGGATTTCACCCACATTGCTAAAGCTCACCCCACGAAATCCCGGATTGACTACCTGCTTTTCTCTGAATCCCTTTTTTCTAAATTTACTAAGTCCTTGATTGAGACTCTAGTAATCTCAGATCATTGTCCGGTCTCTAGGGTTTTTTCTTTGGGGGGCTCTAGCGCTAAATCTCAGTGGCGATTACCGGCATCGCTAGCGAATGATCCCGGTTTTCCTGCCTTCTTAAAGCAAAAATGGAATTCATTTTTGGAATTTAACTCCCAGCATATGGATCAACCGATTCTCCTGTGGGAGACGGCCAAATCGGTGTTAAGGGGGGATATTATTAGTTATGTTAGCTATAAAAAAAAAACAGATGGATAGGGATATCCTTCTATTGGAAAAACGTTTAAGAGTGCTGCAAAGTAAGGTACATTCTACCCCAGATACTAAATTGCCCTCTCAATTTCGGGAGACGCAGATTGCACTCAATGACTTGCTCCATACAAGAGCGGCACATGAGTTGCTCCATAGGCAATTTAATTTTTATCGCTATGGCAACAAGGCGGGTAAGCTATTGGCGAGGCTGCTGAAAGCGCAGGAAGCTTCTAAATATATATCCAACTTACGTACCCCCCAGGGAGAGATTAAAACTACTTCTAGGGATATTGCGGATATATTTTCTGAATATTATAGGAACTTATATTCTGCGGACCCGGTACAGGAAGGGGATATCGACAGGTTTCTAGGGGCCCTAAATATGCCACATATCACTGACGAGCAACTCCAACGCTTACAATGTCCTATTGAAGTGGATGAGGTTCTGGAGGCGATCCAACTGCTCCCCGGTCAGAAAGCACCGGGGCCCGATGGTATGAATTCTACGTTTTATAAGGGGTTGAAAGAGGAGGTTGCTCCCATTTTGCAATTAGTCTATGAGAAAATGGTGGATCAGCAGGAAATGCCTCCCACCATGAGGGCTGCCACCATTGTGGTTCTCCCGAAGGCTGGGCGGGACCCATTGGCACCCTCATCGTATAGGCCAATTTCATTACTTAATTTAGATATAAAAATTATGCTAAAATATTAGCCAACCGCTTAAAATCTTTAATGCCATTTCTCATTTCCCCGGATCAGGTGGGGTTTGTGATGGGGGAGGCGTTCCACGGTGAATCTCCATAAAGTGTTGGTGGCTTTGGAGCTATGCGCTAAGGGTAGGGTGGAAGATCCCCTCCTGGTTACATGCGACGCAGAGAAGGCGTTTGATAGGGTGGCGTGGCCTTTTCTGCGTCGTGTGCTGCTTAAGGTAGGCTTGGTGGGTAGGATTTATGAGTATATTACTCTCTTATACTCCAATCCTACGGCTCGAATTCTAGTGAATGGTGAGCTCTCGGGGGAGTTTGGCTTACAGAGGGGGACCCGTCAGGGGTGCCCTCTTTCCCCTCTTCTCTTTATTTTAACGGTAGAACCCCTGGTATGTAAACTCAAAGCGACACCCGCAGTTACTGGTATGCCGGTAGGCCACCGTTCCTACCTTACGCTACTTTTTGCGGATGATATTTTGCTTTTATTATCTAAAGCGAAAGTAGCCCTTCCAGCTGCACTGGCCATTTTCCATCTTTACCAAGAGTTGTCCGGCTTTAAATTGAATCTGGACAAAACTGAAGCGCTGGATTTGTTGGGTTCTTTGCAGGCTTCCTGGGACCATTTTCCGGTTAAATGGGCTTCCTCCACGATTAAGTATTTGGGAATACATATTCATCCAAACCCCCAACGGTGGTACAGTTTAAATATCCCCCCCACGATCCAGAAAATGATATCCAAATTAAGGAGTTGGACTTCTCTCCCTTTATCACTCCAGGGCCGTATAGCTGTCATTAAAATGGTGATTGCACCCCAGTTATTATACAAATTGCTGATGTTGCCCTTTTTACTACTTCTTAAGGATAGAAGGCCTTTATATAAAGAAATTGGCAGATTTTTATGGCAGGCCAAGAGGGCACGAATCTCGATGGCTACCTTGATGGGGCCAAAAACTGAAGGAGGGTATGGTCTCCCCAATTTTTATTTTTATTCCTTAGCTGCCAATTGGCGTTTTCTGGGGGATTGGTTCTTCGGAACCGCAGAGTACTCTGATCCGGAGTTGATAGGGGCGATTTGCGCTCCAGTGGACCCCAGCCTTATTCTGCATATCCCGGTAGAGGCCTATTTAAAATTGCCAATGCGCTTTATCTTGGTTACTACTGTTCGCAAAGCCTGGCGCACCCTAAGGCAAATGCTGGGTCTATCTCCATTTGTATCCCCCCAATATCCGCTGAGGGAGCATTCTCTAGCCACCAGGTCTCTATTTCCCTTGACACATACCTTTCGGCTGGGGCCCAACTGGCGACTGGGGGATCTCCTTGATCCTGCAACGGAGGAATGCTATTCCTTTGATAAATGTCAAACCTTATTTGATTTTCAACCACGACACTTTCTGCTATATGGGTCAATGCGTGCATTGGTGTCTGAATTGCTCCGGGGGAATGCGGGGAAGATATTAAGTCTACATTATGCTGCTTTAATTACGTGTTTGCAATCCCGTAAAGGCTCTTTATCTTGTTTATATTCATATGCGCACATGATTCAGAATTATGGTATATATCAAAAGTTGTGTCCTCTGTGGACACGGGACTGCCAGGAGGAAGATAGTGGAGCGAATGCTTAAAACTCTTATATGTCCATACCTCTCATCACCCAAAATGTGGGATTGCGGGAAATGCAACAACGGATATTTCACCGGACTGTCTACTCTCCAGCCAGGGCGTTTCGTATGGGCATTGTTGCCTCTGCGTCCTGTCTTAAGTGCGCCTGTACTTTTGCATCGTTGATTCACTGTTTTTGGGATTGTCCCTCGATACAAGCCTTTTGGTCCTCCATTCGGCAATTTCTGTCAACGTTACTTGCTATGGATATCCAATGGTCGAGCTCTTTTTGCATCCTTAATAATGATGTGGGGGACGTGAGCATAAATGTTGACAATGTGGGATTGTTAGCTAAGGCCTGTCTCATGGCCAAAAGTGTATTCTGACCAAATGGCTGGAGCCCGATTCCCCGACCTTAGAAATGTGGACCACTTTGATGACGGACATGTTTCAACTGGAATATGGATCAATGTACAAAAGGTTTCCTCCCCGGAAGAAACAGGTATTTGAGGAAATCTGGGGTTGTTACTACAGATCTTTATCCCCCACTGTTCGGAGCTTGGCGCCTTTGGGGACAATGTAGCGGACTACGCACATGTTAATGCTTTGTGACCTGCCTTGAAGGGGACTCCGTGTACTGTAGACATATAGGTGACTGCCCAGGGGCCTTCCACAGAGGCAAACAGTGAAAAACGAATTGATCAGAGATTCTCGGGGCATGGGTGGGGGGGTGGGGCTCGTTAAATGAAAATGTGTGCTGAGCTTGTATGGTACTTTTTGTTTGCTGGTTTTGTTAAATGCTTGCTCACTCAATAAAATATGTTGGGAAAAAAAAAAAAAGTTCACTTAGAGAATAGCCACTACCATTAGCAATGGTTACATGGAATAGACTTAGTTTTTGGGTACTTGCCAGGTTCTTATGGCCTGGATTGGCCACTGTTGGAAACAGGATGCTGGGCTTGATGGACCCTTGGTCTGACCCAGTATGGCATTTTCTTATGTTCTTAAACTCCGAAACTACCTTAGGTAAAAACTTAGGGTGAGTGCGGAATACCGCCCGGTCCTGCAGGAGTTTAGTGTAAGGCGGATAGGTAACTAGGATCTGTAACTCACTAACCCTGCGAGCTGAAGTGATAGCCAAAAGGAAAATCACTTTCCATGTGAGAAACTTTAGGTCACAGGAATGAAGAGGCTCAAATGGTGGAGATTCAATGCCAAGAAGTGCAGAGTCATGCATATGGGGTATGGAAATCCGAATAAACTGTATTCGATGGGGGGAGAAGGGCTGATGTGCACGGGGCAAGAGAGAGACCTTGGGGTGATAGTGTCTAATGATCTGAAGTCGGCGAAACAATGTGACAAGGCGATTGCTAAAGCCTGAAGAATGCTGGGCTGCACAGAGAGAGGAATATCAAGTAAGAAAAAGGAGGTGATTATCCCCTTGTTCAGATCCTTGGTGAGGCCTCACCTGGAGTACTGTGTTCAGTTCTGGAGACCGTATCTCCGAAGAGACAGAGACAAGATGGAGGCAGTCCAGAGAAGAGCAACCAAAAAGGTGGAAGGTCTTCATCGAATGACTTATGAGGAGAGATTGAAGAATCTAAATATGTACACCCTGGAGGAAAGGAGGGGCAGAGGTGATATGATACAGACTTTCAGATACTTGAAAGGTTTTAACGATCCAAAGACAACGACAAACCTTTTCCGTCGGAAAAAAATCAGCAGAACCAGGGGTCACGATTTGAAGCTCCAGGAATGAAGACTCAGAACTAATGTCAGGAAGTATTTCTTCACGGAGAGGGTGGTGGATGCCTGGAATGCCCTTCCGGAGGAAGTGGTGAAGACCAGAACTGTGAAGGACTTCAAAGGGGCGTGGGATAAACACTGTGGATCCATAAAGTCTAGAGGACGTGAATGAAGAGTGGATGGCTCGCGGGAATGACTGCTACTACCTGGAGATAATACCCTTATTCAATAAACATACACACAGTTAATGTGACTCCAACATTGCTGTAAGTTTCAACGGCAAGAGGAAATGTGGAAAAAGATTTGCATTTACAATAAGGCGGGGAGTAGCTTGCTCGTTACGGTGGTTACTACCCCAAACCAAATAAGCCTGATACTTCACTTTCAATTCATAACCAGCACAACTCTCTGCTTCAACGGCAGGGGAGAAAGTCTGATACTTTGTGCATATCCAGCATAGCTCTCTGCTTCTATGGCAGGGGGAATTAAGAAAAGTGGATCTATATCAGATAACAACCAACAAGGACTGAATCATAGTTGAACAGAGCAACGATTGTCAATACCCATTGGTCGGATGTGATTGAAGTCCACATGTTGTGCAGGTGGCACAATAGACCTCCCCCACTGGTATGTGTGACAGAGGAAACTGGCTGCTGCTCTTCAAGCGGAAGTCAAAACCTGAAGCAGGCCCTGGCTGGGGGGCTGCTTGTAGTTTTTGTTTTCGGGCTTGGCAAGGCTGAGGTTTTTGATAAAGTCTCGTAGCACGGGACCTTGGTGGTGGCGAGTAGGCCTTTCTTGGACGATAGAACGACTTCTTAAGAGTCCTTCCTGAAGGGCTGCTTTGAGGAGAAGTCAGAAAGCATCGAAAAGGGTCTCACGATGGTCTTTTAATTCAGCCACCATCCGTTGGATTTGTTCACCGATATATGGTAGGTTGGACAAATGGTCTTGCACTTCTGGACGAAGGTCAGAAGACTTGAGCCAGGCCCACCGTCTTGCCGAGATAGCCGCTGAAATAGATGTCCGAATCTCATGCTTGCCTGCTTCAAAGCCTTTGCTTACAAGGGTTTGTAGCTGGTCCTGGAATTGTTGAGGTAGGGAATCGGAGAAGTCCTGTATTTGCTTAAAAATGACCCTGTTCTATTGGGTCATATAAAGCCGATAGGCAGCAATCTGGGAGATGAGCATGGCTCCTTGGAATACTCGTCGACCAATGTTGTCCAGGAATTTTTGTTCCTTAGCAGGAGGGGTAGACGAGTGAGGTTTTGACAGTTTGCCCTTTTTTGTGCAGATTCTACCACAACTGAGTGGTGATCAAGCTGGGATTTTTGGAAGCCTGGGGCTGACTGGACTAAATAAGTAGTGTCAGCCTTTCTGTGTACTGGAGCAACTGATCTAGGATTTTCCCAGTTCTTTTTGAGATCAAGAAGGACCTGATGAATGGGAATAGAAGTGACCACCTTGGGGGCATCCAGGAATTGGAGCAACTCCATCATCTGGTGCCTATCATCTTGTTCCATCTGTAGTTGAAAAGGAACCAACTCAGACATTTCCTTAACAAAATTTATAAGTGAGAGGTCCTCTGGAGGAGAACGCTTTCTGCTCTCAGTGGGAGAAGGTGGTGATGGTTAGTCATCGGTGTCTGTGGAAGTATCATCCCCCCCAAGTGTCATAAGGATCAGCAGACTTCCCTTTAGGAAGTGAAGGAGTTTGGATACCTGAGGGTCCCGGTCTAGGCTCCAAAAAAATCAGAGGAAACGCCGGAGGCACCGGTGCGGGCATCGATGGATTACTCGGTGGCGCCGAACATATAGGCACCGATGGATGAATCGATGGCGAGGGACGTATCGGCATCAAAGGTTGAGGCAACACCCCCGAAGGAGGGATGCGGAACGGTGTTTCTCCTCCCGATGATGCTGTTATCGGGGAGGGCATCATAGTCATCGGAGACCCGGGATCCACCGGTGGAAGGGCGGCCATCAGAGCCTCCATTCTGGATAGCAGCGGTGCCAGTGCTGCCGGAATCGGGTCGATGACAGGTTCCCACAATCGGTTGCCGGTTGCTAGAGGAATCTGAAGACGTTGCATCGCCTTGTCGATGGCCTCCTGGACTAGCTGGTCCAGTTCCTCGCAGAGACCTGGAGCAAGGAGCCCCGGCTCCGGAATGGAAGAGGGAGGCAGAGGCACAGCCGGAGGGACCACCTTTACAGGCGGAATCGCGGCTCCCAAACCCCGATCGGGTGAGGGTTGCCTCAGTGACCAGGCCGCAGGAATAGACGGTGCCGTTCCTGGATTGGGCTTCTTCGATGGCGGCGAGGTCGATGGTTTCGCTCCCCTCGATGGTCCAAGTCTTACGATGTCTATGGTGATGTTTTTCCCTGCGATCTCCTCGATCCCGAGGAGGAGTAGAGGGTGTCGATGGCTGTGAAGACATCTATGACGGTTGGTCACCGGTCGGTGGTCGATGTTGACGCGAAGTCGATAGTGCCAGTTCCAACGTTGTCGATGCAATGGACGGAATCGGGGTTTGAGCACGGAAGAGGAGTTCCATCTTCTCCATTCTGGCTTTGCGACCTTTTGGTGTCATAAGGGCACATTTGGTGCTAGTCAGGACACCATGCTCACGGCCTAAACACATTACATAGACTCCACGGGGGTCTGTGATAGACATGGTGCGAGAACAGTCCGGGCACCGACGGAACCCCGATGCCATGGCCATTGAAAAAAATTGAGCCGCAGTATGGTTGACGGCTGGTAGGCCGCGAGGGCCAAAACTCGACGGAAAAACCGTGTAAAACTTACCGGAGTACCGCGGTCAGAGAAAAGGCAGAGGAGGGACCCCTGTGGGGCAATTTTAACTTTAAGACTTCCGTGAGGGAAATTTCTGTCAGGAATCTCTATAGAGCTCCTTTGCAGAGAGGATACTGCTGCACGGAAAAAAGAAGACTGAAGGGGGACCTCTGGTGGCTGCAGGGTTAGTGCCATGCTGGGCATGCCAATTAGGGGCCAGTCAAAGTTCTGGAAACTTTGACAGTAGTTTTCCGTGATTGGGCTCCATCCTGATGATGTCACCCATATGTGAGGACTACCATCCCTGCTTGTCCTGTGAGGAAACCAGCGATCCTTCACCCGGACATCCAGGGGCAGAGGATCACAGCGCTTCAACCCATATAGAAGCTCATATCAAGCGGCCCGCCCCTGCAGGCCGGAGCCAGTCCTTTCGGAACAAGCACAATAAAAGGGGAGCCAGCTCGGGCCCAGGCCCCAGCCGCACCCCACAATGAAGACCAAAGGAAGAAGACATAGGGGGCAGACTGGCTCTATTCTACCAAAGATGGGTCGAGATACTTCGGACAAATGGGTCCTATCCATCATTCGAGAGGGATATTACCTGGATTTCCACCACCTCCCTCCGGACAAGTTTGTGGAATCTTCCCTGCCACGACCCTTCCAAGAGAATGGCAGTGGAAGCTACACTGACCAGATTACTAGCCTTAGAGGCTATAAACACAGGTGCCTCCACAACAAATAAATACTGGCCATTATTCCATCTATTTTATCGTTCCCAAGAAGGAAGGAACATTTAGACCTATCCTGGACCTCAAGGCGGTCAACCGTCACCTGAAGATTTCTCGCTTCCGCATGGAAATCCTACGCTCGGTAATAAGGGCGATACAACTGGGAGAGTTTCTTACCTCCCTGGATCTGTCGGAAGCCTACCTACAGATTCCGATCCAACAAGAACATCAGCGTTTTCTACACTTCTCGATCCTGGACCATCACTCGGAGTTCCGGGCACTACCTTTCGGGTTAGTCACTGCAGCCCGGACGTTCACCAAGATCATAGTGGTGGTGGCAGCAACACTGAGGAAGGAAGGAATCCGTGTGCATCCTTATCTAGACGATTGGCTGATCAGAGCAAAATCCCCAGAGGAAAGCCACCAGGCAATAGAGTCAAAACTCTACTGGAGAGCCTCGGGTGGGTAGTCAACCCAAACAAGAGCTGCCTGCAGCCTTCCCAATCTCTAGAATACGTGGGAGTCCGGTTCGACACCAAACAAGACGAGGTCATCCTGACACCGACAAGGAGATCAAAACTGATGACCCAGTTACGAACCCTGCTGAGCGAACTTCGCCCCACAGCATGGGATTACCTACAAGTTCTCAGCCTCATGGCATCCACACTGGAAGTAGTCCCATGGGCACAGGCTCACATGAGACCCATACAACGCTCACTACTATCACGATGGAATTCTCTGTCCCAGAACTACACCGTACGTCTCAGCTCCCAGACAGAGTTCGGCCCCAACTACGATGGTGGCTACAAGAAGCCCATCTGAGCCTACTCACCATGGATGCTAGCCTATGAGGATGGGGAACACACTACCAGGAGCTAACCGCCCAAGGGCAATGGAACAAAGAAGAGTCGGGATGGAATATCAGTCGCCTAGAAGCCCAGGCAATCAGACGAGCCTGCCTAAGGTTCGGTCACACACTCCAAGGCAAAGCGGTCAGAGTAATGTCGGACAATGCCACAACAGTGGCCTACATCAACCGTCAGGGAGGAACCAGAAGCCAACAGGTTGTCTCTGGAAATAGACCCCTTAATGTCATGGGTGGAAGTGAATCTTCAAGAGGATCTCGGCCTTCCACATTGCCGGGAAAGATAATGTCGTAGCGGGACTACCTCAGCAGAGAAAGTCTAGATCCAGGGAGAATGGAAACTGTCAACCACAGCACTCCAACTGATAGTAAACCGTTGGGGGAACACCAACATGAACCTCCTGGAAAAACAGGTCCAACGCCCAGAAGAGTCCCTCAAAACCCGGTGACTTGCCTATTTTCAACACTTTAATAGCATATTGAACCTCCATTTCCAATATTGGCCTATCTAACTCCATCTTTGTTCCGTATCAATGTAGGTAGTGCTACCGGATTCAAATAACTATCGATATCCTCATCTTTAATATGCTGCTCTGCTCCATATAAAGCTGAGTAAAACTCAGTAAAGCATTGACGTATATCGACAGAGGTCGTGAGTACTTTTAATTTTGGCAACGTTGTTTGGGCTACAGCTGGCCTAGCTAAGAGGCGTCCCGTCTTATTGCCTTCTTCATATTGTGCTTTGTAATTCTAAGGCCAAGGCTTGTAATTTCCGCATCTAAATTTGTAGATCTGATCTAGCCTTTCCACTTGCCGATAGAGTTTTGGACACTGCCTAGTTTTGGTTGCTTGGTGCGCTAGTGAGTCATTGTGGCATATAAGCGAGCTCTTTTCCCCTGCTTTTTGACAAAATGTAGCTTGAGAAATATCAACCCCCTAGCTACGGCTTTGGAGCATTCCCACACAAGTGGGGGTGAAACTCTCAGGAGTAATATTAGACTAAAAATAGGCACGCAGTTCTTGTCCTAATCTTGTCAAAATAGCCGTATCGTTAATAACGTTTCATTTAGTCTCCAAAATCTTTGTCCCATTTGGGACATGGTTAATTTAAGTGTCAAGCTTATTGGCGCATGATGAATATTGAATTTTGATGGATCATGACCTGAATTTGACTATGACCTTGTTCTTATGACATTATAGTCCACTTGTTGTTTGTTTCCTATGCTTCTCTGCTCTCCTTATGGTTTTTTGTACCCCTTACCCTTCCCCTGTTACTTGTAATTTCCGTTGCTTTTGTTCCATGTAAACCGAGGTGATGTTTCGACTAACATCGGTATAAAAGACTTATAAATAAATAAATAAATAATCCGTCCAGGTGATTGGTTCGATTCCCACACCCACCACTCTATTTTGTACCTGAGAATCAACTAGAAAATAGTTTGATTCTAGAGTAGGAATGGTGTGCAGTAGAAAAATATGTATAAGAACGCGAATTTGGGAACCTCTGTCTCCACACATCTCTCAGGTCCCATCGCACCATTAAGGATTTCAAAGAAAGTCTCGCTGCTCGAGAAGCAAATGAGGACTGGGCAGAGTTGTCAAGGAGTGGGTCAAGAGTAATATTAAAATCTCCTCCCGATATCAAGGGCCCTTCGACATGCTTCAGCAGCAAGTTATCTATGGCTTTGTAGAAGGGACCCTGTCCTGTATTTGGAGCATAGATAATGACTAAAGTCAGGACTTCATCACCTCTGCGGATCTTCAGTAAGACAAACCTCCCTTGGGGGTCCGAGATGAGGCAAGAACTTCGTGAGTAAAAATCTCTAGTAATCAAATACCCACCCCTGCAAATGTGGAGTCTTTAGTACTTGCAGACAGAACTGTCTATACGATAAGAGTTTCCGGATATGGAATTCCTGACCTAGCCCCACAGATACTCCATTAGCCAATATCTCTCGCTCTAAAAGGGAGCGTTTGTGCTGGTGGTTTAGACATTTCACATTAATGGAGATAATCCGTAATATCCCAGCCTTGTGTCAAGATCATAAGGATCCCTCGCCGGTCTTGAACATATAACCCCTAATTCCCAGCGGTTAACCTCCAAGACATTTGCTTAGTGAGCATTCTTGTAGAAGAGACAATTCCTCCCCCTGTCCATCCATGTAACAGGATGGCTTGCTCCAGTACCGGGAGTGCCCCCAATGCAGTCGGGGATGGCCACTGCCAGTTCTCCCTCCCAGATTAGTAGTAACAAACAAAACACATGCAATCCATAACAAACGTGAACAATCATAACCGATAGAACACTATTAGAACCTGCTTCCCACATTTTGAAGGACAATGTTAAGGCGGTCAAATATTGGATCAAAAGCCCCACAGTTGGACAGGACAGCCATAATAGAAGCCTGGCGGGCTATAAATCAACTGGGGCCTCTTCCTTTCATCCTTGGTCTGAGAGAGCTGCTCTCGAATCTTCTGAATACCTCCTAAGTCTCCTGCCAACTCTGTGCCATCTCGGTTGATCCACAATTCTCTGTGGTTTTGATGATTGCCGGGTGGCTGCTGTATTGAGGCTCTAGCCCGCCTTTTCTAGAGCCTCCACTGCTGCGCTCAGTGTCTTGACTCTGTGTGTCATACCTCTCCATTTGTTAAGTTTCCTCCCAGTAGTATAAAATTGCAGATTTTCTCAACCACCTCTGAGATGTTGGAGTATGCAGGGGATTCAGGTACTCCCCTTATTCGCATATTGCACCTCCGTGTGCGGTTTTCAAGATCTTCAATCTTGTCCTGTAGTGTGGTGAATTCAGCTTCTAGATGTCCCTGCTGCAGATTTAAAGTATTCAGCGCTGCTGCTTGGCTCTCGGGCCTAACATCAACTTCATCTACTCTCTGCCCCAGCGCTGCAAAATCCTCTCGCAAATCTGAATTAGAAGCTAGTAGCTCTTTTTTCTGGTTCTTGAGGTCTGCCCGAAACTCCACAAACCATCCCCAAATCTAATCTCTAAGCTGTGTGATAAGCGCGGGCTGCTAGAATTCAGCGGCTGCTGCGTTTCCAGTGTCCCCTCCAAAATTTACCGCGGTACCATCCTGCTCGGGCCTGTCGGCGGGAACGTCAGTCAGCTCTGGTGGTACTTTGGTAAAAGAAAACTGCTTTAAATCTGCAGTTTTTCTTTTTGCCGCCATGGTTGCTGTTCCAGGAGCTTATGGCCACTTTACCCTGATAATCGCCGGTTTCCAAGCTTAAATTAAGTTGCAGAAATTAGAACTGGGAGAGCACGAGTTCATGCAACCATCTCTGTTGCCGGCGGAAGAGCGCCCCCATCCCCCCAAATAAATATTTATTTATTGTTTTTGTAAAGTTTTCTATACCGGTGTTTGGATCAGGGACCGTCACATCGGTTTACAGTAATACAATTATGAAAGACATACAAGTACATTTATCAACATAATATTACAAATTTCATACAAGCCAAGTTAATACTAAATTCAATTTATATTACAAGTTAAATATGTAAAAGATTCCAAAATAAACAAAGTAAGTAAAATATCTAAAAGTAACCAATAAAACAAAAAAGACCAAGTGGAGCATTGCAGATTCATAGTTTAGGTGGGCAGGAGACTTATAATGTCTATTGTGATTAGCCTGAGCCTTCCTTGAATGCCTGATTAAAGAGCCATGTTTTTAATTCATACCGTTTGCGCTGTAATCGAACGAGCCCTAATTAGCCTGGGTAATGGCAGATCCACATCCACAGAAGCCGCTGTGATCACATCTTTAATCCAAACTGCCACTGTGGTACGAGAAGCTGTTTCTCCCTTCTTCACTCTCATGAAGTACGAAGAGACGATCTGTTCTCCGCAAGGTCTCAGTAACCGTAAGTTAATGCAACAGATGTCTCCGCACATGCAAGGGATGCCACATCCACCGCTCCATCCAATGAGGGCAACAATAAGGACAGATTGAAAAATAAAAGTCAGATACCACCTTGGACGTGAAGGATGGTACAGTCCTAACCTGTACTCTGTCCAGTGTAAGCACCAGAAAAGGGAAGCTAACAAAGAGGAAGAAATGTGGGGCCTGCCAAAAAGGTCAACACCAAGGTCAGGTCCTAAAGCATACAAGTGTCCACAGTGGCGGCTGAATAGGCTGAAGACCCTTAAAAAATCTAGACACCTCTGGATGCGATGAAAAAAGGTCTCCCTTGACCTCAACCCCTATACCAGGCCAAAGCTGTCACTTCTAACTTCAGCGTACTTAGCACCAGCCCGTTAGTTAAACCTTCCTGCTGAAATACCAAAATCAAAGAAATCACCGCCGTGGTGGGAACAGAGAACCATTCCCAAAGAACCTCCAGAGATGCACATATGCCAAGGATATAGAAAATCCTTTTTTCCTCCCAGCGCTCATTACTGACATGGAATGACCCCGCTTCAATCGTTTAGACCTCTCAGGGGTCACCCTTAAGACGACATCTATCTGAATTCTCATGGAGTATCAGTCCTTGCGTAACAGTAGTTGCAACAGGCTGTGGTCGACCAGCTACTGAAGATCTATATATCAAGGCCCCTTGGCCAGTAAGAGGGCGCCAGAACAGCTAAGCTCGGGTGATGGCCTGTCTCCTGTAGCAATCTATCAATCAGGGGCCACAGAAAACACACATAGCATCTGGTCCCGCGACTCACTTTGACCAAGAACATCAAGCTCGAATGCCCGAGAGTCCCATCTGATTGTAAAAAAGTGAGATATCTTCACCTTCTCGTGGACCCATTAGATCTAAAAAAAAGGGCCAACCGCATTGGGAAAGAATGAGCTGAAAGGCCTAGTTTGCCAGTCCCATGCGCCCCAGGTCAATGACATTATGACTGTGACAATCCACCTGAACATTGTCAACTCCCACTAGGTGAGATGTCGACTATGCTCAGAGATGCTGTATCCCTCATGCTAGGAGCACATCCACTTACAGAGAACCTGCTGATTCAGGGTTCCCCCTTTATGAGGTAAATATAGACCATTGCAGCAGAGTTGTCTGACCTGCCCCTCACAGGTTTCCTGTTCAACTGGACTGCAGACTTCAGCAACACTAACCGAAACACTCAAGGCTTAAATCAATTGATGGACCAACCCATCTCCTCTAGGGACCTCTGACCCTGCACCTCCAATTCCTGACAATGAGCTCCTCAACCTTGAAACCTTGCATCTGTGATGACAACTATTCAATCAGAAATCTCCAGATCCATTTCCACAGTGAGCTGATCTCTCTGTATCCACCAGAGTAACTCCTCCTTCACCACTAGTAGGTGCATCAGTGGTCGCATGTGAACTCTGGCCCACGTAACTAACTCCAAGGCAGCAGCATGGAACCTAACGTCTGCAAGTAAGCCCACACCGACAACCAATCCGTCAGTCACAGAACTCATATCCGTGTCCAATGCTTTTCAATACGCTGCTCCGGAACCTGGCACCTAAGTAGTCTAGCATCTGAAGATTTCAGCTACTCTTGGCCAGATTGAAAACTCATCTGAGTTCTTAGCAACTGAACCATTCTGCGAGACCCGGCATGATTATCCGCTGCTGCCTTGGCTCTAATTAATCAGCCATCCAGATAAGGATGAGCTAGGATGCCCTCCTTGTGAAACGCATGCACTATCACCATTCCCCTGGAGAAATAAAAGGTTCTGGGTGATGTAGCCAAGCTGAACAGTAAGGCCTGTAGGAGAAATTACTACTTACCTGATAATTTTGTTTTCCTTAGTGCAGACAGCTGGTCTCAGGACCAGTGAGTTATGCTTCCTTACCAGCAGATGGTGACAGAGCAAGCTGATGTCACAGTATATAAACCTCTGCAGTGACATAAGCCCGCAAGTATTCTCTTCAAAAGCAACTGTTGACAGACTAGCAAAAAACTTGATTAAACAGTCCAGCATTACTATACTCAGGCAACAAGAACACTGAACTCAAGTAAGGAACATATGTACCTCAGTCTAGGGACTGTATGAACACTTACCAGTAATCCCCTGGAACACAAAGCCCCGCAGGAGGCCCACTGACACAATCATTCGGCAGCCAAGGGTGGGAAGCTGAGTCCATCTGTCTCATTAAGAAAAACAATTTCTCCTCTCCTCGCGTGTAGACAGATGGACTCAGGACCAGTGGGATGTACCAAAGCTACTCCAGAACAGGGTGGGAGGCTGCCCACGGTCCAGTCAACACTGGAGGTGCAAAGGCTGCATCCTCTCGGGGACATCCAGACAGCAAAACCTGGAAAAAGTATGAAAGGAAGACCACGTCGCGTCTCAGCAAATGTCGTCAGACAACAAACTAACCTCCGCCCATGACACTGCCTGAGTCCTAGTGGAATGAGCCTTAATTAATTAATTAATTTATTTATTTATTTAAATTCTTTTAATATACCGATGCTCAAGACCAGGTCTTATCGTACCGGTTTACAAAGAACTAGGGGGAAAAACCAGTTAACAATGGAAGCAAGAAATTACATTATAACAGGGAATGTGGAACTTGGTTGTTAATCTGAGCAGGCAACAAATTTGATCACCTCACCCATCGTACCCCTTTCCAGATCATTTATAAATATATTAAAAAGCACCGGTCCAAGTACAGATGCCTGAGACACTCCACTGTTTACCTTTTTCCACTGTGAAAACTGACCATGTAATCCTACTCTGTTTCCTGTCTTTTAACCAACTTGCAATCCACAAAAGGACATTGCCGCCTATCCCATGACTTTTTAGTTTTCTTAGAAGCTTCTCATGCGGGACATTGTCGAACACCTTCTAGAAATCCAAATACACCACATCTATTGCTTCACCTCTGTCCACCAGTTTATTCACCCCCTTCCAGGGTTGCTGCCATCAAACTGAGCACCTGTAGATAGGACCACACTGTCGGGCATATAGTGCTCACCCAGTGATGCACCTGTGACATAAATTTTTGAATCCAAACTTCTGGCAGGAAAACTTTGACTTGTGTCGTGTCAAACCAAACACCCAGATACTCCAATGACTGAGATGGCTGAAGACTGCTCTTGGCCAGGTTCATCACCCAACCAATCTCCTGTAATAAGGAGATAACCTTGCAGGTCACCAAGTGGCTCTCTTCCAGAGACCTGGCTCGAATCAGCTGGTCGTCCAAACACAGGTGTACCGGGATCCCATCTCTACTCAACTCTGCCACTACTACCACCAAAACCTTGCAAAACATCCTGGGGGTGGTGGCTAGTGAAAAAGGCAGTGTCCAAAACTGATAATAGCGTCCTAACACTGCAAAATGCAGAAACCGCTGGTGCTCTTCAAATGGATGAGAATATGAAAGTAGGCCTCGGACAGATCCAGGAATTTCAGAAATTCCCCCTACTGCACAGCCATTATCACTGAGCCTATGGTTTCCATGCAAAAATGAGTCACCCTCAAATGATGATTGACACTTGAGATTCAGGATGGGGCGAAACAAGCCCGCCTTCTTAGGCACAACAAAATAAATGGAATATCACCCCATACTTTCTTGAGACGTAGGCACTGGAACGACAGCCCTCAGCCGAAGGAGCCTTAGAAGCTCAGATTCCACTGCCTGCTTCTTCTGTGGGGAGTGGTAGGGAGACACCATGAATACATCCCGATGAATACTGCGAAATTCCAGCGTATATCCTTCTCGTCTCGTCTCACCTCCAGGACCTACTGATCCGATCTGATCTCGACCCACCTCTGATAAAAGAGAGAGAGGCGTCTCTTGTTCCCAAAGGTAAGTTGGCAAACCATCATTGGCAAGTTCTGGAGGATGCGCCATCCGAGCCCACTCCTCTCTTGGGCTGTCTAGGATGAAAGGACGGAGACCTATCGAAAAGCTGAGACCTCTGAAAGGTCGAACCTCTGTAGGCACGAAAATGCTTGGAGACGACTCCTCATTCCAGAGGGGCATTGCAACTGCTTTTTATCATCCAGCAACCGAGAGACTGGAGATTCGCCCCACTTACTGGCCAATTTCTCCAACTCCCTCCCAAAGAAGAGCGAGCCTCTAAAAGGCATTCTCGTAAGGTTAGCTTTGGGGGCAGCATCTGCTGACCAATTTCGCAAAAATACTTGACGCCTGGCCACCACCACGGACCTACTCCTCTGGCCGAGGTACGAACCAATTCACAGCCCACATCTGCTAAAAAGGTGTCAGCAACTTCCACAAACGCTCTGGAGGTCACTCCAAAATCATCAGCTTCCTGAGAGAGGAGCAGACAAGATCGTGCCACTAGGGTGCAACAGGAAGTATTTATTTAACATTTTTCTATACCGACATTCGCTCGAGACATCACATCGGTTTCCAGACAACAGCAAATTCAGCCAACAGGGCTTTACATTGTAACTGATATTAAAACTGGGGGGGGAGGGGACGGGATGGGGCAGGGAAGAAACTAGGAAATTTATGAGTAATCTGTAAAGTCATCACCACTGCTTCAAAGGCTTGCTTAAGGATAGCCTCAGTCCCCCTATCATGCTCAACCTTCAGGGCCACTCCTCCCTCCACAGAGATAATCGTCTGATTAGAGATGGCACATCCCAGCGCATCCACGTTGGGAAAATAAATGCTCTCTTGCCGCTGGATCCAGGAGAAACAGGCATACCATACCACCCTTAAAAATTTGCCTCTGGGGCGCCCCATTCAAGATCAATCACAGAAACATAGAAATGACAGCAGAAAAGGACCAAATGGTCCATCCAGACTGCCCAGCAAGCTTATGGTAGCACCAGCCGCGCCATACACGTTTCCCCCATAAAGGTATCATCAGGGGGTGGCAACTGCCGTGGCATACAAGTTATCCCCATACTTAGTTTCCCAAACTGGTAAACTCAGGGCCCTCTTTAGTTGCTGTCTGAGTTCAATTTCCTGTTACCTCTTGCCGTTGAAGCAGAGAGCAATGTTGGAGTTACATCACAAGTATAAGGCTTATCGGTTAAGGGGCCTCTTAACAGCACAGACACAGGTTAGAGCAGTGTTTCCCAACCCTCTCCTGGAGGCACACCTAACCAGTCGGGTTTTCAGGTTTGCCACAATGAATATGCATGATATAGATTTGCATATGTTGGAGACCCAGGGTATGCATATCTATTTCATGCATATTCATTGTGGCAAACCTGAAAACCCGACTGGTTAGGTGTGCCTCCAGGAGAGGGTTGGGAAACACTGGGTTAGAGGACACAGCAGGCGGAGATGCCCGAATTTGACAGGCAACGCAGAGAGAAAGGCACTTAGGTTTCTTAGCCACCGGCGCCCTCAGTGCACAGCCAACGGAGAATGTACGTCCAGCCAGCTCGCACTGACAAACTGCAAGCGCCAAAAACTGATGCGCACCAATAAAACGTGCCACAAACACACACACAAACTGTGCGCACCACCAAACGGAAAACTTGTGCATACAAACGTCGCTTCCAGAACTGGGCACACAGCACGTGTGCAGAGCCAGATGCATTAGAAGCACCAACGTTCCACTAGAGGGCAGTAAAGCAGCACAATAGCGGCAAAAATGCAGCCGCGGCCTTCCATGCGGAGCGCAAGAAACAAGCCTTGCTGCGGGACCCAGCCCACCGGTGCCGCTCAACCTGCCAAGTTCCCCCAACACCAACGGGAGCAGGAACAAATGCCAGAACGGCGCACCAAGCACGGAGACCTGAGAAAGTCCTGCAGACCCTTCTGTAATGTCTCTGTCTTCACTAAATTTGTTATATTTTTTTTTTTTTAAACTTACCTGAGCTCAGCCCTTACCGGCTGAGTACAGAGCACCACCGCTTTTGGCCTCCTGCACCCGCTGACTTTTAAGCTGTACAATTGTTTAGCCTCAGCCTTACTGTTCCTTATTCCAAAGGGTTTCAGTTCCCTAATTATAGAAACATAGAAATGACGGCAGAAGAAGACCAAACGGCCCATCCAGTCTGCCCAGCAAGCTTCACACATTTTTTCTCTCATACTTATAGGAAAATTAGATTCTTACCTTTGCTAATTTTTGTTCCAGTAGTACCATGGATCAGTCCAGACAGCTGGGTTATGCCTCCCCTCCAGCAGATGGAGTCAGAGAGAAAACTGAAAGCACCCCCTAGATATACTGGTGTGCCACCTGCGATCCTTCAGTATATGTGATATCAAAGCAGAAGAAATGACTAAAGCACTCTACACACGGCCCCCCAAATTTTGCTCATAATATTTTATATTTTTTTAAATAGTGACCAGATCAAGCAGAAACATCCTTGAAAACAGGTAAAACCAGAAACAACAAGGAAGACACCAAGAGTGTACAGTAAAAACACGATAAAATGACAAACGGAACTATGAAACTGTGGCATCTGTCGCAAGACAAACTGTAATGGAAAAGACATAGAAGACGAGCGGACTCCCAGAAACACTGTGGGCGGGCGTCTGGACTGATCCATGGTACTACTGGAACGAAAATTAGCAAAGGTAAGAACCTAATTTTCCTTTCCCAGTACGTACCTGGATCAGTCCAGACAGCTGGAATGTACCCAAGCCGCCTTAACTGGGGTGGGACCCTGAGAGTCCCGCTCGAATCACACTGCTCCCAAAGGACTCTGCAGGAGGACCACGGACATCTAGTCGATAATGCCTGGAAAAAGTATGCCAGGATTTCCACGTGGCCGCCCTGCATATCTCTTGACAAGAGACCAAGTGATTCTCTGCCCACGAAGTCGCTTGAGCACACAGAGAATGAGCCTTAAGTCCAGCGGGAACAGGCTTACCGCAACCAACATACGTGGCCGCAATAGCATCCTTTAACCAGTGTGCAATCGTAGCTTTGGAAGCCTGAAGACCCTTCCTGGGTCCATTCCACAACACGAAAAGGTGATCGGACCTTCTGAATTCATTGGTAACCTCCAAATAGCGCAAAAGAATCCGACGGACGTCGAGACGCTTCAAATCCCTACCTTGAGACGAGTGGAGGTCCTCCTCCAAAAAGGAAGGCAATTCCACCGTTTGGTTGACATGAAACGTGGAGACCACCTTAGGCAAGAAGGAAGGAACAGTTCGCAGAGAAACTCCTGACGCCGAAATGCGCAAAAAACGGCTCCCTGCAAGAGAGAGCCTGAAGCTCCGAAACCCGACGAGCCGAGGAAATGGCTACAAGAAAAACCGTCTTGAGGGTCAGATCTTCAAGGAAGCCGCCTTGATCGGTTCAAACGGAGCCGCACACAAGCCACGGAGTACCAAGTTCCAGTTCCAGGACGGACAGGGAAGCCTGACGGGAGGGCGCAAGTTCTTAACCCCCCGCAAAAAACGAGCCACATCTGGATGACTCGCGAGGGAAGAGCCTTCGACCTTACCCCTCAAGCAGCCCAGGGCCGCCACCTGAACGCGAAGCGAATTATACGCCAACCCCTTCTTCAGGCCATCCTGTAAAAACATAAGGATATCCGCCACGGACGAACGTCTGGCCGAGGTACCCGCCGTGTGTCACCCAATCGTGAAAAAACCTTCCAAACTCTCGCATAGGCAAGTGTAGTGGAAGACCGACGCGCCCGAAGGAGAGTAGACACCACCGCCTCCGAATAACCTCTCTTCCTCAACTGCTTCCTCTCATAAGCCAAGCCGCCAGACAAAAATGATCCGCCAGATCGAAAAATACTGGACCCTGACGAAGAAGATTGGGAAGATGACCGAGACGCAGCGGCCCGTCTACTGCCAGGTTGACGAGATCCGCGAACCACGGGCGACGCGGCCATTCCGGAGCCACGAGAATCACCGGCCCGTGATGGGACTCTATGCGCCTTAGCACTCTCCCCACTAGAGGCCACGGAGGAAACACATAAAGAAGAATGTGACGAGGCCACGGAAGCACCAGCGCATCCACCCCTTCCGACGCGTGCTCTCTCCTTCGACTGAAGAAACGCACCACCTTTGTATTTAGGCGGGTCGCCATGAGATCCAAACGCGGAGTCCCCCAACGTCGGGTGATGAGGACCATCGCCTCCGCCGAGAGCTCCCATTCTCCTGGATCTAGGTGTTGCCGGCTGAGGTAATCCGCCTGAACGTTGTCCACGCCGGCAATGTGGGTGGCCGCGAGGCGCGCTATGTGCCGTTCCGCCCAAGACATTAACAGCGCCGCCTCCGTCGCTACCGCTCGACTTCTTGTGCCTCCTTGCCGATTTATGTACGCTACTGTGGTCGCATTGTCCGACAGAACTCTTACTGCCCGACCGATTGTCTGGAATCAGCCACCAGGAGAGACTGGAGCGGGCCGGCTCCAGCAAAGGTAATTCTTTTTTTTTTAATTTGTAAAGATTTTATTAACCGGCATACATAACATTACACTCCATAACTATAACAAAAGATACAGCTATAAGCCATTATAGAACAATCTTACATACAGGAATGTCAATACAGGATATATTGATCCGCCAGCAACAGATTTGTATGTAATCCCCCCGCAGTATCCCTGCCTCCCACCCTTCCCCCTGAGGACCCCGAGGAATGTCCACCATCATAGTCCACTGAGAAATACTCTAACTAATGTGTAACTCGTGCAATCAAAACTAAAACTGAAAGTACATTAGGACAGCAGAGTAGCAAGGAGCCAGATAACAAGATCGCACCCCTCCTTGCGCAAGGTACCTGTTACTATCATATCCCTCAGGAGAAGCCGGCTGAAGATTTCCATTGAGCAAAGGGGAGCCACACTTTCTGAAATTTGGCCATCGTTTTGTGTTTTCGGGCAGTTATTTCTCCTAAGGTATGCATGGATATCATGAGCTGTTGAATAGCCTGGATTTTAGGTGTCTGTGGTTCTTTCCACATCCTGGCAATCGCCCCCCTGGTGACAGTAACCGCCCCCTTAATAAATGCGTTCTGACAGCTCGTCAAGTCCGAGCTATTTTTATTAAGTAATGCTTGGGCAGGAGTGAGAGTAATTGTCTGTCCCAGAACCAGTGTTAACCAGTCTGCCACTGAGGTCCAAAGCGTCTGCAGGGTAGGACATTCCCACCACATATGGTAGAAGGTACCGACGCCTTGACAAGCCTTCCAACATAG
The DNA here is from genome assembly GCF_901001135.1 of Rhinatrema bivittatum. Classification (NCBI taxonomy): domain Eukaryota; kingdom Metazoa; phylum Chordata; class Amphibia; order Gymnophiona; family Rhinatrematidae; genus Rhinatrema; species Rhinatrema bivittatum. Next base: position 18,888,185 of record NC_042616.1, read on the forward strand.
GTTAGACTGAGTAGTCTGAATTTGGTGCAATTTGGCTGGGGTCCAATGCCATCTGAACAACATCTTATATCCATTTTCTATGTGAGCAGCGGAAATAAGACCCTTCCCCATCGAATAAGCCAGACTTTTCCAATCATCTATTGTCCAAGATACCCCCAGGTCTTTCTCCCATGCCACAATGTGCGCGCCCTTTTTCGCTGGGGCGCCTACTAGTAAAGTATAAAGGCGTGAGATATGTTTGCGCACTTTAGCTGCCTGTTGACACAATACCTCAAATGGGGGAGCACCCAGGTTCAGAGTTCCTATGTGGAAAGTATGTGTTAAGAAATGTTTTATCTGTAAATAAAATAATAATCACCTGAGTCAATATGGTATCTTTCTTGTAAGATGGGAAAAGAAACAATACCCCCCGGTTCCCACAAATTGGCCACTACCGCAATGCCTTGAGATTTCCATTTCAATGGTCGCTGAGAATGAGCAGCCCGGGGAAAAGAAGAATGGTGAAATAGATGAGCATGAGTTTGTATATACCTTCCTCGTTTTTCGTTTCTATATTCATTTTCGTTTTTTGGCTTAAAATATTTCAGTCATTTCCTGTTACAACCTGCTCCACGACCTGTTATATGCATATACTTTTGTTTCACTACTTGTTCTATGTATCATTGTTTCGTTTCAATGTAAACCGGGGTGAAGGCATTCGCTAAACCTCGGTATATAAAAGCTTCAAATAAATAAATAAATAAATAAATAAATAAATAAATAAATGTGTGCTAGAAAAAACAGTCCTCTCTCCCACCAAAATCCTTCGCCACTGAGACCACACTTCCAGCGTGGTCTTTACTGTTGCCGGAATATGAGGAGACTGACTCCATGTATTCCTATTTTGCCACACTAGTGCAGATAGAGGAAAGGCACCAACAATCGCCTGTTCCAGCAGGACCCAGGGTTTCGCCGTCTGAGAGTTATGCCATTCTACCACTACCTTAAGGTGCGCCGCTCCCTGGTAACCCATCAGGTACGGCATTCCCAGACCCCCTTGAGATTTAGGAAAGTACAAAGCGTTTTTTTTTTACTTCTGGGTTGCTTCGCTTTCCACAGATACTTGGAAAGTCTCCTTTGCCATTTATTAAGCAAATTGGAAGGTACCGCAATGGGTAAAGTTTGAAATAAATAGAGAAGTCTAGGTAAAATATTCATTTTGATTAATGGCCAATCGCCCCAGCCAAGAAATGTGGGTAGCGATCCCATTCCTCAAGTTCTTATATACTTTGGTCATCAACGGAGGATAATTGAGTTGAAAAAGATCTGTATGACTACCAATATAAATCCCTAAATATTTTAATTTCCCTTTGCCCATTTAAGGGGTGGGCCCTCCTGAGCTGCTCAACCAGGGTGGTAGGTATGTTTATGTTTAATAACTCGGATTTTTCCCAATTTACTCGAAAACCAGAGACATTACTAAAAGCCGCCAATTCTTCTGTAATTGCTATTAGGGAGTCCTTAGGGTTAGTTATAGTGAATAGGATGTCGTCCGCGAAAAGGGACAGTTTAGAGGAAAAAGAGCCCACCTCCATCCCATAGATGTTATTGTTAGCCCGGATATGGTGGGTGAAGGGTTCCAAAAAGAGAGCAAAGAGCAGGGGGAAGAGAGGACATCCCTGCCGCGTGCCCCTCTCTACAGCAAACGGTGAGGAATAACCCCCGTTAATTTTTAAGCAAGCCCTAGGCGCCTCATACAATTTCTGAATCCAATGGATAAATTTATCGCCAAATTGGAATGCTCTCATAGTTTGGAATAAAAAGGGCCAGTGAACCAAATCAAAGGCCTTTTCGGCATCGATGGCTAGGAGAACAAGTGGGATGCGTTCAGCTCTCGCAACGTCTATGAGACCAATTATTTTTCTTACATTGTCTGCTGCCATTCTGCCCGCTATAAACCCGGATTGGTCCGGATGAACTAATTGAGGGAGATAGTTATTAAGTCTATTTGCTAGGATTTTCGCTAGGATTTTCATATCTATATTGATTAGCGATATGGGCCGGTAGGAGCCACAATTAGCCGGATCTCTACCTGGTTTCAGCAATATCGTCACGCCCAGCCATATTAGCAGTAGCAGAGAGGGAGATGTCTCCTGTAAGGCATTGAACAGCTTAACCAGGAGGGGGGTTACATGGCCAATAAACTTTTTATAAAAAAGGGCCGTTAAACCCATCCAAGCCAGGGGATTTACCAATTTTTCAAATTCTTGATAGCCCACGTAACCTCGGCCGGGTGAGATATCACGGTCAAGAAATTCTTGATTGGCCATAGAAAGGTGAGGCAAAGAGGAGTGAGATACATAGGCAGCTATCCTCTCCTGAGGGATTGCAGTTTCGGCTTTATATAATTCTGAATAAAATCGTATAAATCGCAGTCTAATGTCTGTATTGGAGGTGACCATAGCTCCATTTTCATCTTTAATTTAATTATATGTTATGCGATGTTGAACTTTAAGTTTTCTCGCCAAGTGTCTGCCCGCTTTATTTCCCCCCCTCATAATAAAGCTGTTTCGTAAGAATTAATTTGTGGGCTATCTGTGCTGCCTCCAATTTCTCCAAGCGCATACGTTGTCTATCTATTTCAGCCAAAAGTGTTATATCACCAGACCTTTGGTGGCGAAGACCCAAAGAATGCAATAACTGCAATGTGTCTATCTTATCTTTAAGCCTCATTTTTTTTAAATATGCCCCTCTGGCTATAAATTTCCCACGTAAGACTGCTTTTAGACAGTCCCACAGCGTCATCGGAGAGATCCCATCCCTATCATTATGCTCCAGATAGTCCTGAATATCCAAATGTATTTGTTGCACAAAAGCGTCATCATCCAGTAAACTCTCATTCAGCTTCCAATATTGAAGGCCTTTATCATATAAGCTTAGCGCAAATTGAAAAGATATAGGGCCGTGGTCTGACCATGTAATTGGCCCCAACTGGGGATTTTTTACCAGGTTTATGCAGCTTTTAGAAATTAAGAAAAGATCAATCCTAGAATAGGATTGGTGAGCTCTAGAATAAAAGGTGTAACCCTTACCCTTGGGGTTGCCAACATCTCCAAATGTCTATCAGGTGCCAGTGAGATAAAAAGGATTTAAAATCCTCCGGTCACACCCTGTAGAATCGAAACTCCCCGGGAGTTGTCCAAGGATGGGTTGAGTGTAAGATTAAAGTCACCTCCCATTAACAAATGCCCTTCCACATATTGTTCTAATAGCTGGCCCATCTGTGTAAAAAAGACACCTTGACCAGCATTTGGAGCGTATATGTTAAATAAAGTATACTTCTCCCCTGCAATAGCAATTATAAGAATTAAGTATCTACCCGCCGAGTCTCTATAACACGCCACTTCCTCATACAGCACATCTTTAGAAATTAAAATGCCAACCCCCAGATATTTATGCGTAGGAGATCTGGCCGCCCAATATTGCGCAGGGAATGCCCGGTGTTTTAATAAGAACTCGTGTCGTTTTTTAAGGTGAGTCTCTTGGAGAAACACTATAGAAGCCCCCTGTTGAAGTAAATCGGAATATAAACAGTGTCGCTTATATGGTGTATTTAAGCCCTTAACATTAAGGGATACTAAGGTCAGTAGCACCATCTCTGTTCTAAGGGGTAACCTTGTAATGATATCCCCACTCCAGGGAGGAAAGCCCGCATTCCTCACCCCTGCCCCGGCTTGCTCCCCGCTGCCCAGATAAACGAGCTCCTTAAAGTACAGTGGAACATGAACATGTAAATTAGGAAAAGGTCCTCGACTCCCAGTCCCCCACCCCCCCACCCGCGTTACCCTACACCCCACACATTGGAATGCCAATAGCATCCAATCTATAAGCTGAAGGGAGGAAGAAATCATCCCTGCATGGCTGCATAACCAATCCAACCCATTTGTAACAATTAACAAAGGTAAACACAACATTTATCCCTTATACACTGTCAAAGAATCAAATATAGAACCATCTATATCAAAAAGATACCGCATTGCCAATATAGCTAATTTCAGCTGAATGTGAAACCAGACTTTCAGGTCACGGCTCGCGGAGAAGTCGCTGGCTCTGCATTGCGTCTTAAGCGTTTGTCCCCTTTCTGCACTCTTTGCCATCCTCGGGTAGTCATCCCGGCGGTTGCTGCTCTTTTGGCACCACTGCGTCTTTTCAAAACCGGTGAATCCCGCAATGTTAAGAGATTTGATGCTTCCGCGAATGAGGTGATGCGGTGACTTTCCCCCTTCAAGGTAAAACTCAGTCCGAATGGGTTACAGCCATCTATACCTGATATTTTCAGCTCGCAACAGTTTTGTAACTGGCTGCATCTCCTGCCGTCTTCTAACTGTGGTGGGGGATAGATCAGCAAAAAATCATAATGGGCTTCCCATTGCCATTGCCACGTGGCTTGCTTCCTTGCTATATTTACCAATTGCTCTTTTTTGTAAAAATCATGGAAGCAGGCTAGAATATCCTTAGGTTTATTACCTGCCTCTAGGACCCATGACTCTATGGGCCCGATCAATTTGGATTTCACTGTCCGAGTCAGTAACGGTAGCGGAGGCTTCCGATGCAAGAAGCATGGCACAGATCTGCCGGACCACGGTTATGCAATCCTGATTTTCCGTGGATTCTGGGACCCCGCGGAACCGTAAGTTTTGCCTCCTCGATCGGTTTTCCAGGTCCTCCAATTTGTCATTGATCCGTTCCAAGTCCGCCTGTGTTTTTAAATGTTGATCGCGAGACTGTTTAATGTCCTCATCGTTTGCATCAACCCTGGTCTCGAGCTCAAATAGGCGGCGGCCATGTTCTGCGAGCTCTCCTTTGAGCTCTTCAATTGACTCCATGATATCCCGAGTGTTGGATGCAAGTTCCTGCTTTATTTCAGAGAAACCAGCTTTTCATTTTGATTTAGTGGGAAGGTCTCCATCTTCAGCATTTGTATGTTCGGCTTGATTTTCTGACCCGGCCTCCGACATTGCCTGATCCGCAGCATAGCGTCCCCAGGGGGCCGATTTCCTCCTCCCCTTTCTGGTAGGAAAACTTTCGAAAATCAAATTGTTTTCGCCGCATTGACATCCGCCCAGTCTGAGCCACCGAATTATGCACTTTGTAGAAAAATGGCAAGGAGGATGGTTAGATAAGCTAGGGATTCTGTTTAAGGTTGGAGGAGCTCTCGAGTCAAGCAGCCATGTCCGAGGGTGACGTCACTTCCTCCCCAGCAAAGGTAATTCTATCCCGTAATCCTCGGAACGGGGATCCCACCGAGACAGAAGTGCTCTTTGTAATGGTCGCATATGCGCAAAAGCCCATTGTACCATTTCCATAGTAGACACCATATGACCAATGACTTGTAAAATAATCCCAAACCGTGGGAGTCGCAAGCTCCGACAGACGCCGCACCTGAGTCATGAGATTGAGCATGCGTTGCTGCGGAAGGAAAAACCTTGCCTACCACGGTGTCGAAACGAGCACCCAGGAACTCCAGCTGTTGGGTCGGCTCGAGTCTGCTCTTCGCGAAGTTGACTATCCAACCCAACGCCTGGAGAGCTGGCGCACCACCAAGGAAACCGCCGGGTGCAAGCCACATGCGACCTTCGCTCGGATGAGCCAATCGTCGAGATAGGGCATGAACAAGGACCCCCTTGGCGCCGGAGGGGACGCCGCTACCACACGAGAACTTTGGTGAACACCCTCGGCGCGGTGGCCAAACCGAAGGGGAGGGCACAAAACTGGTAATGGGACCCCATCACCATGAACCTTCAAGTATTCTTTGATTGCCGGTCTCGTATGCCGATGTGGAGATATGCCTCTGTCAGTCCAAAGAAGCCAAGAATTCGCCCTTGTGGACGGCCGCAATAACAGACCTGAGAGTCTCCATCCGGAAAGCGGGGCACACGCAACGCCTTGTTTAGCCTTTGAGATCCAGAATGGGCCGGAAGGTGCCCTCCTTTTTGGGAACCAGGAAGTATATGGAATACCGACCCGTCCGGAGCTGGTCCTGTGGAACCGGAACCACCGCCCCCCAGAGCCTTCAGATGATCTACTGTTTGGGCGACGGCCATTTGTTTGTCCACTGGGCCGCACGGCGATATCATAAAGAGATCCCGGAGGGGACATACAAAATCCCAACTCGTTAGCCGTAGACCGAACCACGTCGAGGACCCATTGATCTGAAGTGATTTTGACCCCACTCCTCCCAGAACCGGGATAGGCGACCTCCGATACGAGAACGGAGGAGTGGGCCTGCGCACCTTCATTGCGCGGGCTTGATGGCAGCGAAACTTTGGGACGGACACCCTCGTGAGGCCCTCCTGCCGCGAAAGGAAGGGGGACCAAGACTGGGGTTTGCGTTGCCCTGCTGCCGCTGGGGAAAGGAACCACCTCTTCCCGCACGGAACGCCTTTGCCCCCGAAAGCGAGCCCTGGTATGGTATTACCAAACGACCGAGGTTGCCGAGGCCTGTCCTCCGGCAACTTGTAAACCTTGTTGTCCCCCAGGTCCTTAATGAGCTGATCTAGTTCCTCGCCAAACAGCAACTTGCCCTTAAAGGGGAAGGAACCTAACCTCGCCTTGGAGGTGGCATCCGCCGACCAACGACGGAGCCACAGCAACCTCCTGGCTGAGGACCGCCGAGGACATAATGCGAGCCGAGGTGCGTAACAAGTCATATAAGGCATCCGCTGTATAAGCGACCGCCGCTTCAACACAATTGGCCTGCTCAGCTTCGCCCGAGGAAGCTCCTGCGTGGTCAGCAGCTGCTGGACCCAGCGCAGATTAGCCCTCTGCACGAGGCTGCTGCATGCCGCCACTCGGACACCCAGTGCCGCCACGTCAAAAAATGCGCTTCAGTAAGACCTCCAGCTTACGATCCTGGAGGTCCTTCAATGCTATGCCCCCGTCACGGGATAGTCGTATGCCTTGACCACAGCCGTGACAGCCGAATCTACCGCCGGTGTCTTCAAAAGTTCCAAGGAATCCTTAGGTAGGGATATAGCTTTTCCATGGCTCGATTCACTCGCAGAGAAGCCTCTGGCAGTTCCCATTCCTTCGAGACTATCTGCAAGACCTTGTGGTGGAAAGGAAAAGTCTGAGGGGGGGGCCCCGAAGCCCTGCCATAGCGATATCCCCCGTGGACGTGTCCGCCCTCTTGAGGCGGCGCCGTCAAGTCCTAGCTCCTGCAGCACGTGCAGGATAAGGGAGCTTAGCTCCTCTTTACCAAACAAGCGGAGCACCTGTGGGTCATCCCCCTCTACAGACCCCTGCTCGTCCGCTGTCAACAAATCCGGGGCCCCCGGGGATTCCGGAACAGCTCCTGTGTCTCCCATGTCCTCAGTTCCCCCCCCCACCCCCGCGGGCGGGGGAACCGTGACCCCGGAGGACCCCCACCCCCGGTGGACTCCCCCGGGGCAAGGAAGTGTCTTGGGAACCTTCGGGGGAGTGGGAGCCTCCGCCTCCCAGCCGGATTCTGCCTGCAAAAAGGCTTTGTGCATTAAAAGCACAAAGTCCGAAGAAAATGGCACCGACCTTTTTAAATTCTTCCTCGGGGCATCCGCGGAGGGGGGGGCCTCGGGGAGACCCCAAACCGGGCTGGGAGCGCGGGCTTCGATCGCCAGGAGAAGGAGGAGGGAGATTTCCTCCTCCGACGCTGAAAAATCAGACTGCCTCGTGGCCAAGATGGCTTGCCGCACTCCTCCCCGATGGAGGAGGGGCTGCAGAACGGCTGCCGGAGGCGCTGCGATGCCGCGACGGAGAGGGGAGAGGAGACCTGCTGCGGGCAGCGCTCAGCCCCCGCGAGGGTCCCTCGCCCCCGGGAACACATCGAGGACAGAGACCCCCACGGGAGAGCTGCGCCCCCGCCTCCCCACAAGTCAAACAGACCGCGGATCGCGACATCATCGAGGAGAGCCCGAGCTGCAAGCGAGAAATGGCGCCAAAATTCCTGTGAGGAGAGAGCCTCACCGCTATCGCGCGCCGGGTGAGCTAGCCACCCCCTCCGGGGTCCGAAAGGCACTGGCAGGCCGGGGTTAAAGAAAGTGAGCTCACTGCCTGTCTCCAACAGGTCTTAAGTGGCTCTGGAAGAAAAAACTTTAACTTCTTTTTTTTTTTTTTTTTAAGAAACCCCCCTTCAGGTTAACCTCCCTGGAATTGGGGGGGGGGGGGGAGGGTGACCGGCCCACCGGTAAGCTCTTCCCCAGCCACACGGACACTCTATCCCGGGAATAAAAGAGGAGGGTATGCCCTCCGAGCCTGCCCCACACTGAAAAGCAACCGCGCAGCGCAAGACACTAACACAGACAAACAGGCAGACAGAGGATAGTAAGGAAGAACCAATTGATCTTGTTCCCTGTCCTTTATCTTTTTTTTTTTTTACATTTCCCAGTACCGAGAAAACTGACCAGACCAGGACCGCAGGTTATGCCTCTCAATCTGCTGGAGTCAGAGAATATACTGAAGGATCGCAGGTGGCACACCAGTATATCTAGGGGGTGTTTCAGTTTTCTCTCTGACTCCATCTGCTGGAGGAGAGGCTTAACCCAGCAGTCTGGACTGATCCTGGTACGTACTGGGAACTGTTTCTCTTAGCTCTTGGTTCTATTTCCCTTCCACCCCCACCATTAATGTAGAGAGCAGTGATGGAGCTGCATCCAAGTGAAATATCTAGCTTGATTAGTTAGGGGTAGTAGGGGTAGTAACCGCCGCAATAAGCAAGCTACACCCCATGCTTATTTGTTTTATCCAGACTATGTTATAGGAAAATTAGTTTCTTACCTGATAATTTTCGTTCCTGTAGTACCAAGGATCAGTCCAGGACACTTGGGTTGTGACTCCGCACCAGTAGATGGAGACAGAGCAAAACTTGTGGGCGGAGCATATATGCCCCTGTGCCAGTCACAGCCCCTCAGTCATACGTAATGTCAAAGTAGAAAATCCATAAGGCAACCATAGCTACCTACACAAACTTGCCAATGAAACGGAAATTCCAACACCCCTACAAGAACCAGACTCCCCAACCGAGAGAGCAAAGAAACAAGGGGCAGCTTACTAAAACCAACGATGAGCGGACTCTCCGTTACTTTAGCGTAGCACTGCGGGCGGGATCCTGGACTGATCCTTGGTACTACAGGAACGAAAATTATCAGGTAAGAAACTAATTTTCCTTTCCCTGTACGTACCAGGATCAGTCCAGGACACTTGGGATGTACCAGAGCTAACTTACCGAGGGTGGGAAGCAGAGAGTCCCGCTCGGAGTACCCTCTCTCCAAACCCTCCGGCCTCGGCAGCCTGAACATCCAACCGGTAATGTTGAATGAAGGTATGTAACGACTTCCAAGTAGCTGTCCTGCAAATCTCCTGAGGCGAAACCAGAGACGATTCCGCCCAAGACGCAGTGTGGGATCGTGACGAGTGAGCCCTGAGACCCACGGGAACAGGCTTTCCCTGCACTAAGTATGCTGAGCCAATGGCCTCCTTGAGGCAACGGGCGATCGGTGCCCGGGAAGCTGCGGCCCCTCTCTTGGGACCGGCGAACAGAACAAAGATGATCTGTCACTCGAAAAGGATTGGTACCCCTCCAGATAGCGAAGGAGGGACCTCCGCCACATCCTGCTTCCATAAGTCCTTCACTTTCGGGTCCGAGGAATCGCCTACCGGGAACTCGGGAAGCTCAATTGACTGATTTAATGAAACGCCGACCCCACATTTGGCAAAAAAAAAGAAAGGACTGTGCGCAAGGAGACTCCCCGAGTCGGAAGTGCGCAAGAATGGCTCCCTACAGGCCAACGCCTGCAACTTCGAAACCCGCCGCGTGCCGAAGAAATGGCGACAAGGAATACAGTCTTCAACGTGAGATCGATAAGAGTCGACCGCTTCAAGGGCTCAAACGGTGCCGCGCAGCGGCAGAGGGAGGAGAAAACCCAAGTCCGATTCCAAGACGGGCACGGATGACGGAATGGAGGACGGAGATGTTTCGCCCCCCGAAGAAAAACGGGAGATATCTGGATGCAGGGCGAGGGAGGATCCATGAACCTTACCTCGCAAGCAAGGGCCGCAACCTGGACTCGGAGGAAACTGCACGCAAGTCCTGTGGCAAGACCAGCCGGAAGAAACGCCAGGATCTCGGGGATGGAAGCGGAAGAAGGGTCAGACTCGGACAAAACCAAGGACGTAGACTGCTTTCTGGACCTCCACAGCGTGGACCCGAGGAACCGGTTTTCTACAACCGATTTCTCTCAAAAGCCATGTCGCGAGACAAAAGTGATCCGCATCCTCCAAACAGACGGGGCCTTGGCAGAGGAGCCCCGCCAACCCCCGAAGGCGGAGTGGAGCATCCACTGATAACTGAATGAGGACCGCGAACCACGGCCGCCGCGGCCACTCCGGCGCCACCATGAACACGTTGGACGGGTGCAACTCCATGCGCCGAAGGACCTTGCCTAACATCGGCCATGGGGGAAAAACACGTAGAGCAACACCTCCGTCGGCCAGGGGAGCAATAACGCGTCGACTCCCTCGGCTCTCCTCTCCTGACGCCGACTGTAAAATCGCGGAGACTTCGCGTTGTGCCATGTGGCCATCAGATCCATTTGAGGCACTCCCCACGCGTCGCAGATGAGGAGAAACGCCTCGTCCGCCAGCTCCCACGCTCCGGGGTCCAGATGATGACGGCTGAGCAAACGTGCCTGGACTTTGTCGACCACGGCAATGCGAGACGCTGCAATGTTGCTGAGATGTTGTACCGCCCAGGATACCAAGAGTTGCGCCTCTTCCGCCAGCAGTAGACTCTGTGTCCCGCCTTGGCGATTGATGTAGGCCATGGATGTCGCTTTGTCCAACAACACTCGGTCCGCCTTTCCCCGCATCAGCGGCAGAAAAGGACAGTAGCGCCAGGCGAGCCGCTCTGGACTCTAGCCTGGTGACGGACCATTGTGATTGAGCGTAAGACCATCGGGGTTACCACCGTCCAGTTGGGAACCAGGAGGGACCCTCCACAAATCAGGTGGTCCGGATCCAACCACCAGTGAAGACTGGACCTGGCCTGGGCCGTGAGTGGAAGCGGTAGGTGGAACTCTTCAGACACCAGCTGCCATCGGGAAAAGTAAGGCTGATTGTAATGGTCGTAGAAGCACAAAAAGCCCAGGGAACCACCTCGATCGTTGATGCCAGAGAGCCCAGAACAGGCAGAGAATCGCAAAACAGCGGCAGTCGAAGAGATAGGAACCGTCTCACTTGACACTGCTGCCTGCGCACACGGACTCCGGACCGGACCACTTCGCCCTGTTTTGTGTCGAACAGGGCTCCCAGGTACTCCAAGGACTGGGTGAAGACTCGCTGACTCATGTTGAAGTTGACGACCAAGCCCAGGGACTGCAAAAAAAATGGAGGACTCTGGCGACCGCCTGACGACATCGATCCTCGGACTTGACCCGGATCAGCCAATCGTCCAGGGCGGGGTGCACCAGGAAACCCCGCTCGTCAAAGCCGAGCCGCCACTACCCCCATCACCTTCGTGAACATGCGAGGAGCCGTTGCGAGGCCGAAAAGGAGAGCTCGGAATTAATAATATCTGCTCAGAATGCAGGATGCCCACGTGGAAGTACGCTTCCGTGAGATCCAGAGAGGCCAGAAAATCGCCTGAAGCACCGAGGCAATCACAGACCGGATTGTTTCCATTGTGAAGTGTGAGATGCGAAGACATCTGTTTACCCCCTCCAGATCCAAAACTGGCCTTGACGTGCCGTCCTCCTTTGGCACGATGAAGCAAATGGAGTAACGGCCCTTGCCTCGCTGATCGGAAGGGACGGAGGAGATTGCTCCCAAGCTTTCCAGGCGTCGTAGGGTTTCTTGCACTGCCGTCCCTTTCTTTGGGCACTGGCAGGGTGACATCAGAAATATGTCTGCCGGACCGTAGCCGTGTCATATGACGCTGAGGACTCACCGATCCGACGTTATTTTGGCCCATTCCTTGAAGAACAACGTCAACCGCGCCTCTACGTTTGGGACGATGGCCTGAGGTTGATGCGAGGGATGAACCAACTGTATTTCAAAGGGAAGCCTTGGGCCCCGAGTCCGACAGGGCACCCCCTTGTCTACCGAATCTCTTCCCACAAAAGGACTGCTGCCACTGCGACCGGGAAGACGAGGACCGGTAGGAAGGCCCAGTAAACCCCTGGGGTGCGATCTTCCGTTTCCCCGAAAACGCGCCCTGCTAAGGAAAAAAAAAGACCGAGTTCTGGGCATGTCCTTAGGCAGTTTAAAAACCCTGTTCTCCCCCAGGGACATCATTAAATCATCGAACTCCTTGCCAAACTGCCTCTAGAACGGCAGCGCTCCGAGGTGAGCCTTGAAGGATCCATTCGCCGCCCAATTGCGAAGCCAAAGAAGGCGGCGTGCGACCTAGCAGATGTACGAAGGAGATCGTGGAGGGCAACTGCTCCATAGGCTATCGCCGCCTCCAGCCGGTCTGCCTGCGTGGCTTCCTCCACTGCCAGATCTGCATTTGCTTGGAGGACCTGGGCCCAGCGTGGACTAACCCTCATGGCGAAGTTGCTACAGACGGGAGTACGGACCCCCAAGGCTGACACCTCAAAATCTTCGTAAGCTGTACCTCCAGCTTCCTATCCTGAATGTCTCTGAGAGCCGTGGCTCCCGCGACCGGGATCGTCGACCGCTTCGTCAATGCTGACACCGCCGCGTCCACCTTGGGGAGCCGTAGGAGCTCCAGGACGTCCTCCGGCAGCGGGTAGAGCTTATCCCTGGCCTTGCTGACCTTCAGACCTAACTCCAGTGAATCCCATTCGCGAAAACAGGATATCCAATGACGAAAAAATGGAATGGGAAGGCCACTGCTGGGTCAGTGAGACTTAAGAACACTGGGTCCATGTTGGTTCCTGGCTGGGAAATTACTGGTAGGGGCTCCACCCCCAGATCCTGAAGGATGGCCGGGATAAGAGGGGACAGCTCCTCTCCCCGGAACAGCCGAACACTTTCGGGGCATCCCCGTTGACGGCTTGTGTTCCTTCGCCCGCTCCGGGCTGGGCGGAACCATCCCCTGCTGTTCCTTTGGCCCCCCCCGGGGGCTCCTCGGTCGAATCCACCTCCTCCTGCGAGGAGGACTCTGTGTCCGTCCCCTGAGGGACTCCTCTCGGCGGCCGCGTCCTCCTGAGCGGCGCTGGGGAAAAGCCTGGGGCCTCCTTGTTTTCCTCTTCTTAGGTTTGCCTGCCACTTCCGCAGGAAAAAATTTTCTCCGCCCTGCGCCTGCGTCTCTTAGGCTTAAGAGCTTTGCGCAGCAACAGGGCAAAGTCAGAGGAAAATGAGGACCCAGAGTCCGAAGAAAACTTCACCCGCACTGGCCTGCACAGGGAACTCAGCCCCCTTCTGGACCTCCACAGTCCCGGGGCGCCCCTTCTCGATGCCCTTCTCTGTGGAGAAAACGCGGGAGACATGGCGCTAGGCCCGGCTGCCTCCCGCGCGATTTCGCGGGCTGTCCTAAAATGGCCGCCACTCCCGCGCTACTCGGGAAGGGGTCAGCAGGCCTCTCAGAAACTGCAGCAACATGCGGCGGCGATCGAGCTGAGCGGGAACGGCACCCCCGACTCGTCCCGGACGGTCCCTCTCCGCCCGAGACACAGGAAGAACAGATGCAGTCCATAGAAAACCGCGCACGCACCGAGCCGCATGACCGGCCGACCGACCCCCGCGGCATCTCGCACAAACGCGGCAAGAACACAGAAAATAAAACTGAAGAAAAAACTTAGATTCGGTCCCCCCGTCCAGCCGCTCCCCCCGAGAAACCCCTGAGACGGAGCGCAAAGAAAACGGAGAGCCGACAGAAATAAAATAAACACACTTTTTTTTTTTTTTTGTACTTGCCGTTGTCCTCGGTCCTGAGGTCCTACTCCAGCGGGGGTGAGTGAACCGGGCTCCCCGGTGTCACCCCCGACGCTGCCACTAGTTCAGCCGGGCCCTCAGCCCTGGCAGCGGCCTCAACCAGGGGGGGATAGTCCCCTCAGAACCTTCAAACCCCCCTGGGAGGCAGGACGGACCGGATTCCTTCAAACTTTCCAGACGAAAATAAAACTAACCAGCACTAAGAAAAAATCAACAACCACCCTGACTGACTAAAAAAAGAACCCAGGGCGGGAAGAGGCTGTGACCGCACCTGCACCACCTACTGGAGACAGAGTAAGACTGAGGGGCTGTGACTGGCACAGGGGCATATATGCTCCGCCCACAAGTTTTGCTCTGTCTCCATCTACTGGTGCGGAGTCACAACCCAAGTGTCCTGGACTGATCCTGGTACGTACAGGGAAACAGCCCTTATTGGTTGTTTTTTCTTCTCCCTGCCGTTGAAGCAGGGAGCTATGCTGGGTATGCGTGAAGTATCAGCTTTTTTTCTTCTCTCCTGCCGATGAAGCAGAGAGCCATGCTGGATATGCATTGAAAGTGAAGTATCAGGCACATATGGTTTGGGGTAGTAACCGCCATAACAAGCCAGCTACTCCCCACTTTGTGATTGTGAATCCTTTTTTCTTCTCCGCTGCCATTGAAGCTATGCTGGATATGCGTGAAGCATCAGTTTTTCTTATCCCCTGCTGCTGAAGCAGGGGATAAGATTAGACTGCTTGCTGTGGCTAAACCTTCAGGGGGAGGCTTCTCTCCTGGATCCCTTTTCTGTAATATATGTCTCAGGAATCGCACAGGAAAACTTTTTCTTTTTAGAATTGTACAGATAATTCATCTTTTATTAGTATTGAATCTTAACAGCAAGCATACATTTCATTATATGTAAATAGGTTATAAGTATTTTATAAAATGTTCCAGTATAACTGTAATAATGGTCGTCTTCCTGGGGAGAAGGGTACAATGCAATGTACATGCTGAGAGAGTGCAGGCCTTCTCCAAATATTCAGTGCTCCAACCACCCCTTATATACAGGTCTGACCTCAAGCCCTCTGCATGCAGTCATCCTTCTGACCGCCAGGACACACATTTTCCTTCATTCTACTAATAGCTTAACTTCTCCCATCTGTATCCCCTTTGGTGCTGCACAGTTCCCACAGATAAAACAAAACTTTGGGTTCACGGTGATTCACAGGCAAATGCATACGTCTTCTGCCAGATCCCAAGTTTCCCTGAGTTGCCTCAAAGGAACAAGAACAGTACAAGTTTCCACGGTTTCACATCCCCTTATGCCTCAAAAGGTCACAGGTTGTTGCAAAACTGTTACAAGGGTCAGGTCTTGTCTCTACATTTCCCTCTTGAGGAATTCCAGAATTAGGAATTCCTCACTATTAGGGAAAAATGAAAGAGCAATGGGTGCACTGGTAGGCAGGGCTCTTCAGCAGTGATTATAGATTATTCAGTGGGGATCTGGGAAACCCCCCCACCACTTTTCTCCTCCTGGTGCTGCTGGGTTTTCTCCCTTGCTACCTGCTCCATTGATGGCGCCGTGGCTGCAGTGATTGTCCCCGTGCTGTGAGTGTCCTTGCCCCTCCTCCTGCTTTGGGTGATGTGCAGATGCGACGTAAGGATTCCTGAAGCCCTAGTAATCTTATAATATATTGAGAAAATAAAATAGGTTTCCCAATCTTACTTGTGTCTGTAGAAACATTTTTGCTTTTACTGGTTGAGGAAAAGGGACCTCAGGTATCGGCACAGGAAGGAGATCTCAGGGATGGGAGGGAGAGGGAAAGAGTATGAGAAGACCAGGGATGGGGTGAGAATAAGGAGAGAGGATTAAGGACAGGAGATTAGAAAGTTTGAAAAAGAGGGGGAGAGGAGGATGGAGTAAGAGGGATTTCAGAGAAGAGGATCGGGGAGCAGGGGAGAGGTAGGAAGGAGAGAAGAGGAGGTTCCATTACCTGCAGACAGAATCTGAGATCAAGGCAGGGAGATCCAAATTGCTATTGCTGTAGTGGGGAGTGGGAGAGTGGCCCAGAAAAGAGAAGGAGATACTCCATGCCGCAGGAGACGGAGGGCTCTGGGGATACACCGGGCTGCTTTGTTCTTACAGCATCAGTGATAAGCTGCCAATTTCTTATCAGAGGGTTCACCCCAGCTCTGTCTGCCTCAATCCCGCCCTTCCTGTTCCCTACACAAGAGAGGGGGAAATCCAGGGCTGTGTGCACATTTACTGTGAGGCATTGACCCAATGATGTTTAGTAAAATATTCTCCATGTATACTAGAAATGCAGATAATACAATCCTTACCTAACCCTAGAGACCTCAGGGTCTCATAATTCTCCTTCATCACCTCCCTGTAAAGCTCCTTCTGTTCTTCATCTAAATACCCCCACTCGTCCTGGGAGAAGGAGACAGCGATGTCCTCAAACGTCACCGGCACCTGAAACACAAACCAGAAACACTCAGGGACACATGAAAGGGCTCAGCTGGCTTTAGTCCCAATACATTTTATCATGGAAGAGGGGACACCAGGACCCCTCATCCCCAGAAACTGCCAAGACTTGTTCCCCTGGACTCAGTTTCCTTTCTGGGCCTCAGGGTTTACAAGTCTAATCCCAGAGACAGAGAATATCAATCATCTCTGCCTGGATAAGTCTGAATAATAAAACCCAAGATCTAACAGAGCATTATCCAGAACATCAGGAACATCTGATTCTCTCACATCAGGAGGGTTCACTGTGCTCTCATCCTCCTGGTTTGCTCAGTCCCTAACCTTGGGTCATCTTTGATGCCTCTCCCTCCTTCTGCACATCCAAAACACTGCTAAAGTGAGTCAGTTCCTCCTCTATATAACACTGCTAAAATCTTTCCCTTCCTCTCTGAGCCTGCCACCAAAACACTCCTCCCCTCTCTTATCACCTCATAAGAACATGCCATACTGGGTCAGACCAAGGGTCCATCAAGCCCAGCATCCTGTTTCCAACAGTGGCCAATCCAAGCCATAAGAACCTGGCAAGTACCCAAAAACTAAGTCTATTCCATGTTACCGTTGCTAGTAATAGCAGTGGCTATTTTCTAAGTCAACTTAATTAATAGCAGGTAATGGACTTCTCCTCCAAGAACTTATCCAATCCTTTTTTAAACACAGCTATACTAACTGCACTAACCACATCCTCTGGCAACAAATTCCAGAGTTTAATTGTGCGTTGAGTGAAAAAGAACTTTCTCCGATTAGTTTTAAATGCGCCCCATGCTAACTTCATGGAGTGCCCCCTAGTCTTTCTAATATCTGAAAGAGTAAATAACAGATTCATATCTACCCGTTCTAGATCTCTCATGATTTTAAACACCTCTATCATATCCCCCCTCAGCCGTCTCTTCTCCAAGCTGAAAAGTCCTAACCTATTTAGTCTTTCCTCATAGGGGAGTTGTTCCATTCCCCTTATCATTTTGGTTGCCCTTCTCTATACCTTCTCCATCGCAATTATATCTTTTTTGAGATGCGGCGACCAGAATTGTACACAGTATTCAAGGTGCGGTCTCACCATGGAGCGATACAGAGGCATTATGACATTTTCCGTTTTATTCACCATTCCCTTTCTAATAATTCCTAACATTCTGTTTGCTTTTTTGACTGCCGCAGCACACTGAACCGACGATTTCAATGTGTTATCCACTATGACACCTAGATCTCTTTCTTGGGTTGTAACACCTATGTTTAAACACTTTTTTTATTGAGCAAATACAAGTATCATTGTAATACAACCAAACCACATGCCCAGGTGGCTGTGACTCTTAGCCCCCCGGGCCCTATTGCGGGTTGTAGCACCTAATATGGAACCTAACATTGTGTCTTCTGTAACTTGCTCTCTGCTGACCTCCCGCTGAATCGTTTTTCTCCACTGCAATCTCTTCAACATTCAGCTGCATGACTTCTCTGTCTTTAACTTCATTATCATCATATAACCCTCTCTTCTCAGGTTGCTACATTGGCTCTGTCCTCTTCCACCTACAGTTCAAGTTTCTCTCCCTCCCCTACAAATGCATTCACTCTGCAGCTCCTCATTTTCTTTCATTTCTTTTCCTTCCACGTCAACACCATTCATCAGGCAAGTTGCCCTTATCTGTGTCTTTCTCCACCACCGCCACTTTTCAATTCTGTGCTTTCCAACTTGCTTTGCCGAGTGCCTGGAAGAGACTTCCTGATTCCATGTGTCTTGCTCCCTCTCTGGCCATATTCAAATCCAGTTAAAAAACTCGCCGTCTTGGGGGCGGATCCAAGATTGCCGCTCGATAGACTCGCTCGGCATTGGATCCTTTGGGCGTGTTTACTTTAAGTCTCTTTTCTTGCTGCATTTTACCTGCGATGGGGAGAAAACGCAAACCAAGGACTGAACCTCAACCTGCGGTTCCTCAGACGTTGCCTTTCTCCGGCCTGATGGACGCCCATGTGGTGCGCAGCGACATGAGGTCAGGGCTTCAGCTGCAGGAGAATGGGGGAGGGGTATTCAAGTTCCCCTCTCTCCCTGGCTCAATATCACCACTCCGCCCTGCTGGGGGAACGCCGCTGGATGACCCTTCCACGACGAGAGGTGCCCCGGAAACGAAGAAAACGCCACCAGACCAAAGTGCCGGAGGGCGGGGCTCTGCAGGGAGCCCAGAATTATCACCAGGGCAAACCAGTGTGGGAAGAGAGGCGTTGCTGGAGGAGCCTGCTGGTGCTGTCGGAGAATCTCCCGTGTTGAGAATACCTACCATGGTAAGACCTGCAGTTACTTCCAGTAAATACTAAAATTAAAGAGGTGGAAGATAAAATAAAAGTGGTGTCTACTACAACTGTAGAACTGGAAAAACAAGTGTCTGTTATCAGAACTCAAGTTAATGGAATCCAGCAGGTCCAGTCAGCAATGACTGGAGAAAGAAACAACCTGTCCCTGTCTTTGAAAATCGAAAATTTGGTCAAAAATAGAAATTTGAGATGTACACATTTTCCTCAAATACCAATAATTTCCCCCAAGAAGTTGTTCAGGAGATATCTTATGGAAACGCTTCAGGTTACTGAGAATTTAACTCACCAATCCCAAAAATCTTCTTTTTGCCAAAGTTTAAAAAAAAGGGAGGAACAAAGCGAAGGAATAACAACCTTGATACCAGTTCGAGAGCAAAACCCGGATATTCCAGCCCTTTTGGAGACTTCGGATACTGAAGTGCCAGTTCCTGCAACGTTGATAGAGACTTTAGCCCTTGAACCGGATAAAGACTGGTTAATGAGACTGTGCTTTAGGGATAGAAAGGATTATTTCTTGGGATGTAAAGTCAGAGCATTCCCAGATGTTGTTGCGCCCATCGGCCGCAGACGGCTGCACCCTCTCTGTCTCACCTTTTTCTCCGCTCTCTGTTTTCCTCTGAGAAAGATGGCTACCTCCGCCGGCACCCCCGGCCCAGCATGGGCGATTGCGTTCGCCATGTTCTCCCTGAGGCCTCCTAGGGCACGCGCTGCTGCCCCTTCCTTTGAAGACGTCATGGCAGGAACCTCGGGGGCATCCCCACCGCATGATGTCACTACCTCCGGGTACTTAGCCTCCGAGTTCCCACACTGCTACGCGTTAGCAAGGATTCCGGTCCAGCTATTGCGACCTCCATGAAACGCTCTCTCAGCGTACCTGCTCCTACAAACCCTCCAGGGTTACTCTTGCTTCAGAATGCTCTGGGTACCCGCTCCTCGGGGGCCTTCCGCTCCTGCCTACCCTTCGGAGTTATCTCGCTTCAAGAAGACTCTTGGAACACCCGCTCAACGTGGGTTCTACTCTCTTCTGTTTCTCTCCAGGTACCCGCTCAGAAGGACGCCCAGGTACTCACTCCTCAAGGGCCTTACCCGCTCCTGTCTATCTTCCTGGTACCTGCGCTATGAACTCAAGCACTGGCGTTGGCCTGCCTTGCTACCTTCTATTTGTGGAAGCTTCATCCTCGGCAGCATTACTGGCCTTGTGAGTACCTCTACCTTCAGTCTCTCTACTTGTCTCATCACCACAGATTCTCAGCGTACTCCGCTCTGCGGACTTCTACCGGATCTGTCAACACTTCTTCACATCAAGGAAGGGTTGTTGGCGTACTTCGCTCCATGGACCACTACCGGACCCTCCATTACCAGCATCAGGGAGACATACCCTGCACATCCGCACGGCCTGAACTACATCTTCTGAGACTACTCTGTGGCCAGAGGGAGAACTGGTGCTGTCCACAAACCATTCTACTGCTGTACAATAAAGCTTCTCATCATGTGAATTTGCAGCGCGAAGATGGAGGAAGCGGTTGCTGGATAGGAGCGCTCTGGAGGAAGTTGTCGGATATCGCTGGGGATGGAGGAGGCACTGAGACTGGGACGGGTGTGTTCTGAAGAAAGTTGTCGGATATCGCCGGGGATGGAGGAGGCGCGGGGGCAGAAGCTGTCCGAGGAGAACCTTGGAGTGTCTCCGGAGATGGAGGTGGCAGCGGGACGAGAGCTCCCTGGGGACAGTTTCTGCGTATCTGAGACCGGAGATGCTGTGGGCCTTAAGCGCAAAATGTCTCTCTATAGTTGTGAGACCTGTGGCTCTGAAGAAGCAAAATACAGGTGTCCACGTTGCATGAAGTACTCCTGCAGGTAGTCTGTTTAGTTTTTGTTATGTTCAATGCCCTTGTTTTATGTAACTTTGCTTGATTCAGCCTTCTTGTTTTTTTGTTACACTTGTTTATCCCCTAAGTTCCATGTAAACCAGCCTGATATGAATTCTATTCGTGAAGTCCGGTATAGA
This sequence comes from Rhinatrema bivittatum, assembly GCF_901001135.1. Lineage (NCBI taxonomy): Eukaryota > Metazoa > Chordata > Amphibia > Gymnophiona > Rhinatrematidae > Rhinatrema > Rhinatrema bivittatum. The sequence continues at coordinate 18,908,902 of NC_042616.1, forward strand.
AATATACATTAAATAAAATAAATAAAAAAAATGTGTGTTGCTTATTAGAGAGCCTAGCTGATTGCTGTGTTTTCCCACAGGGCCCTTCCCCGAGGGAGGAGTCATCGACACAGCAACCAGGAATCTACAAACATGCCACCAACTCAACAGATTGCTAACTCCATGGATTCGGCTCAGCTCTCGGCCCTTCCGGCCATCTCACCAATTGATGATTAAGTTATACCCTTTGTTATACGTAAACCGATCTGATATGAAATTTTTTTCATGGTCGGGATAAAAAAAGTGTTAAATAAATAAATCCCTGGCCTGGCCCAGCGGATCACCAAGCAATAGCAATCATTGGAGAATTTGGCCGTCGCTTTCAACCAGTTGAACTCCCGACTGAATACCCTGACGTGCCAGTAAAGGATCCTTTACCTCCGGTGGTGAATGTTAAGATATGGTACCCCTATTATAGAAACATAGAAATGACGGCAGAAGAAGACCAAACGGCCCATCCAGTCTGCCCAGCAAGCTTCACACATTTTTTCTCTCATACTTATCTGTTTCTCTTAGCTCTTGGTTCTATTTCCCTTCCACCCCCACCATTAATGTAGACAGCAGTGATGGAGCTGCATCCAAGTGAAATATCTAGCTTGATTAGTTAGGGGTAGTAGGGGTAGTAACTGCCGCAATAAGCAAGCTACACCCATGCTTATTTGTTTTACCCAGACTATGTTATACAGCCCTTATTGGTTGTTTTTTCTTCTCCCCTGCTGTTGAAGCAGGGAGCTATCCTGGATATGTGTGAAGTATCGGTTTTTTTTCTCCCCTGCCGTTGAAGTATAGAGCTATGCTGGATATGCGTGAAGAATCAGTTTTTCCTCTCTCCTGCCGTTGAAGCAGAGAGCTATGCTGGAAATGCGTGATGTATCAGTCTTTCTCCCATGCCGTTGAAGCAGAGAGCCATGCTGGATATGCATTGAAAGTGAAGTATCCGGCACATTTGGTTTGGGGTAGTAACCGCCGTAACAAGCCAGCTACTCCCCGCTTTGTGAGTGCGAACCCTTTTTTCTTCTCCCCTGCCGTTGAAGCAGAGAGCTCTGCTGGATGTGTGAAGTATCAGTTTTTCTTCTCCCCTGCCGTTGAAGCAGAGAGCTATGCTATATATGCATTGAAAGTGAAGTATCAGGCTTATTTGGTTTGGGGTAGTAACCGCCGTAACAAGCCAGCTACTCCCCTCTTTGTGAGTGCAAATCCTTTTTTCCACATTTCCTCTTGCTGTTGAAGCTTAGAGCGATGTTGGAGTCACAGTAAGCATGTGTATGTTTATTGAATAAGGGTATTGTGTCCAGGCAGTAGCCATCATTCTGGCGAGTCACCCACTCTTCATTGGCGGCCTCTTGACTTTATGGATCCACAGTGTTTATCCCACGCCCCTTTGAAGTCCTTCACAGTTCTGGTCGTCACCACTTCCTCCGGAAGGGCATTCCAGGCATCCACCACCCTCTCCGTGAAGAAATACTTCCTGACATTGGTTCTGAATCTTCCTCCCTGGAGCCTCAAATCGTGACCCCTGGTTCTGCTGATTTTTTTCCTACGGAAAAAGTTTGTTGTTGTCTTTGGATCATTAAAACCTTTCAAGTATCTGAAAGTCTGTATCATATCACCTCTGCTCCTCCTTTCCTCCAGGGTGTACATATTTAGATTCTTCAATCTCTCCTCGTACGTCATCCGATGAAGATCCTCCACCTTCCAGGTCGCCCTTCTCTGTACCGCTTCCATCTTGTCTTGCCCCAACCCGCTTCTCTGGGCATGCCAGGATGTGCAGGGGCTTCTTTAACCAATGTGGTATGCATTTTTCCTTGCAACCTGGGTCTCAGTCGTTTACCACAGCACTTCTGACTACCTGGCTGATCTCTGCTGCTGCCTCTCCTAACAACCGAGGCTTTTCTGGGCTGCTACTGTACCTTTGACAAGATCCTGGGACTTGCGTCATGCTGTTCTCCCTTCGGCTGCTGGATCCGCCCACCGATGACATCATAAGGGCACCGAAGGGGCCATAAGCACTGACGCTGGGTTCTGGCGTTGTGCGCCCCTTCGTGCACCCTTCGCTCACTGACCTTATAACTCTTTTCTTTTTAACAGATTTCGACTTCTTAATGACTTTGACCTCGATGGGGGACAGAATCCCGACCTGTAACTATAACGGAGTTTACAAACTCGGACGAGCAACTAACAGTAAGAAAGTAAATAAATCTACAAGAATGAATTGCAGAGATAGAAATGACCGCTTCCTAACTCCAATAACAGTTATGGACAATTCCAAATATAATAATTTGTTTCTTCTCACCTTTTTTCTAATCAATATCCAAGCATTAACTAAAAAAACTGCTACTGTATCTGATCTTCTGTCTGACAAAAAACCAGACTTTATAGCCATTACCGAGACCTATCTTAAACCACATGACTCGGTAATAGTTAATCAGTTTTCTAATGAGATTTCTACCACCTTTTTCGTCCCTAGAACGAAACGTAAAGGTGGCGGGCTTTTGTTAATAGCAAAAAAGGAACTGAACTTAAACTTGGTCCCAACTAATATTGATGAACCATTCGAGATTATTCTATTTGATTCTACATCCCTTCAAATATGTTTAGCATACTGTCCACCTGGACCACAACATTTCTCCCTTAATTGAGCTACTGTCAACATCATTAAACCCTGAGAAGCCCTCAATAGTTTTAGGAGACTTTAAGATACATATTGATGATGAACCCTAAGCTCCACTTGCTTCACCTTCATTGAATCTCTCCTTAGCGTAGGATATAGTCAGTTAATTCAAGGACCTACCCATAGAGCTGGCCATACTTTAGATTCAGTGCTTGCAAATGTAAAGAATTTTGAATCCTAAGAAACCTCTCAAGCACCAGTGCCCTGGTCTGCCCACTATTTAATCACCTGTAAAATTTCAAGGTAAAGAAAACTGCACCAAGAAACAACCAGATCAAGTGATCATTTATCGTCCCAAGTACAATATTGAAAACTTATCAGAATTAGATAAGAACATAGTAAAAACAGAGTTACCTGATTGTCAAGCTGCGGCTAAATCATGGCTCAGGATGACTGAAAATATTGCCGAACAAATTAATCCAATAAAAACTAGAGTTCCAAAAAGTAATACAATATCCCAGCCATGGTAGGGCGCTTCCCAGTTTCTCATCCGTAGAGGTAAGTTTTCTTAATTTGGCTTTCTTTTGTAAAAATTTACTCTAAACGTGAGGAGATGGCAGCCATGAGGAGAAGCACCAAAAGCAGCACATGAGAAGCAGGGCAGGAGGAGAGGGCGAGGGAAGCGTTGCTGCTCCTGGAAAATAAAGTGTGAGGGCCCAGAAGTAAGAGAGCCTGAAAGAGCTCGAAGCCCAGGCCTGCTGTGAGCCAAGGAGGACGGGAGCGGCTGTGAGTGCAGAGAAGAGGAGAACATGAATTTTACTATGAATACAGGGGGAAGGCCATAAGAGAGGGGCAGAAGGGCCATAATGGACAAAGGGAGGGGGGCAGGAGGAGAAAGGGGCAAAGAGCAGGAGGGAAAGTACTGCTGAAGTTGGGGAGTGGGCAACGCTCAGGAAGGGTCCAAGGGTAAGGGGCAGCAGACAGAAGGGAAGGGGCCATAGAGAGAAAACCAGGATGGGAACCAGGGCACAGGGGGCCCATCCCCTGAGTCTTTTTCTGAGTTCCCCGAATCTCCAGGAATGAAGAAAAGACCCTTTCCTGTGGCGGCCTAGAAAGAAGAGGCCCAGCAGGTCCAGTGCAGACGCCATCTTGCAGTGGTCTAGGAAAGAAGAGGTCCAGCAGAGCCATCATGGACCCCATCCCGCAGCGGCCCAGGAAAGAAGAGGCCCAGTGGTGCTGCCACAGAAAAGAGGTTCAGCGGGGCTGAAGAAAAAACCCCATAAGTGAGGAGAAGGCCTGGAGCGAGAGCAAGTGTGAGAGCAGGTGCGTGTGCATGTGAGAGAGGAGGAACGAGTGTGAGAGCAGGAGCGAGTGTATATGAGAGAGAGGAATGTGAGTGTTGTGTTTGTGGCATAATTGTGGACTCTTGGTCCAAGCGGCGATGACTCCTCCCCCGGGAAGCAGCCCCCTGGGGAAGCACAAGGATAGGCGAGACTCTAGTAAGCAGACACTGAGGAAAGAAGGCTTTATTATACTGCTGTTGAATCTTGCCCAAGGAACGGACAGTACTGTAGTCCAGTGATATCTCAGTAAGCTCAGACAGTCTCTGCTGTAGATGGTTTCAACCAGATGTAGCAAAGGTCCGGTAGTGTCCCGCAGCGCGGGATAGGCCGTGAACCTGAAGGGTGGAATAAGAAGAGCTGGAGTGTAGCGATACTCACAGAGTGGCAGTGCTTTTAACTTCCTTCGGTAGCTGAATGAAGAGAGGGACCCGAGGTACAGGATACCCGGAGCAGAATAGGCCCTCAAGCAGCAAGTACCTAGGAGCGCCGAGGGTTCCTGAAAGAAAGCAGACAGGATCCCCAAGGAGCGGGCGTCCAAGGTTAGGTAGTTGAACCCGAATGGCAGATAGAAGCAAGAGGCCCCGAGGAGCAGGTACCCAGAGCTTCCGTAGGAGAGAGATACCCTGGAGAGTAGTGAGGAATCCAAGCGAGCAGCTTAGAAGCGGTCAGAGTAGCAAAACCGAAGTCCTTGCTAACTCGTTGTATTGGAGTGGAGGTTTAAATACCCAGAGGTACTGACGTCATGTGGTGGGGAAGCCCCCCGAGGGTCCCACCCTGACGTATTCAAAAGTGGAGGCAGCGTGTGCGTGCCCTAGGAGGCCTCCGGAAGAAGCATGGCGGACGGGGACACCCCTGCTGTTTCGGAGACGCTGAGGATGTCGGCAACCAGCAGCGGAGGCAGCCATCCTTCCAAGGGAGGAGGAAAAGGGTAGAAGAGAGGTGAGGCAGAGCGGTCGCAAGCATCTGCGACCGACGGACGCAATAGTGAGAAAGTGTGTGTGTGTGTAAGAGAGGAGAGAGAGAACAGGTGTGTGAGGGAGAGGGAGTGAGTGAGAGAGGAGGTGTGTGTGAGAAAAAGAGGAGTGTTTGTACATGACAGAAAAAGGATCAAGTTTATGTAGCCCCCACTCATCCACAACCTCATGGTGACTAGAAATAAATACTTCCCAGCTTTGCAGAGTTAGGGATCTGTTTATTCTTATTAATTTCAGTTATTGGCTCTTATCTGGTGTGTCAGCTGTTTTTAAATATTATATTGATGAGTGGCACATTCTACAACATTTTATATTATTCTGTTCTGTACTTGTTTTGAAATATGTATTCTTTTTGTTAGCATGGTTTTCCTATTATGGATTTCTTAATTTTACTGATTGACCTTTTATGAGGAAGAATAATGTTTCTGTTTTTTGCATTGTTGCACTGCATGCAGAGTCTGGCTTGTTGCTGGTTCCAGTTCAGTTTTTATCTGCACATTTCTATTTCTACTTACCAGTATCTTTATTCTGTATTTGGTGAGCTAGCGTGTAGTTTCTCTGCAGGGATCTATAACAGCCTGATTAGTTCAGCTTTCCTAATAGGAGGCTTACTGGTGTTTTAGGACCTGGGGTAATATTTGCAGTTCACAGGTAGAGAGTCTGGCAGTTACTGTCATGGTATGGCAGGTTTGCTATAGGTTCCAAGTACATTTTTTGCAGGCTTTTGAATTATTACACAGGGCTGATGGTAGTGGAAGGAGTTTGGTTGCTGTTATGGAAATGATACCAGAATTTGAATAGTATTTTTGTATGCTGAGTAATAAGGGGAAATACCCTTGTTCTGCTCTGCAGGTTTTTTGGGGGATGGTTCTGTAGAACTTGAGGTACAGGGTTTGTATTTGGATTCTGTCCTTTCCTGTATAGACTCCTATGGAAGAAGTTTTACTGCTTGATGCTTTCAAATGATTTTACTGGTACTTTTACTAGGATGTTTGAAACTGGTGAGGGATTTCTTTGTTATTTAGAAGGTCCTTCTGTCTAGAGACGCCACTTCCATGTATTCTCCGCACCTTGCGACCTAAAACTCTTGGCAAACATTTTGGCCAATCGCCTGTTACTGATCTGTTGGCTGATGGGAGGAGCAATCAGATAGGAGTTAGCAATGTGCTGTTATGTAGGAGAGTTGTGGGAGGATCCTTGGACCCATGGCAGATGACCATGACCCCAGGGGAAGACCCTGAAGGGGACCAGTGGTCAGGCTCAGAAGTAGGAGACAGACACAGACTAGTTCTTTTATTAGACAGTATACTGAACCACCAGCAATGGGAGTAGTGAGCTGGTAAGCCGGGCTGGGCTGTAGTCCCTCAGATACTGGAACAGCGATCCCTGGAGGCTGAGCTGTAGAGAAACTGAGATATAGTGAGTAGGCAGGGTATGCAGATGGTAGCACTCACACAATGTCCCAATGAAGCCCAGGAGCGGGAATGTATAGGCCCGTGAGGAGAGAGTACCTGGTTCCAGGGAAAGCTCAGAGAGAACGATGGTAACTCACTGAGGAAGCTGATAGAGTTGGTAGTGATGACTTCCAGGCAGAAGAGTATACAGAGCAAGTCTGGGAACGAGGGCCCTCGAGGAGCGAGTTCCGGTTCCAGTCACCTGAAAAACAAAGAGGGAGCGAGGCCCCCGAGGAGCGGGTACCTCTGGTAAGTCCGAGCAGGCAGAGTAGCTTAGGTAGCGAAAGCCTTGCTAACTCTATCTGTTAGCAAACACTGAGACCTTAAATATCCGTCGCAGGTGATGTAATCTACAGGGGATGGCCCCGAGGTTCGTGCCATCGCCAGTACTTCAGTCAGGGCCGCACCCCGCCCCTAGGCCTCCAGGAATATGGCGGATAGCAGTGTCGAGCCGGTCCGGGAATGCCCGGGGACTTGCGGCAGAAGAACGCTGCGGTCGGAGAGGGTGGTGCCAGCGAGGTAAGGAGGGCGGAGAGAGGGCGTAGGGCACTGACGGACACAACATCGCCTCAATAAGGTAACGGCAAAATGGACACACCCAGACCAGGCGGGATTTATCCCAGGGAGGAAAGCTGCAGATAATGTCCGGAAAATTATAGATGGTTTATGGTGGGCAAAACAGCATAATACTCCGGCAGTATTGCTTGCCATTGACGCAGAAAGGGACTTCGACATGGGCCATTGGCCATTCCTGTTTAGATCTTTAGAGACAATTAATTTTGGCTCGAAATTTTGCAATTGGCTACTTAAATTATACGAGAAGCCACACGCCCGGGTTAAAGTGAACGGCGTTTCTTCAGAACCTTTCCCTATAAGCAGGGGGACGAGGCAGGGATGTCCGTTATCTCCGTTGTTGTTCGCACTGTTTCTAGAGCCGTTCACTTCTAGAGTTAGAGGGGAAGCCTCCATCTCCGGGATACGGGCGGGGGGCACAGATTATAAAATGTCGCTGTTTGCAGAGGACCTGCTATTCACCCTATCAGAGCCTCACAAATCTTTAGCTGGAGGAGTAGCTCTACTAAAAGCCTTCAGCTCGGTATCAGGATTCAGACTCAATCTTGGCAAAGCTGAAGTACTCAATCTATCCCTGTCTAACCATCACATCACCCCCTTGAGAGCACAATTCCCTTTTAAGGGGCCAGGAAACATTAAGTATCTGGCATCTTGCTTAGTAATAACTTAGAAGACTTATTCAAACTGAATTATACACCCTTGAGAGCCAAGCTTTTCCATGATCTGGACAATTGGGAAAAGTATTCAATCGCTTGGACAGGGCGAATAGCAACGATAAAAATGACCATTCTACCTAAATTTAATTATCTGTTTCAGTCACTACCAATATCGATCCCAACGGCAACGCTGAAACTATGGCAGAAACCCTTATTTTCCTTCATCTGGAAACGGAGACCCCCTAGGGTGGCTCAAAATGTGCTCTTCAGACATAAACTAAGAGGAGGTATGGGGGGACCTCGACTACAGGGGGTTATGCAGCAGCTCAGCTCAGTGCTGTTCTAGCGCGGCATGAAAAAGGAGAACTTCCCGGTTGGGTTAATATGGAACAAGTGGCATTGGGAGGCTGCCGATTAGAGCACTTCTACGGCAACCACGTAATACGTGGAGGGTGCAGGGCGTCCTGCCTGGATCCTTGCAAACCTTTCCTAATACCTCCCTATTTCATAATAGGAACTCGTCCCCGGGTTGGGAAACTTCCCTTTCCCAAGAATGGAAGATTAAGGGGAGTACAACTTTGGGACAGCTGTGGGGCCGAGAGGGAGTAATGACCTTTGCTCAACTTCGGGAACTATTTCAGTTACAATCTCCTAACGTTTACCCTTATCTGCAACTATGTCATTTCATAAAGAAAGCCTCCATAGAAGGGGGAACTGCGCCCGGGAGAACCGCAGTTTGAGGGAGGGCGTGAGTGAGCAGATCGGGTAAAGGGAGGAATTTCCAAGATTTATGGTCTCATACCGAATGCTCCTCAATGTACACCAAACTATATCAAAGCATGGGAGAAAGATCTAGAGAAGTCTCTCTCCAGCGAAGAGTGGGATCTGATCCTCTTACAGGCCAAGAAGTGATCCACATCCGCTTCCCTTGTGGAAAACGGGTTGAAATTTCTATTTCGCTGGCATTTATCCCTTCATAGGCTCCACTGTGCTAAAATCTGCTCCAATGGTTTCTGCTGGAAAGGTTGTGGTCAGTCGGGTCCTTTTATCCCTATGTGGTGGGATTGCCCTAAGGTGGGAAGACTGTGGAAGGAAGTATCGGGCATTATGCACGGGATCTTGGGCAGAGCTATTATTTTGTCCCCTGACCGAGCTTCCCTGAATGTCCCCATTGAGGGCTCTGGGAGTGAAAGGGAGCTGGTTACCCAATTCTGTTTGGGCACACGGTGATTACTGGCAGCAACGTGGAAGCAGGAGCTGGTGCCCTCTTACTTCAAACATTGGACACTATGTGCCTCTTATACAAGAAAACTGCCCAGAAGCAGCACAACATTCCTGGCTTTAATCAGGCGGGGAATCCGTATCTGCAATGGAGGGGAAATCCAGCCCCTGTGGCGACTACGACTCAATGACCACATCTACTAGTGACGAGGGATAATGCAGACATTCAGACAATTTAAGAAGCCCAAGCAAAGCAGCACTTGTCTTATTTATTTGCTTTATCATTATTGCTTACATTAAGATGTCATGATTTTCTGTATTGCTATAATCCTGCATCTGTTTATACAAATGTTATTGCATTAATATGGATTAATAAAATTTAAAAAAAAGTAAACAAAAGCAACAGAAATAGGAAACCTTTCCGGTTATCAAAGAAGGTGGCTGATAAAATACAAATAAAAAGAACCGCATTCGAGAAATGTAAAGGATCCCAAAAAGAAGACACAGGGAAAAATATCTGGTTAAACTGAAAGAGATTAAGAAGGTAATCAGGAAAGCAAAATGTCTGGCAGAAGAAAGGATTGCCAAAGAGGCAAAGAGAGGCGACACCGCCGGCTCCAGAAGGTCCAAGGCCTCCACGGTCAGACCCCCTTGAAAGCTGCTTCCGGGGCATCCCACTCCAGGTCAATCACCTCCTGGATGGCTTCCAGAATCGGGAAATAGCAAGAGGCTTTCTGTAGAGATACCAGGATGGGACTCCTCTTTGCTTCTGACACAGGGTCTGTGCCGGGAACTCCCAGAGTCTTCAGGGTCTGGGAGGCCAGGGCCGGCAATTCATCTCTGTGGAAAGATCATAGCATAGGCCGGTATGGCTCCAGGCCTGGAAGGATTTCCCTGTCCTCCACTGAGACTGCATCCCCATCGTCATCTGTGGGGTCTGGATCCCTGTCAGGGATACCCTTGGTAAGCCTGCGGATAGGGCTGGGAGGACGAGGCCTTCCCAGCTGGGGCAGCAGCTGACTGCACCTGAACAAAGGCTTGAAGGCCCTGAAAGAATTCCATCCAGGAAAAGGTTGCTGGGTCCATGCCTAGACCAGGAGGAACTGGGGTAAGCACCCCTGACCTGCCCTCTCCCAAAGAGGACGCAGCCCCGGGACTGCTCAGATCCGGGCGCTAACAGATAAGGTCCTGGCTGACCCATCCTCCGACTGGGAGAAGTTCTGAGAGTCCAACCCTCCCTGGGCTTCCTCACAGAGCTGACTCAGGAAGGATCCAGGTCAGGCTGCGCAGCCCTAATATGGCAGGCGGCAGAGAGGGGCGCTTGGGCTTCTTAGTTGCCAGAGCAGTAGTACACTGAAGCTTGTGCGTTCAGTCAGCCAGCACGGACTCGCGTACGCACAAATCCACCCTGACGAGCCTAAGTATAAGCATCCAGTTGTGTCCGAATGTACGACTGTGCTTATGCGCGCGGTTATGTGCAGAGATGCGCGCTCATTAAGGGGTAGGGTCAGGAGCACAACAGAGCTGGCCCGCACCACACGTACTAACAGTCAAGGAGGGGAAATGGCACCGCACCGAGCCTGAAGTGGGGCCTGGCCCATCAGGGGCCACTAAACCCGCTCGGAAACCTCCTTCCCTTGCCCCAACGAGATGGGAAACGTCGTCGGTACGGCGCATCGAGCAAGGAGAATGGAGGAAAGATTTACCAAAGCCTTTCCACGTCTCTGAATCAGAGGAGATCTTCTCTACTTACCCGGGCTCAGCGCTTACTGGCAGAGTACAGAGATGGTCTCCGGCTGAGGGGTGAGAGGGCTTAGGCTTTCACCGCCACGCTCAGCTTCCTGCACCCGCTGCTTTAGCAACAAAGTCCACGCCAGGAACCGCTACCGGTCCAAGGCAACCTCTGAGAGATCTCGGAAATCACCTCAGGAATTCTCAACTGGGGGAGGGACCTTTAGGTATCACCACAGGAGAGCGGGGCTCGATCTTTCTCCAACTGGTAAGGGGATAGCACCTCCACATCTGCTAGGAGACAGAGAGATACTGGCTGGCTGAGGTCACTGATTTTATTTATATTTATACTGTGAACTGTTATGATTGTTATCAGAATAACGGTATATAAAATAATATAAACCAAATAAATAAATAAAGCGGGGGAGGGAGAGGTGTAGACGTGACCTGGCTGAGAATTGAAGACTAAAAATGACCAAGGTTTAGAAAATTACTTTTGGGGTTCAACTTCTTCTCCCTTGAAATTTGTGGATCAGCAACAAGAGACAGAAGATCTTTATACATTTAATTTTCACTAGAAAAGAAATGGGGTTAATTAGAGGAAGAGATTCCTTAGATATTTGCAAAGCCTCCCCTAAATAATTATTAATCATCTCCCCTGGTGAAATATTCTCTCTTGGGAAAGTTGATAATTCTAAAATATTTCTCTTTTGGCAACATTTTCCAAATTCTTACTTTTTCTTCTAACAAACTTTATCCTGAATGGACACAGGAGAATTAATGAGTAAATTTCCTACCTTGCTCTCCAGTGCCTGCAGCCGCTTAGCCTGAGCAGAGATTTTCTTCTCCTGGGTCACTGAGGAGATTTCCCCTTCAATCCTTTCCAACTTGCTGCTCATTGTCGCTTCCGGCCGCTCCACAACCATCCACAGAAAGCCCAAAGTCCTGGGCTGCAGTGGATCCAGAGCCAGCCCTGCCCCCTCCTCTGATCCCAGGGGCTCTGCCAGAGGCTGCACCGAGGAGGGATCTGGCTCTGGAGAAGGCAGAACCCCCTTCCTGGGCTCCACTGAAGTCCCAGAACCCATAAAACCATCCATGGGAGACGGGCGAGATTTAGACTTTCTATTCGATGTCGTCGGCAGAGACAGGTCGGGCTGAGGATGAGAGAAAGAAAGAATTTGGAGACAGAGTTAACTCCCTCCTATACCGAGCACTTTGTGAATTAACAGAAAACCCTGCAGAAAAACACTCTCAGCACCTTTGTATCAAACCCATCACATTTAAACAGCGCTAACTCCCAAAACTCACACAGCAACATCCTAATTATGAAACAACAAAACTGGAAATGAGGTAACTTGCCCTAAAGCAGCTAAATGATGAACTTTTTGTAATATGTGAATTAGAGATGTTTTTACATAAATAAAAATATATTCCCTGCTGGAAAACAAAACAAGTTGGACCGATACAAATCTTACACAAAAACTAAATGCTAGCAGAATCCCTCCCCTCAGCCCCACATGGAATATACAGACAGACCCTCAGCAAATACAGGATAAGGGAATATCAAATTGAAAAAAAGTAATACAAATTATAAAACAACAATAGTAAAGTAAAATTACAGGTTACAGAGAGCACAAAAGGTAAATCTCAGGTTTCTGTGTGCAAGTAAAATTGTGAGCTTTGAGGAGTCTCTTGCAGGCTAACTCCCCTCTACACGGGGCAGTGCTTAGCGCTCCCCCCATTCAAGCTTTGACCCCTAAATCCTAACATTTTAATGCTCAAGTTTCTGAAAGTCAAATTACTGTGAATCCTATGGGCAGCAATCAGAGCAGCTCATAAGAATGGCAGCAAACATAGGGGCCGACGCAAAAATCTCCCCAGAAAGCGGACGCTGACTTTTCAGCACCACAAGGGGGGCACCATGCAATATTTAAATTAGGAGGGGGGTCACGCAGGAAGGAGGTGCTAGAGTCGTTTGCGCGACCTTAGCACTTCCTTCCTAGCGCGACCCGCTGCACTGCCCTGTCTACCAGTAATGAAAACAGCCACTGAGTTTATTGGCGGCCGTTTTCATTACTGGCAGACGGCTGGATATAAAAACTGACATCAGTCTTCATAAATTGGCTGTTTGCTGAGTTATTTTATATACTTTAAAAAAGAAGTACAGTTTTTTCTGCTTTTCCATCCTTCTTTTTAATGTATCTTTTTGCATTTGGAGTGAATGAGTGCATTTGCATGTGATGAGCGCTAACTCATTCACTCCGTGTCCGACGCGCGTTAAACAGGCACTAATCCACCTATTACATTAGGGGGTGGATTAGCGCCTGTTTAACCCGCGTCCCACAGCAGGTTAAACAATGCGCTCGGCTGAGCTCACTGCATTGCATCGGCCCCATAGACTGCGACTTAAAGACCTGATTGCCACCTTGATTTCCTTTCCACACTCCCAGTGCAGAGCCCCCACTGCTTGCTAGAAAACATCACAGGGCCACCCGAAAAGAACGAGTTGGAAAGACACCGCTTAGGGTTGCCAGGTTTTCAAGAAACAACAAGCACTTTTTTCCCAAAAAAACAAGCCCAAAACACATGAAATTGCAACACCAATGTTTGCGAGTCACATAGATGACAAAGGAAGCTTAACTTTTTGCATGTTGCAAAAGGTCTGCATGATGTGCACGAATGTCACACTTACAAAATTTGCACATAGCCTTACTCTCATTGCTGACAACAGACTGAATCCATGCTTTTAGTTCACATTCCTCTTCCCACGCTTAGCAGGATCTTTTAGGTCCTTACTTTAGCCATAGTAGATCAAATCCATTCATTAGCGTAGCAGCCAATGACAGAAACAGTAGGTATGGCCAAGCTTTCTTACAAAGGTGGTCTGCTGCAGGGAGAAGAAATGAGAAAAAAATTACATGAAATTAAAAGTGGTGTAGGACAAATTAAAAAAAAAAAACACCAGCCCCATACACAGATTTCCCCCTCCGAGCACATGTCTTACCCCATAACACTCCTTTCACCCCTCCCCCTCAGTCTCCCCTCCTGATCCCTGGCTGTAGGCAGCTGAGTGCTCCACACCTTTCAGCATTCAGGGCTGCAGCTGCACAGAAGCTTCTTGGTCACCCACGACGCTTGTTGCTTCCTGCAATGCCAGGCCGGGTCTGCCCACGCGCTCCTGGGATTGCTGGCTCTGCTTAGCTTAATGCTGCAATAGGTTAGGGTGCGCCTGCTATGGACGGGCCCCACCGGCAGCAGCAGCCAATCACTGCAACATCAGAGCACAGGTCCCGCCCCCCAAGCCCAAACAAAAACGCGATTGGCAGGAAAAAACGCCCAATTACAAGGAACCAGCGAATTGAAAAAAAAGCCCAATCACGCGGGCTGAGCTTTATTACAGTCGCTTAAGAATCATCAATCTGCGACTGCTGGTGGAGCTGCTGCTGCCGATGAGTCATCAATCTGCGACTGCTGGTGGAGCTGCTGCTGCCGATGAGTCATCAATCTGCGACTGCTGGTGGAGCTGCTGCTGCCGATGAGTCATCATTCTGCGACTGCTGGAGGGACTGTCAGCAAAGGAAAAAGCGGCAACCTTGAGGGTTGTTGGCAGTCAGGTGGCCATCCCAGATCTAACGCAACCGGCACAAATGGTTTTTTTGTCCTGCTGAATAGAAAAGAAATAGCCCAGCTGAGTGTGAAATAGCCCGATCTGGCAACAATGTATGCACTACTGTGGGGCCATAATGTTTGAAGGTGAGCTAGGAGGAATCTCCCTCCCCCTCCTCTAGGTGTGTCGGAGGAATATTTATGCCAAAGAAAATGTACAGAAAGAAATTAGAAATTGTCTCAGTAAGAGAAATGCAATGTGTACTGCAAAAAAGCTGCACCTGGAGAAATCTTGAAGGGAAAGAAGAAAAATATCTTAAAAAATCATTAACCTAACCTACGGGCCGATACAGTAAAAGCCACTCTCCTGTGCGCGCGATTCACTAAATTAATTTATTTAAATTTGGGCCCGTGGCAAAAAGAGGCGCTAGGGACACTAGCCCCTCCCTAGCGCCTCTTTTTGGACAGGAGCGGCAGCTGTCCGCATCGAAAATGCGCGTCCAATCAGATTAACAGTGTGCTCTGCCGAAACGCAGTGTACTGTATCGGCCTGCTAGTAACTCAGTAAAATGATCGCATCACCACATTGTGCTTTTTAAATAAAATACAGCATGACCTTTCCTTGCACTTTCCTTGCAGCCACTATTTACTCTTTATTCCTGTGAAAAAAAACTCAGCTCACACTGTTCACTCTCTCATTCCTCCACTTCATAAAAACCATAAGAAAGATGCAATAAGGAGTCAGACCAAGGGTCCATCCAGCCCAGCATCCTGTTTCCACCAGGTTACAACAAGTACGTGGCAAGTACCCAAACATAAAATAGATCCCATGCTACTATTGCCAGTAATAGCAGTGAATATTCCCTAAGTCAACCTGATTAATAGCAGTTAATGAACTTCTCCAGGAATTCGTCTGAACTTTTTATAAACCCAGCTACACTAAGTGCCCTAAGCACATGCTCTAGCCAGGAATTCCAGAGCTTAATTATGCATTAAAAATAATTTTCTCCAGTTTGTTTTAAATTTGCTACTTTTAACTTCATGGAGTGCCAAGGGGGAGCAATTGTAGGCAGCAGATTTTCAGGGCTGGCCTCACAGTCTGGGGCAGTGGAAGCACTAGATGTACTAGGTAGTTGCCTAAAGTTCTACAGTTTTTAGGGTGACAGCAGCAGCAGAACTAGATCAGGCTGGCATAAGCTAAGGCCCAAGCCTTGCGAGCTCCCGGTTCCCTGTACGTACCAGGATCAGTCCAGACGGTGGGTTATGTCCCCCGTCCGGCAGATGGAGTCAGAACAGACTTCGAGGGTCGTCACCAACATAAGCCAGTACACCCTCTGCTGGAGCCCAGTATCTTTCTGACTCCAGCAGATGAGAGTTGAGGGGGATCCATCGGCTCCCCCAGGGTGACAGGACTTTAGGTTTTCTCTTATTTCTGTTTCTCCCTGTCTTCTTCCTTTGAGCTCTTGGATCAAGTTAAAGTTTTACAAAAAAAACAACAAACTCTAACTTCTGTGGAGGCGTGTCTTGTTTGTCTGCCTTTCCTCGGCTTTGCCTTCTCCTCCGTTTGGTTGGGGTAAGTTGTTGGGGTTTTTTTCGATTGTATTTCTTCCTTTCAGGTTTTTTCTTCTTCCCCAACAGCGTTTCATAGTGCCCCGTGGATGCCGGTGGAGCCGGCCTCTCCACGTGTTGGCTGACGGTCCCGCGGCCTATTTTCACGGGGCTGATAGTCCCAGGAGGGATTTTTCTTCAGCGCTGCGGGACTCCTTGGGCGGGTTGAGCAGGCTGTCCCGGCCCCCCCGCGTCTCTCTTAGTCTCCTCAGGCCCCTCCCCGAGACTTAGTGCCTGCCTCACCCCAACGCTTTTCATGCCGCGGCCGTCCCGTTGTGCGGCGAGCCGGGGTCCCGGATCTCGCGGGAGGGGATTTGCGCGAGGTGTCTCCCTGGTGGGGAAGGCACCTCACAGACACTCGCAATGTTTTCCTTTCTCCCCTCCCAGCGGCACGGGCGGCGCAGGCCGGCCACTTCGCCGCCGTTGGCGGGAACGGCGGCCATGTTAGAGTCACAGCACGATGCTGCAACGGATTCGGCTTTTGAGCGGAGGGATTTTCGGGAGGTCTCCCCCCCCGAATTTATCTCCGGAGGGGGGATTGCCCGCCCCGGAGCCCTCAGAGGTTCCCCCCTCGGGCCCCCCTCCCAGCTTGCCGCGTTTTTCCCCAGAATTCATTTTGCTTATGTATAGCGCGTATTTGCAGGGGCTGGGGGCCCCCGGGGGTTCCCTCCCGGGCTCCCCACCGACCAAGACCCCTAGGGTCTCCTCGGCTCCCCCTGTTGCGCCCCCCCGACCTGGTGGGTTCGGTGTCAGGGGCCCCTGGGCCGCTTCCCTGTCCTTGGGCTGTCCTGGGGGGTACGGGAGCGGCTTCTCCATCGGGGGGAGCCTCCCCGGAGCCATCGGATCCTGCGCAGTTGGATCTGCCGTCCGAAGGGGACGATCCGCTGGCGCTACGCATTTTCCAGAGGGATGAGCTGAACGATCTGATTCCACAGATCCTCCTGGAACTGGACCTTGATCCTCCACCGGATCCGCCGCTCCCGGTGGCACCCGCAGTCGCCACCTCGTCCAGGAAGGGGGACCCGGTACTCGCCGCTCTTCGACCTCGGCCCCGGGCTTTTCCCATACATGATTCTTTCCTGCAGCTGCTCATCAGGGAGTGGGATCCTCCTGAAGCCTCGTTGAAAGTTACGCGGGCCATGGAGAAATTGTACCCGCTACCGGAAGATTTCTTGGATCTCATTAAGGTCCCCAAGGTGGACTCGGCTGTTTTGGCGGTTACCAAGAGGACGACGATCCCGTTCACGGGCGGTACGGCCCTGCGGGATACCCAGGATCGCAAACTGGAAGTCTTCCTGAAGAGGGTTTTTGAAGTCTCCGCCTTGGGAATGCGGGCAGTTATGTGTACCTCCCTAGCACAGCGAGCCAGCCTTCGGTGGGTCCAACAGCTGCTCACTTCAAAGCCTTTACCTCCAGAGGAGGCCGCACAGGCTGACCGCTTGGAGTCCGCCATAGCCTACGGGGCTGATGCTCTTTATGACCTCTTCCGAGTTCAGGCGCGGTCCATGGTATCGGTGGTGGCAGCCAGACGGCTTCTCTGGCTGCGCAATTGGGCGGCGGATGCCTCCTCCAAGTCGAGCTTGGGCTCCTTGCCGTTCCGGGGCAAGTTTCTTTTTGGAGATGACCTGGATCAACTCATCAAGTCTCTAGGGGAGAATGCGGTCCACAGACTTCCTGAAGACAGACATCGGCCTTCCCGATCGTTTGCTTCTACTCAGACTAGAGCCAGAGCGCAGAGGCGCTGTAGGTCTTACAGGCAGTCCGGGACTCGTACAGGCTCCGCCAGACCCCAGGCCTGGCCGCAGTCCTTTCGTGGGCGTAGACCCGCACGTGACGGTTCAGGGCAGGGTAACCCCCGCCTAAGTCTACCCAATGATGCCAGATTCGCCCACTCCCCCACTCCCAGGATAGGGGGTCGACTGGCGGAATTCTACGAGGAGTGGGTACGTATATCCGCAGACCAGTGGGTCCTGGACACTATAAGGAACGGCTACGCCTTGGAGTTTGTCCGCCCTCCAAGGGACCGGTTCCTCTTCTCCCCCTGCGGTTCGGATCTCAAGAGGGCGGCAGTGCAACAAACCCTGGATCGGCTGCAGAGCATAGGGGCCATTTCCGCCGTCCCCTTAGGCAAGGTGGGCTTGGGCCACTATTCCATCTACTTCGTTGTGCCAAAGAAGGACGGTTCCTTTCGGCCCATCCTAGACCTGAAGGAAGTCAACAAGTCTCTGCGTGTCAGCCGGTTCCGCATGGAGACTCTTCGCTCTGTGATTGCGGCGGTACACCAGGGAGTTTCTGGCCTCCCTGGTTTTGACGGAAGCCTATCTACACATTCCCATCCTTCCGGCGCACCGCTGTTTTCTCCGCTTCAAGGTTCTGGGTCAGCACTTCCAATTCACGGCTCTCCCTTTCGGCTTGGCGACCGCACCTCGTACATTCACCAAGATCATGGTGGTCGTGGCAGCGGCCCTGAGGAAGGAGGGCATCCTGGTGCATCCCTATCTGGACGACTGGCTGATTCGGGCGAAGTCCTTCGACCACGGGCAAGCCTCGGTGGCCAGGGTTGTCCAGGTCCTCCACTCCCTGGGCTGGGTGGTGAACTTCTCCAAGAGCTCCCTCGTCCCTTCGCAACGCCTGGACTTCTTGGGTGCCAGCTTCGACACGCATCAGGGCAAGGTGTTCTTGCGCCCGGACAAGGCGCAATCATTGAGGGAACATGTCTGTTGTTTTTCTTCATTGCCGGAACCCACCTCCTGGAATTATCTTCAGCTGTTGGGCGTGATGGCCTCCACCATCGATATGGTTCCCTGGGCATTTGCGCATCTGCGTCCACTGCAGGCGGCTCTTCTCTCCAGGTGGAAACCAGTGTCTCAGGATTATCAGGTTGTCCTGCCACTCCCGCCAATAGCCAGGGCCAGTCTGGATTGGTGGCTGGTTCCGGCGAACCTGGCGCGCAGAACTTCCATCGAGGTGCCCAATTGGGTGGTAGTCACCACCGATGCCAGCCTCGTGGGCTGGGGCGCCGTCTGCGATCGAAGCGCCACGCAGGGGACGTGGTCCCCGATAGAAGCAGCGTGGCTGATCAACCGCCTGGAAACCAGGGCGGTACGCCTGGCGCTCCAACATTTCCTTCCGCTGGTACAGATCAGAGAAGTACAGATTCTCTCCGACAACGCTACCACCGTGGCATACATCAATCGGCAAGGGGGCACAAGGAGCAAGCATGTCTCGCTCGAGTCGACGCTCCTGATGGAATGGGCGGAGTTGCATCTCGTCCGGATCGCGGCCTCCCACATCGCCGGGGTGGACAACATTCAGGCAGACTACCTGAGTCGTCAACAGCTGGATCCCGGCGAATGGTCTCTCTCAGACGAGGCGATGCGCCTACTGGTCCGCCGGTGGGGCGCACAACACTTGGATCTCATGGCGACTTCCATCAACTCCAAGGCACCACGTTTCTTCAGTCACAGGAGGGAGCGAGGCGCGGAAGGGGTGGATGCCCTAGCTCTTCCGTGGCCGGCACACCTTCTGCTCTACGTCTTCCCCCTGTGGCCCTTGGTGGGGAAGATCCTCCGCAGGATAGAAAATCATCAGGGACCTGTGATTCTCGTCGCCCCGGAGTGGCCGCGTCGGCCTTGGTTCGCAGACCTTCTACAATTGGCAGTGGATGGGCCACTACGGCTAGGTCATCTTCCTCGTCTACTGCACCAGGGACCAGTATATTTCGAGCAGGCCGAACTCTTCTGTCTTGCGGCATGGCTTTTGAACGGCGTCGTCTCCGAAGCAGAGGCTACCCGGAGGCGGTAGTTTCGACTATGCTGCGGGCCCGCAAATCCTCCACTTCGGTTGCCTACGTCCGGGTCTGGAGGGTCTTCGAGATCTGGTGCTCTGCCCGAGGGATTCGGTCCACGGAGGCGTCGGTTCCATCGATCCTACAGTTTCTTCAAGATGGACTGGATAAGGGTCTCGCATATAATTCCCTTTGAGTCCAGGTGGCGGCCCTCAATTCCCTCGTGCACAGGGACGGTTCTCTCCTCCTTCATCCGGACATCGCACGGTTTCTCAAGGGTGTCAAGCATATACGACCCCCGGTACGGGACCCCTATCCCTCTTGGAGTCTCAACCTTGTGCTTCGTGCTTTGTCAGGGGCGCCTTTCGAGCCGATACGTGGAGCGACTCTCAAGGATCTCACTCTCAAAGCGGTCTTCCTCGTGGCCATTTGTTCAGCACGTCGTATTTCGGAGCTACAAGCTTTGTCCTGCAGGGAACCTTACCTCAGATTCACGGATTCGGGAGTTTCACTGCGCACTGTCCCTTTGTTTCTCCCGAAGGTGGTCTCGTCCTTTCACTTGAATCAGACAGTGGAACCTCCGTCCTTTGGTTCCAACGAGCCCCGGACCCTTCGTCTTTTGGATGTCAAGCGCACTTTGCTCCACTATTTGGAGGTTACTAATGACTTCGGGTCTCTGATCACCTCTTTGTCCTCTGGTCGGGTCCGAAGAAGGGGTGTCAGGCCTCGAAGACAACGATTGCGCGATGGCTAAAGGAAGCTATCTCCGCATCTTACATTGGAGCAGGACGGATTCCTCCTCGCGGAGTTATAGCTCACTCGACCCGCTCGCAAGCTGCGTCTTGGGCGGAGACTCGTTCTGTCTCCCCCCAGGAGATTTGCCGGGCAGCAACGTGGAAGTCGCTGCACACTTTCTCACGACATTATTGACTACACCTGACAGTCAGCCTTTGGGCATTTTGGCGATCAGGTCCTCCGAGCAGGGCTTTCAGGGGCCCACCCGGTTGAGGGAAGCTTTGGTACATCCCACTGTCTGGACTGATCCTGGTACGTACAGGGAAAAGAAAATTATTCCTTACCTGCTAATTTTCGTTCCTGTAGTACCATGGATCAGTCCAGACGCCCACCACTTTGGGATTCCTGCTTCTGCTCGGATATGCTTAATGTCTGTACTCTATCAATTCCTTCTTGTTACTGTTCACAGCTCCTTACAAGTTGGGCGCCCCGCTGCTAGTTGGCTGTTTATTGTTCTCTCTGGTTAATTCATGTTTTAATGTTTAAGTAACTTGATCCAGTCTGTTCCCGGTCTACTCGGGCTTTGCTATACGTTATACTGAGCTCCAGCAGAGGGTGTACTGGCTTATGTTGGTGACGTCCCTCGAAGTCTGTTCTGACTCCATCTGCTGGACAGGGGACATAACCCACCGTCTGGACTGATCCATGGTACTACAGGAACGAAAATTAGAAGGTAAGGAATAATTTTCTTTTGCTTCTTCTACCACCCTTGCCCAAATGGTTGTCTCCCATTGTAGTGGCTTTCAGTAGCACCATAACCCAACTTCATTTCCAAATTCAAGGCAGCTCTGATACACCAGTGCTCCCAGAACCACATCTGAGATTGTGGGAATTGGCAAGAACACTCCAGGAGCTGGGGGAGGATGGGGGGTTGGGAGATAGAGGAAGTTAAATTTTCTGGGGTTGGAGAGGGAGTGAATGCATGGCTGAAGTCTTACGCAGGGCATCTCATACCCTTGCACTGGCCCTACAGCCCCAAACCTGTCCTTGCAGTAAACAAAAACCTTGACAAGCATTTTCCCCTAAATAAGAACATAAGTTGTCAAACTGGGTCAGACAGAGGGTCCATCAAGCCTAGTATCCTGTTTCCAACAGTGGCCAATCAAGATTACCAATACCCAAACATTAAAAAGATCCCATGCTACTAATGCCAGTAATAAGCAGTGGCTATTCCCTAAATTAACATGATTAAAAGTGGTTTATGGACTTCTCCAGGAACTTATCCAAATCTTTTTTTTTAAACCCAGCAAAACTAACTGCTTTAACCACATCCTCTGGCAATACATTTAAGAGCTTAATTGTTCATTGAGTGAAAAATAATTTTCTCTGATTTTTTTTTTTAATTCTTTATTTATTGTTTCAATGATAACAACAACAAATAAATTAACATATGATTGTCCAGCAGACTGTGATAAATTATAACAAAGTTACATACACAGTCACTTTCCTATCATCAATCAATAATATCATAAGGTAATTTAGAAGTGATAGCCATTTATAATTGAACGAATACTTAAAGGAAACTAGGCATATTTAGATCCTCTCATACATTTCTATACCGGTCATTAATTTTCAAGAAGGTTTTTTAAATCAGTTGGATCTAAAAAGGAATAACTACAATCATTCAGCTTTACACTGCATTTACATGGATATATCAATCTAAAACTACCTCCTTTTTCCAATACTTGCTCTCTGTATTGAAGGAAATCCTTCCTACAAGCCTGTGTGATTTTAATAAGGTCAGGAAAAATCCAGACCTTTTTGCCATAAAAAGTAGTTGTTCTATTCCGGAAAAAGGACCTCATGATGTTATCTTTGTCTGTTGAGAAAGCCAACTGAACCAACAATGTTCCCCTTATTTTTACATCTAACTCATCCTGCGATTTCTGAAGTAAGACTGACAAATCTAAAGATGTACTAACATTCTCCAGTGCTTTATTATTCATTTCCTTTGATTCTTGTCCTGTCTCCTTTTTCTTGCTCCCTAGGTAGAACGCTCTTACTATAACTGGTAAACAATTCTCTGGTATTTTTAATATTTGTAGTAAATCATTCCTAAATAATTCTGTGGGACTTAATTTCTTTATAATTGGAAAATTATTGACTCTTATATTCAGTGATCTGACCATATTTTCCAATTTTTCTAGTCTTTTACTTACTTCTCCACTCTCAACAATCTGTTCACATTGAACTTTTTCTACCTGAATAATTCTTTTCTCCATTTTATCTACTACCTCTTTCTGTTTATCTAACTCAGCCGCATTTACTACGGAAGAATTGGAAGTTTTCATTACTACCTCTGTCAGCTTATTTATTGATGAATCCAATTTCACTAGACAGTTCCAGAGACTTTCCATTGTTATGTTATTTGGTTTAGGAAGTGAAATATTAGACTTTATAACCACTTCCACCATTCTGATTACCATCTTTTGATGTGTTAGTAATTTTTGGTGTACTTGAATCAATAGGCAGCTCAGTTGGGCTTTGTTTCAAACTCAAATGTACTTTCTCTTTTGATTTATATTCTATTCCATGCAAATCATTAAGCTGATTATCGCTTACTCTTTGTATCTCCAAGTGGCTTACTAAGCCCTCCTGATTTACCCCTGGTTTTTCTTGGGCCTCTTGGCCCATTCTCCCAGGAGGAGATGGTGGAGCCGGTGCCCCAGGGCTCAGCGATATTTCACTGACCAGAGGGGAGGCACCTCGTTCTAGTGACTCTCCTACAGCGGTCTGCCCTATTGGGGAATTTAGGGGATCTAACCACTCCAGTACTGTTTTTTGCTTAACTTCTACTGATGCCACCTCAGTAGGAGGCCTTAATCTAGCCTTCCTCTTTGTGTGTGGCATCCTGTCAAAGGAAATATATTTAAAGAAGTACTGGGGTTAACAATGCTCTACTTTAAAAACCAAATAAACTTATAGTTGTCACTTCTTTGGAACCAAGGAAGAGAGATAAGAAATAATCAACATAAACAATTTCTATAAAGTCCCAACCTTCCAGTAAGTCAAACCAGCGAAGGCCCGGCTAAGCCCTGCTGCGCGCTGCAGCTCTGTTGAAATTTATGTCCGAGGCCTGGTCCCGCCTCCTCAGGCACCGCCCCCCTCAGACAGGAAACACAGGCGGAGATGGAATCAAGCCGTCGGGGCAAGGCAGCACTCACCCCCGGTATCCGCTCCTGGCTGGTAAGGAAATATTTAGCAAGGCTCTCCTCCCGGCTGGAGGTTTGGAGCAGCTCTGTTGAAATTTAAGTCCGAGGCCGGGTCCCGCCTCCTCAGGCACCGCCCCCCTCAGACTGGAAACACAGGCGGAGACTGTGATTTGTTTTAAATGTGCTAGTTGCTAACTTCTAGTCCTTCTATTATCTGAAAGTGTAAATAACCGATTCAGATTTACTCCTTCAAGGCCTTTAATGATTTTATAGACCTCAGCTGTGTCTTCTCCAAGTTAAAGAGACCTAATCTCTTTAACCTTTCCTCATAGGGGAGCCGCCAATCCATTCCCTTTATCATTTTAGTCGCCTTTCTCAGTATTCCAGTACAACTATATCTATATTGAAACTGGAATTGCACACAGATTCAAGGTGTGGTCTCACCATGGAGCATTATGACATTTTCCATTATATTCACCATTCCCTTCTTATTAATTCCTGACATTGTTTGCTTTTTGCATTGTATGCTTTTGACTGCCACAGCATACTGAGTTGACAATTTCAATGTATTATTCACTATAATGCCCAGGTTTTTTTCCTGCGTGGTAACTCCTAATATGGAACCTAACTGTTACGGCTATGCCTGCTATGTAGCCGCCTCACCACCAGAGGTCCTCCACGAGCATGTCCTTACATGGGAGAAGTTTCACGAAAGTTCCAGGGTGTCTAGGGAGGGGGTCAGTAGCCCCTTCAGCCGGAATATGCTTGCTCAGCAATGCTTAGAACGCATGTGTAAAAGATAAGAACTGTAAAGTGCATAAGAGTCTGCTCCTGAAGGGGAGGGGCATGCAGTTGTACTAAGCCTTTGTCTTAGCTGCATCTTGCTGGCAATAAAAGTCTATCTTTACGGATCAGTTGTCTGGACCTCCTTACTGACTTTTAGAGACGGTTACATTTGGCGAGCCTCAGCCAGGAGGTACCGGGGACGCTATTTTAGCCCCCCAGTTGGTCCAGGAGATTTTGTGGCGGAGTGATCCCCCAGACTTGCCTGGTGAGTGGCCACCGCTGAGTTCAGTGATCAGGTATCTGAGGGGGTCATTCCACGGAGATCCTCTGAGACCTTTGGGCCGGTGATCCGGGAAGAAGGCTTTCGTGACGATCGGAAGAACCCTGCAGGCGAGTATTGTGGGAAACAGTGGAAAAGTGGAGAATAGATAAAGAGTAGCCGGTCCGTCCCCAAGCGGACCGAGGGGGCCTTGATCACACCCCGCGCAGTGTTTTAGTAGGAATTCTGTTCCGAAAGCCACGCGCATAAGAGAAAAATTATAGCGAAGTGTACAATAGCGGGAATAGATTTCTTGTTGTGTGAAAGAGAGTGCATTTTCAGCTGAAGGTACCCTTAGGAAAAATTTCTATTGTGGTAGATCGGTTAGACAAATTTCTTTTTATGATCAAATGCATTATTTCTTTTGATCTACTCTGATGATGCAGACTATTTTTACTTAAGGAAAACTTATTAAAAGTGATTGTGAATTATTTATCTGTATATGTGTACTGAACAGCGGCAGTTAGCCTGCGAGCATGGAGCTTGCAATCTGTTTTTTTTGTATGTCAGGTTTCTGCTGTAGTAAATGCATTACAATGTTATGGACAAAGCGCTGGGAGCTGAAGGGTTAACTAGTTAGGCTGGGCAAAGACTGCTTCTCAGCGGGGCAGTTTAACCCCTAAAACATTTCTCTGGTACGTTTGGGTTTTCAAATTATTAATTAAGGATTGTAATGTATGTAACTGCTATCTGTGAATTGCAAGCACATGTACCAGGGATTTTTTAATTGTTTTTAATTGTTTTAAACCCTAATAAGAAGAGATTTTTGGTTTACAGATGCTGCACAAGACTACTATACAACAAATTAATTTACAGTGTTAAGTTAAAATACTGATTTGATTACTGGAGAATGCACTTACTGGTGTTGAAGTTAGAACTTGATGACAGTTAAGGTTAACGGCAGAGATAATTACAGGAGAGAGGAGGGGATCGAGCCAGAGAGAGGAAAGAAAGAAGAAAGAAAAAAAAAAAAGGGCATTGAGCCAGCCTGGGTGGATGAGGACAAAGGGAAAGAAAAACATTTTCGTTTGTTTAAACAGAGCAAGCATTATTGAAAGTTAGTTGGCGGTGTGCGTATGTGAATAAAGATAGAATTGTGGTATGTTAATTACACGAAAGGAAGATTCCTTGGCATTTATAGGCTGTTTCACAGAAGTTGAAGTTTTTTTTAGCTCAGAGTTTCTGCTGATTAAATTTATTCTCCAAGGTCCTTGCTAAAACTGTCTGTAATCTGACAAAGGATTGCTACTTGCAAAGAAATACCAGAACCAAGGGTCCCTTACAAATCATTCAGTGCCTTATGATGCAGGCTATTTTTAAGACATTTTATAGCAGCAAATTCATTGTTACAGTACAAAAATGTAATTGTGGAATGGTGGTGCGTTCCTCTGCGTGTCAGTGTGTCAGTACGTAGTGCGTAGTGCATTCAATATGGCTGTGCGTTTCAATGCTGGCGTTGTTAATCAGAAGTTTTTAGTTTTCTCATATCTTCTATCCCAGTGTCCTCCCTATGCTTATCCTTCATTCGATACATCCACAGGTTAGTCAATTATTCTCTAATACCATGTTAATTATTGTTCTTACTTGTCTCCTATATATTATCTGTTATTTAAAAGTTACATTGGAACGCATGATAAAGTATGAACTCTCTTTTGCTGACGCAGTTTATTTTGAAGCTGTCTCGGGGAAAATTAGAGGAGAAATGATTAAGAATTTTATTTTATTTATTTAGCACTTTTATATACCGATTTTCCAGTAACAGAATTACTAATCAAGTCGGTTTACATTCTAAACAGTAACCATGACAAGAGGATGTCTTACAATAAACAGGTAGATTGAACTTGGATAAAAATAAATGGGGTTAACAACATAAAGTAAAAGTTATGGGGCCTAATGTAGGCTGGAGTTAAGAACAAGTGTTGGGCATAAGGCTAGGTTTTTAATATTAGACTGCATAGAGATAAATGACAAAAGCGTTCTCTGGGGGTTACCAATGAAGGGATCATAGGTTGGAATTCAAATAAAAGCTGAAGTTAGGAGAATGCTTGGTTGAATAACCAGGTCTTGAGTCTTTTATTAAATACAATAGCAATAGGCTCAAGTCTGAGGGTTCTAGGTAGTGTATTCCAGAGTGTGGGTCCGGCTATTGAAAGAGCACGTTCCCTGGTAGATGTAAGTTGTGCCTTTTTTAGGGAGGGTACGTGGAGGGTCCCTTTGGTGGTGCTAGTGGGGCGATTGCAGCGAGTATATTGGAATGGTTCGTCTAGCAAGTCGGAGTTGTGGGTGTATAGGCTTTGGGTATAATATTAAGGGTTTTGTATAGGATACTAGAGGGGATAGGGAGCCAATGTAAATGGGATCTTCTTAGTGTTTGGATAATTGCCAGGCTCTTGTGGCCTGGTTTGGCCTCTGTTGGAAACAGGATGCTGGGCTTGATGGACCCTTGGTCTGACCCAGCATGGCAATTTCTTAAATAAATAAACAGAATGGGACCTTTGTTAAAGCTTTGTTAAATATGCAGGGCTACTCCCTGTTTTAAGGAACTGGCAAGATAAGACAGCCAAGCATGTGCAGCTCTGACTGTGGGAATTATAGGATGCCGTTTGTAAAAACACAAAGACTTAAAATTAAAAATTTTGATTCAGTGGCAGGCGCAAGATAAGGATTATTGGAAGTTGTGGGCAAGAGAAGGGGCCACTTTGCAAGATTAGGAACAAGAGCAAATATGAGTCGGCCCAAATGATAAAGTAGTGGCCCCCACACACACACACATATATATATATATTGCAATTATGTTCTTTTACCACTGGTGGGGGCTGGGCTCTGGCTATTACCATATGTTCTTAGTGTTTGCAATGTAATTGGTACAAGGCTTCCAAGGGTTTGATCATCACTCCTGCACACCTAAAGCCTGCAGATCCAGGTTGACTTTATTGAATTAACCCAATGCCAAACTTACAAGTATGAAAGAAGCAATGTTTTGCAGCTTCTCAGGCTCGTCAGAACTGATTTGCCTCTAGGCGCAGGTCACCTATTCAATTTCCAGATGGACTGTGATCTTTTCATCGTATTTTGAGGTGTATGGGAACAGGGATCAGGAAGAGAAGAAAAGGGGCCCGTCCCTGCAACCAGGAACTTAATAATAGACCCGACATCCGAAAGAAGCTGCAGAAGGCCGAAGGCTTTGAGGGCATGAGCCTCAGCCAGTTAAAAGCTATAGCAGACCAGGTATGTGGAAATAGAGAAGTGGAAGAGAAAAGAGAGAAGCAAGTAGACATATGAAGGAGAAAGTGACTGTTAGCCGCCGCTCCCGAGGACACTCGGACGGGAAGGAGCCAAGACAATGGCAGACCGCGAAGAGGAGGGGGAACAAGACCCCCCCCCCCCTTTGGGAAAGAATCAGTGTGTGTACTGCAGAAATGAAGGCCATTGGAAGAGAGACTGTGAAGAATGGCAAAAGAAATACGGGAGCCCTGCAGTGAATACTAACGACAAAAATGGACCTGCACCGACACAAAGGGGCCGAGGAGGAAGGAGATCGGACAACCCCACCTGCTGTGTAAGCTACAGACCACATTGAGATTTCAACCAGAAGTTAAAGCCTCCTTCGGGGACCATTCACAGTGATACTCATCTGCCCCCTCAGGGAGAAATGGAGATTACTTCCTCAACCAGTCAATACCCAGAAGACACCCCATCATCGACAGAGACGGGATTTGTCCTGGAGGATTAGTCGTGAACGCCCCCAGTCTGGATCGAACTAAAGCAAGGCGCCCAAATAGTTAACCAAACCCAATACCCCGTGCCATATGCCGCCAGATGCAGTAATCGGATCTGAGTCAGAAACACCTGAAGCAGGGAGTCCTGGAAGCAACCAGACCTAAGTGGAACACGCCTTTGTTACCAGTAAAGAAACCTGGTACTAACGACTATCGACCTGTACAAGATTTAAGAAAAGTGAATACTCAAGTGGCAGATTTGGTGGCACTCGTGCCAAATCCGTACTCAATCCTGGCTCAAGTTTCTTCCAGCTCCAAGTGGTACAGTGTTATTGATCTCAAAGATGCCTTCTCCTCCGTTCCAGTAGCGGAGGAATGTCAGAAGATTTTTGCTTTCACATGGGAAAATGCACACACTGGAATAAAGCAGCAGTACACATGGACTCGTTTGCCTCAAGGGTTCAAGCATTCACCTACTTTGTTTGGTGAGCAACTGGCAAAAGACTTGAAGATGTATCAAGTTATGTATGGGCCAGTAATACAATATGTGGATGACCTTCTGTTGTTTCGAGAGACGTATCTCGAATGTGCAGTATCCACTCTTCAGCTGCTAAAGACTTTGTACTCCAAAGGATACCGTGCAAGTAAAAAGAAAGCGCAAATCTGTGAATTGGAAGTAGAGTATTTGGGCTTCCAAATCCGTGAAGGCACTCGTTGTCTTGGAATCTCTCGTACTAGTTCTATAAGAGATCAACCTGTACCCACTTGCAAGAAAGAGCTCCGAGCGTTCCTTGGGGCTGCAGGATACTGTAGATTGTGGATTGCCAACTATGCAATTATTGCTCAGCCCCTGTACGACAAGTTGCGGGGTAAAGAAGCAGAGTCTCAACCTTTTCAATGGGAAAGACACGAACTAGCAAAATTGCATCAACTAAAAGAAGCCTTGGTCGCACCCCCTGCGCTAGGATTACCGGATGTAATGAAAACCCTTCCATCTGTTCATAGATGAGAAAAAAGGCATGGCCATTGGGGTATTGACTCAAACTTTTGGATCCTGGGAATGACCTGTTGCATATTTGTCAAAAGGAATGGACAATGTTGTTAAAGGATGGCCTGGTTGTCTTCGAAGCATTGCTGCTGCATGCTTACTGATACCCGAAGCTGTTAAGCTAACATTTGGACAGACTTTACAAGTAACAACTCCTCATACTATTCAAGGACTACTAGAGACTCATGGACCAAAATGGATGACCAATTCACGTCTCATCAAGTATTAAGCCTTACTATGTGAAACACCTGAAATTCAAATACAAGACAGCAAAAACTTGAACCCGGCTACTCTTATGCCGGCACCTGAACCAGTTGCCCATGATTGTGAAGAAGTCATGACTACAATACATTCCAGTAGACCAGACCTGAGGGATCAACCCTGGCAAGGAGCTTGGACTTTATTCACTGATGGGAGCAGCCAAATCATTCATGAGATACGTTCTGCTGGATATGCTGTTGTATCCGAAGATGAAATCATTGAGGCTCAACCTCTTCCCCCAGGAACGTCTGCACAAAAAGCTGAACTAATTGCTCTTACTCGAGCTCTGCAGTTGGCAGAAGGAAAAACTGTAAATATCTATACAGACTCTAAATATGCCTTTCTTACAATTCAAGTGCATGGAGCATTATAGAGGGAAAACAACTGAACAATCAGGCTTCAGGCAGTCCTGGAGCTCATCACCAACGACTGCTTTCGCTCTTAAACTCTGGGCAAAACAAAATACCAAAATTATGACTGCAGTGTACCAGAATAGATTGGTTTTAGATTACCCTCTGGCCCAGGAAGGAGGGTTTGTGGAACATTTAACCTCTCCAATTGTTGTTTACAGGTAGATGACCAAAGCAAGGTTATCCAAGACATCACTGATCGCATGGTCGAAATGGCTCACGTCCCTGACCAGCAGTGGCATAGTGCTTGGGATGGGCCAATGGATTCCGTGGTTGATTTTCCATGATCGGTGGATTTAAGAACTTGTTTGTTATCCTAGCCAGTTTAATTCTGTTTTGTCTTTTAGGACCCTGAATTATTCCTTTCTTGCTCAAATCGCCTTCGTCGGATGATGGAGGACATTGCTGAACGCAAAACAGCCACGCAGCTCCTGTCACTGTACATGTATTCCTCTGAGCCTATAGAACCTGTTTAACCATCCTCATGTTTTATCCTGGGCCATCTTCCCATACATGACAAGTTCGGGCTACAAAGGGGGGTGGAGCCAATAGGGCCCATCCGTCTCAAACCCGTGAAGAAACCATCGGACTGTTTGGGAAATTAGGGCCCCCTGAGAACTCAAATTGCTAATTTTTCTTGTTTCTGTTTCTTTCAGCTCCACAGTTGCGTTGTGATGGTGTGATACTTTTCATAGAGAATGATAAGTATCAAAGGGGGGAATGAAGGGGTCTGAACGCTTCAACCTGACAAAGGACTTCATGTACCAGAATTCCCTGCTTCATGACGGGTTTACTTACAGTCTGCAATACAGCTGTAATTAGGACATTGAGAAACTCTCTGTCAGCACATTGCACATTTTCATTTTTTTTTGCCTTCGCTGTTCTTATTCTCTGATAAGCTTTCACTGCTGTAACCTAGAATAGAACAATGGATGTATTATGTGAAGGGCTGTATTGCTGCAGACTCGCAAATTCCTTTCCAGAACTGCAAGTCCCAGCAGCCTCTCCTGCAGAACATGGGAGAAGTTTCACGAAAGTTCCAGGGTGTCTAGGGAGGGGGTCAGTAGCCCCTTCAGCCGGAATATGCTTGCTCAGCAATGCTTAGAATGCATGTGTAAAAGATAAGAACTGTAAAGTGCATAAGAGTCTGCTCCTGAAGGGGAGGGGCATGCAGTTGTACTAAGCCCTTGTCTTAGCTGCATCTTGCTGGCAATAAAAGTCTATCTTTACGGATCAGTTGTCTGGACCTCCTTACTGACTTTTAGAGACGGTTACACTTCTGGCTGGCCCACTCCTTCCTTCCTGTCTACTCTATACACCAGTCATGTCTTTATAACCCTGTCTAGCAGTACCATCGGCGCTTCAGCATCGAGCTCACCTGGGCTCCCTGCTCTAGCCTCCCGTGCTTGCTGTGTTTGGCCTACGGGCCTTCTGACCTGACTCGCCTTGTTCTGTGTGTGTGTGGCCTACGGGTCCTCTGCCTTCTGTGTGTGTGTGACCTACAGGCCCTCTGCCTTCTGTGTGTGTGTGACCTACAGGCCCTCTGCCTTCTGTGTGTGTGTGACCTACAGGCCCTCTGCCTTCTGTGTGTCTGTGGCCTACGGGCCCTCTGCCTACCGTGTGTGTGTGTGGCCTACGGGCCCTCTGCCTACCATGTGTGTGTGTGGCCTACAGGCCCTCTGCCCCGCTCTGCTGCCTTCGGGCCTATGTGTTTCATGTTCATTGTCAGTGCTGTCCTGGGTTGTCTGTACCGTTCTCTGTCAGTCTTGTTTTCTCATCTCAGTCACTTATACCTCCAGCCATTATCACTCTTACCTGCACGCTTCCTGAATTCATCCTTACCAGCACCCAGTTCCAGTTTCCTGTACCTGCATTCACATTCACACATACCTCCATGCAGTACCAGTACTCAAGTTCACCCTTACCTACATGCATCTGATATTAGGTATCCCCAGTCAGTGTGAAACTCCATTTGCCTATTCCACCTTCCCACTTGCCCATAGGGTTCATTCATTCCTGCCTGCACCAGCCAGCATCTGGACTCTTCTGCAACCCTGCCTCTCTCCACCCGGAGACACCCCTGTTAGTGGTGTTCTTGACTCCTGACCGGAGCCCATTTGTGACAGTATGCTGAAGCCATCCATTTCTGGTGAGTCTCCACGGTTTTTTACCTGCACCCTCTGTCAAACCTTAAATTATCCATATTACCAGAACTGCTTACTTGTCAGCTTTCTGACCAGGAACATTGGGTTTGCAGTAATTGTTTGAAAAGAAATGTTTCCGTCTACCAGCAATGCTTAAATTGCTCTGCTCCTACACCAGGATGGTGGACTTGCCCTTGCTTTCCGTGTTTGTTGCCTCCAGGCAAACCCTGCCCCCGCTGCACAGCTAATGGGCCATCCGTTTCTCTCCATACCTCAGCCAGCTCGTTTACACTATGTTCTACTTCTGGCACAACTAACAAGGTTTCCACTATTGGCACCTTGCAAACTCAGGTTTCCAACACATTACTTCATAAAACTTATAACCAAAAGGCGAGTCATTTTTCAGAAAAACCAAAAACTCACCTGATAAAAAAGACGTCTTTGTCTTCCACGCTAGAGCCTCAGAAGCAGGAGGAACTAATTAAGCGTAATAGAACTCTGCTTCCCACAGCTGCTCATCAGTCACGGCTAACAAGCACCTTCCCAAGACGGCCCAAACCTGCCTGTGTCTTCACAAAACTGCAAGTTTCCACCACAGATTCAGGGAACCATGATATGGGGTTTGGACTCACTCCTGTGCATCAAAAAGGGGTCAAGTCTGCTCTGCTGCCCCCGGAGGTGCTGGAACCCGCTCCACCACCCCAAGAGGGGTTTGGCCTCACCACTGTACCCCAGGAGGGGTTTGGACTCACCACTGTGCCCCAGGAGGGGTTTGGACTCACCACTGTGCCTCAGGAGGGGTTTGAGTCTGCCGTGACGCCCCCGGAGGGGCCCGAACCGGTCCTGCTGCTGCCGCCCCCGGAGGGGCCCGTACCGGACCTGCTACTGCCGCCCCAGGAGGGGTTTGGATTTACCACTGTACCACGCCTGGGGTTCGAGACTGTTTCGCTACCTTGGGAGAGGTTTGACCCTGCCCTCCCGCCCCAAGTGCGGTTTGTACCTGCCGGGTTGCCTCGGGAGGGGTTTGGGCCTGCTCAACTGCCACAGGAAGGGCCTGGACTGATTGCGTCATCTCCGGAGGGGCTCGTGCCTGCCGCCCTGCTGCCGTCCCTGGAGGGGCCAGTGCCTGCCGCCCTGCTGCCGTCCCTGGAGGGGCCTGTGCCTGCTGCCCTGCTGCCGCCCGAGGAAGGGTTTGGATTTCCTACTGTGCCCCTGGAAGGGCTTGACCTTACCGTGTTTCCCCAGGAGGGGTATGGACTTACCACTGAGCCCCAGGTGGGGTTCGAGACTGTTTCTCTACCCCAGGAGACATTTAACCCTGCCCTCCCGCCCCTAGAGAGCTTTGTACCTGCCGTGTTGCCTCGGAAGGGGTTTGGACCTGCACACCTGCCACAGGAAGGGTCTGGACTGGTTGCACCATCTCCGGAGGGGCCTGTGTCTGCCGCCTTGCTGCCTCGACTGGGGTTATGGACTACCTTGCCACCCCTGGAGGGCTTTGAGACTTTTTCACGGTTCAAGGAGGAGTTTGGGGTTATTGCATTGCTTCAGGAGGACTTTGGATCTGCCATCCTGCGGTGTTCTCTGCAAAATTGGGACCCCGGAGGGGGAGGAGGCCTTGAAGGGAGGGTACTGTTACGGCTATGCCTGCTATGTAGCCGCCTCACCACCAGAGGTCCTCCACGAGCATGTCCTTCTGGCTGGCCCACTCCTTCCTTCCTGTCTACTCTATACACCAGTCTTGTCTTTATAACCGTCTATCAGTACCATCGGCGCTTCAGCATCGAGCTCACCTGGGCTCCCTGCTCTAGCCTCCTGTGCTTGCTGTGTTTGGCCTTCTGACCTGACTCGCCTTGTTCTGTGTGTGTGTGACCTACGGGGCCTCTGCCTTCTGTGTGTGTGTGGCCTACGGGCCCTCTGCC
The DNA here is from genome assembly GCF_901001135.1 of Rhinatrema bivittatum. Taxonomy (NCBI): domain Eukaryota; kingdom Metazoa; phylum Chordata; class Amphibia; order Gymnophiona; family Rhinatrematidae; genus Rhinatrema; species Rhinatrema bivittatum. Next base: position 18,943,058 of record NC_042616.1, read on the forward strand.
TACCATGTGTGTGTGTGGCCTACAGGCCCTCTGCCTTCTGTGTGTGTGTGGCCTACGGGCCCTCTGCCTTCTGTGTGTGTGTGGCCTACAGGCCCTCTGCCTTCTGTGTGTGTGTGGCCTACGGGCCCTCTGCCTTCTGTGTGTGTGTGGCCTACGGGCCCTCTGCCTTCTGTGTGTGTGTGGCCTACAGGCCCTCTGCCCCGCTCTGCCCCGCTCTGCTGCCTTCGGGCCTATGTGTTTCATGTTCATTGTCAGTGCTGTCCTGGTTTGTCTGTACCGTTCTCTGTCAGTCTTGTTTTCTCATCTCAGTCACTTATACCTCCAGCCATTATCACTCTTACCTGCACGCTTCCTGAATTCATCCTTACCAGCACCCGGTTCCAGTTTCCTGTACCTGCATTCACATTCACACATACCTCCATGCAGTACCAGTACTCAAGTTCACCCTTACCTACATGCATCTGATATTAGGTATCCCCAGTCAGTGTGAAACTCCATTTGCCTATTCCACTTTCCCACTTGCCCATAGGGTTCATTCATTCCTGCCTGCACCAGCCAGCATCTGGACTCTTCTGCAACCCTGCCTCTCTCCACCCGGAGACACCCCTGTTAGTGGTGTTCTTGACTCCTGACCGGAGCCCATTCGTGACACTAACATTGTGTAACTATAGCATGGGTTATTTTTCCCTATATGCATCACCTTGTACTTGTCCACATTAAATTTCATCTGACATTTGGATGCCCAATCTTCCAGTCTCGCAAGGTCCTCCTGCATTTTATCACAATCCACATGAGATTTAACTACTCTGAATAATTTTGTCATCTGTAAATTTGTTCACCTTGCTTGTCATATCCCTTTCTAGATCATTTATAAATATATTAAAAAGCACAGGTCCAAATACAGATCTCTGAAGTACGCCACTGTTTACCTTTTTCCACTGTGAAAACTGACCATTTAATCCTACTCTCTGTTCCCTGTCTTTTAACCAACTTGCAATCCACAAAAGGACATCACCTCCTATCCCATGATTTATTAATTTTCTTAGAAGGCTCTCATGAGGGACTTTGTCAAACGCCTTCTGAAAATCCAAATACACTACACCTACTTGTTCACCTTTATCCATATGTTTATTAACCCCTTCAAAAAATGTACCAGATTTGTGAGACAAGACTTCCTTTGGGTAAATCCATGTTGGCTGTGCCCCATTAAATCATGTCTCTCTATATGTTTGGGGATTTTGTTCTTTGGAATAGTTTCCAGGATTTTTCCCAGCACTGAAGGCAGGCTCACAGGTCCATAGTTTCCTGGATCCCTCCTGGAGCCCTTTTTAAATATTGGGGTACATTGGCCACCCTCTAATCTTCAGGTACGATGGATGATTTTAATAATAGCTTACAAATTACTTGAATTAGGTCTGAAATTTCGTTTTGTAGTTCTTTCAGAATCCTGGCATGTATACCATCTGGTCCGGGTGATTTGCTACTCCTCAGTTTGTCAGTCTGGGCTACTACATCTTCCAGGTTCACAGTGATTTGGTTCAGTTCATCTGAATCATCACCCTTGAAAACCATCTCCAGAACTTGTATCTCCCCAACATCCTCATTAAGTAAACACGGAAGCAAAAATTTTGTTTAGTCTTTCTGTGATGGCCTTATCTTCCCTAAGTGCCCCTTAAATCCCTTGATCATCTAACTGTCCAGTTGATTCCCTCGCATGCTTCCAGTTTTGGATATATTTTACTAAAGTTTTTATTATGAGTTTTTGCCTCTACAGCCAACTTCATTTCAAATTCTCTCTTCACCTGTCTTATCAAAGTTTTACACTTAACTTGACAATGCTTATGCTTTATCCTATTTTCTTCAGATGGATCCTTCTTCCAATTTTTGAAGGATGTTTTTTTGGCTAAAATAGCCTCTTTCACCTCACCTTTTAAGCATGCCGGTAATCGTTTTTCCTTCCTTCCACCTTTCTTAATGCGTGGATTATATCTGGACTGCGCATCTAGGATTGTATTTTTAAAAAATGTCCATGTCTGTTGAACACTTTTCTTTTACATTTATACTTTATGGCATTTCTGCTTTAATTACAAGAAATGTTTTCCAATGTGTTATCATATTCCAGGTAGGCAAATACAAATCCATCTTTCACATTTTTTTCAAAACGATCTAAATCATATAATATCACCTGGTCGTATGCACATTGAAATCTTACCATAAAGAAATACGGGAGCCTAAGGATGAATATAGCAGATAGGTAAAAGTAATCTTACAACTTTAGAAAGATAACTTGCTGATACCTTGTGAGTGACACCAAAAAACAAAAATCTCCTATTTCCAACTCCCTTTGGATTTATCCTAGGATCACGCTGAAGAATCTCGATAACTCCGCAGTTGTGTCGGATCTATAAATACAAACTTTACATCCCCACAGTATAATAAACAACGACAGGGAAATCGGAACATAAACCCTGCACCTCTTTTTACTCCCTCTCCTCTCATTTGTAAGAATTGTTTCCCTTTCATTTGTGTTATCCTTGCGATACCTGGAAAGATTCGAAGAGGCTGCCCAAAAAATTTCTGAAATCTGAAATCCTGCTTTAGGACATTATCTCTCTCCAGCTGTGAGGAAAACTACACAAGTAATGGGGATCTTGAGGTAATATCCATTGCAAAGGAATTTTCCAGGAAATCTGTTAGATCCAGTGTTGCCTCTCTTTGCTTTTCTTGCTGAACAAGATTTTCTCCCAAAGATGTACGTTGCATTTGATAGTAAGTTGCAGTTATAGCCGGTATTCTTTCCAATGGGTGTTTCAATATGTTTACAAAGTAACCTTTCAACAAGTCCATAGGAGACTGCAATTTGGTTTTAGGAAAATTCAAAAATCACATATTGGCCCTCTTTTATTGGTTCTCAAAGAACTCCATTTTGTTCTCGACCATTTTCTCCCATTTTATCAAATTTATTTGTACATCTTCCATTTTTTCACTTTCCCTTCCAAAATAACAGTTCTTTTCTCAACCGATATCAACGTTTCTTCAACCTTATGGGATTCAGTCATTGCATTAATAGATTTCTACATAATTAATAAAATGTTCTTTATTTCTTCTAATGACAGCACAAGAACAGAAGTAGTACTGAGAAAAGGTATATTATTCATCGTACTTCCTACCTCCAAAGGTCCTTCACCATTTTTTCTTAGCTGTTCCGGGCGATGTTGTGCCAAATTCTCGTGGCTCCTGGAACCCGTTTCCATCGGGTTCGCCGAAGAGACTTCCTCCTCTCTTCTCTGGGCACCACTTATTACCGAAAAAGACTGCTCGAGTAAATCCACACTAGTAGACAATCTCATGGGTGGCTCCGGTACAGTTGGATATCCCAGGCTCAACGATGTCTCCAGCATCAAGGGGCTCGGCAGCTGCTCCTTGCCTGCCCCAGCGACTACAGCTTCCGGGTTAGTTGAAGGCATCCTCTCGAAGGCTGCTTCGATCCTCTGTTGGCGTAAATGGTCAGGCATAGAAGTAACTTCACGGACTTGAGCTTTCCTCTTTGTGTGACGCATTATTTAGAAACTAGAAAAGGCAATTTTCCTGAGGTATAGCTCAATAAGAATTTTCATCAACCGAGAACTGAAGCCCGCACATCCTCACAGGTCCCTGTTGAACACTTTAAACCTTTGCAGCTGCACCTTTCAGTTTCTTTCTAACTATTTTCCTTATTTTATCAGTTTCCCTTTTGAAAGTGCATTGCTACAGCCGTGGATTTACATATTGTCCCCCTTCCAGTCATTAATTCAAATTTGATCGTTTAAGATCACTTTTCCTAGCGTGTAGCAGATGGACTCAGGACCAATGGGATTAGTGTACTCTTGTTAGTATTTGGAGACGGATCAGATTTCAATCTGATGTCAGCCCTAGTACATATACCCCTGCAGGAAGTGCAGCTCTTCAGTATTTTCCATCTCCAAAGCAGTTAGGGACTATCTGCACGCTCTCAGAGCGTTAGAACCAAAATTCAAGAAGAAAACCAAATTCAAGAAAGGAAATTTACCTGAAGATGAGCCCCACTGTCATGCGGTGATACCCTCTCGTCCCTCCCCCAGTTGAGATTCCCGAGGTGATTTCCGTGGTCCCTCGGAGGTGAGCCTCGGTCCAGCGGCCGAATCGCGGCAGGGACTTAGCCCCCGTTTCTCGGGCACGGCTGAGAGGCAGCGGGTGCACCCTCGAATGCGGCGGTGAAGGTATTTACCCTCTCCCCCCGCAGCCGGAGACCAACCAGAACGAAGCTGGGAAGCGGCGTAGACAAGGTAAGGTAGAAATCCTCATCTGATTCTGGTCTCGGAGGAGCGCAGGTCAGCGGCGAGACCAGCACCACCGGGTTGATTCGCCCTAGCAGGGACAGGCCCCGGTTAGTCCAAGGGTCTGCCCACGTGGAGTCCCTCCGAGGTGGTCGCCATATTGCCCGCGTGCTCGCCATTGCCATCTTGCTTCATTCGCCACTCCGTTCGCCGCACAACCCGAGCGCATAAAGTTTTCTTAGGCGCACAAGCTTACATGTGCGCGTACGTTACACGCGCATAACTCCTTGTTCGCATAAGCTCTACGCACAAAGGCTGGGTGCACAGAATAGGCGCGCCCCGCTAGCTGCGCGCATAACTTGGGCGCACAGCCGAGCACACAGGAGCGCATAAGATTTACGTGCCGACAGCCATGGCACCGCCAGAAATAGAGATAAAAGCTCAAGGCCTCTGCCCTGCATGCCACATTAGAGCTACACAGAGAGAGGCGGCCAACGCCCTATGCACCCAGTGTGAGGAGGCCCTGGGAGATCCAGGCCAGCTCCTCAGGAGGTACCCCAGACCTAGTAAATCCCAGTGGGACCCCCACACACTCGGGGACCCCCAAGGAACCTGCTCCAATCAGCTTGGACCCTGCTTCTATATCATGGGTGGAACATTTCAAAGGGATCCACGCCTTTGTTAGAATGCAAACTGAAGATCCACATCCACATGCTTCACTGGAGGACCCTGATGCTCCAGGCCCCTCAAGAAACAGATATAGACTTCCACTATCCAGAAGCCCCGCTTATGAGGACACGGACATATACGAAGAGGAAGCCGAGCCCCTGGAAGAAGGGGAGCTCCCCCCAGGGACAGAGCCTCACTGAACCATGAGACGCTTTTTCACAAAGGATGAGCTCCCGGACCTGGTCACCCAATGCCTTTCGGAGCTCGCTATCCCGGGCCCAGGTACTTCAGGGGAACCTAAGATGAACCCCCTGTTGGAGGACCTCCGCCAGACCTCTCGCCACTTCCCGCTGTTACAAGCTGCGAAACACCTAATTTATCTGGAATGGAACGCTCCAGAGTCCACATTCAAAGGGGGACGAGCTTTAGCAGCCATGTACCCTCTGGATCCGGCAACCAAAGAGCTCTTTACATGCCCAAGAGTTGATGCCATGGTCTGTGCAGTCACCAAGCGCACCACTATCCCAGTGGAGGGAGGAGCAGCTCTCAAGGATGCACATGACAGGCGTCTGGAATCCATCCTTAAGCAGTCTTTCGATGTGGCCGCTATGTCTCTTCAAATCGCGACCTGCTGCACCGTGGTGACACGTGCCTGCTTATCCCAAGCCAGGACTAACATCCTGGGAGAAGTCATGGAACCAGCAGTATCATTCCTTACGGACGCTGCTTCCGACCTTGTATGCACAGCGGCCAGAGGAGTGTCATCCGCAGTGGCGGCCAGGAGACAACTCTGGCTCCGAAACTGGTCAGCAGACACATCCTCCAAAACACGTCTCTCAAGGATGCCCTTCAAAGGATCCCTCCTGTTTGGCAGCGAACTGGAGAAACTGGCCGACAAATGGGGAGACTCTCCATTGCCACGCCTACCGGAAGACAAGACGAAGAGAAACCAGCGACCCTACCCCAGATCATCCAGGGGCAGAGGTTCACAGCGCTTCAACCCTTATAGCAGAAATAGCTATCATGCGCCACGCTCCACAGGCAGAAACCAGTCCTTTCGGAACAAGCACAACAAGAGGGGAACCGGCTCTGGTTCAGGTCCCAGCCGCACCCCACAATGAAATTCAGTCGACCCGTCCAAGGGAAGAAGCCAAAGGGGGCAGATTAGCCCTATTCTACCGCAGATGGGTCGAGATAACTTCGGACAAGTGGGTCCTAGCCATCATTCGGGAGGTGTACTATCTGGATTTCCTGCGAACCCCTCCGGACAAGTTCGTGGAGTCTCCCTGCCACGAACCCTCCAAGAGGGAGACAGTGGAAACCACACTAAGCAGACTTCTGGCTCTCAAGGCCATCACCCTGGTACCTCCACAGGAAGCAAATACTGGGCATTATTCCATTTATTTTATCGTCCCCAAGAAAGAGGGAATGTTCTGACCCATCCTGGACCTCAAGTCCCCGCTTCCGCATGAAAACCCTGCACTCCTTAATAAGGGCAATACAACCGGGAGAGTTCTTCACATCCCTGGTTCTTTCGGAGGCCTACCTACATATCCCAGTTCATCAGGAACACCAGCGCTATCTACGCTTCAAGGTCCTGGGCCGCCACTACCAGTTCCGGGCGCTTCCCTTTGGGTTAGCCACAGCTCCCCGGACATTCACCAAGGTAATAGTGGTGGTGGTGGCGGCAACATTGAGGAAGGAAGGAATCCTGGTACACCCTTACCTAGACGATTGGCTGATCAGGGCAAAGACACTAGAGGAAAGCCACAAAGCAACCAGCAGAGTCTTAACTCTACTGGAGAGCCTAGGATGGGTGGTCAACACAAACAAGAGTTCTCTACAGCCCTCTCAGTCACTGGAATACTTACGAGTCCGATTCGACACCAAAGAAGACAAGGTCAGCCTGACCTCCATGAGGAGATCAAAACTGTGGAACCGGCTGCAAACATTACTGAACGACCCTCGTCCCACAGCATGGGATTACCTGCAAGTCCTCGGGCTGATGGCATCCATGCTGGAAGTAGAGCCCACATGAGGCCCCTTCAACGCTCACTCCTATCAAGATGGTGCCCATGGTCCCAGAACTACACCGTACGGCTGTCTCTCCCGGGCAGGGTCCAGATCCAGCTACGGTGGTGGCTGCAGACCAGTCACATGAACCGAGGATCAAGACTGTCCTCCCCGACATGGATCCTACTCACCACAGATGCCAGTCTACGAGGATGGGGAGCACACTGTGAGGAGTTAACCGCCCAAGGGCAGTGGAACACCGAAGAGGCAGGATGGAACATCAATCGCCTAGAAGCACGGGCAGTCAGGCTAGCTTGCCTACGGTTCGCTCACAGACTTCGGGACAAGGCGGTTAGAGTGATGTCGGACAATGCCACAACAGTAGCCTACATCATCCGACAAGGGGGCACCAGAAACCAACAGGTGTCCCTAGAACTAGACCCACTGATGGCATGGGCGGAAGCGAATCTCCAGGAAATCTCTGCCGTCCACATCACCGGGAAAGAACATTACAGAGGACTACCTCAGCAGAGAAAGTCTAGACCCCGGAGAATGGAGGCTGTCGTCCACAGCATTCCAAATAATAGTGAACCTGTGGGGGACGCCGGACATGGATCTTCTGGCAAGCAGATCCAACGCACAAGTACCCAGATACTTCAGTTGCAGGCGGGAACCACAGTCCCAAGTGATAGATGCCCTGGTACAGACCTGGCCACTGGGGCCCCTGCTATATGCCTTCCCGCCGTGGCCCCTGCTGGGCGCAATCATTCACAAGATACAACTACACAGGGGACTAGTTCTTCTGGTGGCTCCGGATTGGCCAAGAAGACCGTGGTATGCAGACATGAAGAGGCTACTGGCAGGGAACCCCCTTCCTCTGCCTCCACACAGGGACCTGCTACAGCAGGGACCGATCCTCCACGAGGACCCAGCTCAATTCTCTTTTACGGTCTGGCCATTGAGCGGGCTCGCCTGAGACAGAACGGATACTCGGGGGCGGTAATCTCCGAGCACGCATGTTCTCCACATCATTAACGTACATAAGGATTTGGATTTGAAGAGTATTCGAAGTCTGGTGCGAAGACCACAACATCAAACCACGCTCATTTAAAGTTCCAGTGATCCTGGAATTCCTACAGAACGGACTTCAGAAGGGCCTGTCCCTCAACTCCATCAAGGTTCAGGTCACCGCATTGTCATGCTACGGCTCCAAGAGCGAGGGCGACAGCATAGCTTCCCACCCAGACGTGTCATGCTTACTGAAGGGAGTTAAACACGTCCGCCCACCATTGAAGTGGCCGGTACCTCTGTGGAATCTCAACCTCGTCCTGGAATTTCTAGCGAACCACTTTCAGACCCCTCTGAGGCCTGTCTCTCCGTCTTTTGACCTTAAAGACCGTGTTCTTGCTGGCAGTCTGCTCAGCCCGCCGCATCTCGGAACTACAAGCACTGTCCTGCCGTTCCTCAGGTTCACTCCGGGATCCATACAACTACGCACGGTTCCCTCATTCCTCCCCAAAGTGGTCTCTCACTTCCATCTTAACCAGACCATCTCGCTACTATCGGCGGACGCCCTGAAGAATTCAGAAGAAGCCCGTAGTGTACGCCACCTCAACATCGGCAGACTCCTATCCAGATATCTGGAAATGTCGGAACCCTTAAGAAAGACGGACCACCTTTTCGTCCTTCACAGCGGGAAGAAACAAAGAGAAGCGGCCTCGCGGGCCACCATAGCCCGCTGGATCAAGGAAATTATCAAGGCGGCCTAAGTAGAAGTAAAAAAGCCACCGCCTCTACAGGTCAAGGCCCATTTGACCAGAGCCCAGGCAGCATCCTGGGCAGAGACCAGACTGATGTCACCCGCCGAGGTTTACAGGGTGGTGACATGGTCCTCCATCCATACCTTCTCCAGATTTTACCGTCTGGACGTTCAGGCTCGGGAGGACACGGCCTTTGCAAGGGCAATACTGAGTGGGTCACAGGCAGCCTCCCACCCGGTTCGGGAGTAGCTTTTATACATCCCATTGGTCCTGAGTCCATCTGCTACACGCTAGGAAATGGAGAAATTACCTACCTGATAATTTCGTTTTCCTTAGTGTAGACAGATGGACTCAGCATACCACCCTTGGCTGCCGTACACATGGATTTCAAATGTTTCAAGGGTAAGCCACGTTTAATTTACCCAGGATTTCCACCCTGACAGGTGTCAACGCTTTCCAGTTGAGTTCACTGGCGGTCTCCAGCTATAGTCGATCAACCAATCAATTAACCAAGTTATAACGTCATCCAAGTTATGAAGTTATAAAAGTTATCCAAGTTACTCAAGTTAATCAATCAGTCAGTCACACATATATCCACAATGCTTTTCAAGGAGAATACTGAAGAGCTGCACTTCCTGCAGGGGTATATGTACTAGGGGCTGATGTCAGATGGAAATCTGATCCGTCTCCAACTGCTAACAGGAGTACACTATACCCATTGGTCCTGAGTCCATCTGTCTACACTAAGCAAAACGAAATTATCAGGTAAGTAATTTCTCCAATTAGCAAGTGGCCCACCACTGTTACCTCTCTCATAAAATCCTGTGTTCAACTAACAATTACATCTATAATTACTCCCTCTCATGTTGGTCCCTGAACCAATTGCCCCATGAAGCATTCGTTTATTTCATCCAGGAACTTTATCTCTCTAGCATATTCTGATGTGACTCTTACCCAGTCAATAGTGGGATAATTGAAATCTCCCATTATGACTTATTTATTTTATTTATTTTTTATATTCCGTGGTTCCTGTATGAGATACAGATCGCCTCGGTTTACAGTAAAAACAGTAACTTTGCTCGCAGGCAGTACATAGAACAGAAGAAAACAAGAACAGTAGAAAACTTCGCTCGCAGGCAGTACATAGAACAGAAGAAAACAAGTGCTGGAACAAACTGGTACAATTGGTGCAACTGCTAGAGAGGAATACTACAGCTAGTACAATTAGTATCTAAAATGAGTGGAAAAATAGCTGGGGGCAGGCAATAGAGTTGGATGTGAAGTACAGAAAACAACTGTGGGACCGGTCTGGGAGATCGCATCGAGGAAATGGAGGGCGAGCTTATACAAGTAAAAGGCAACAGGAGACATATGTAGGTGAAATAAATATGCTTCATGGAATCTGAAGGGATAATCATCGAGGACACCCAGATGAGGAGGGAAGAATGGGTAAGGGCGAGACTGTTAATACAGTCAAGGCAAAGATTAAGTGTCAGGGAAAGCTTGGATGAAGAGCCAAGTCTTAAGTCGAGTGGCATGGTTCCAGTCGAAGGTCTGGAGGGAGAGCGTTCCATTGGTGAGGGCCTGCTGTAGATAGAGCTCGCTTCCTTCTTGAAGTTTTCGCTGGCGGGGCATACAGTGTGCTTTTGTATGCAGATCTGATGGGTCTGGCTGACGTGTGAGGTCTTAGTTGGATGCTTAAAGAGTGGCGCGAGGTTGTGCGTCTCTTTGTGAATAATGGTGAGCACTTTGAAAAGTATCCTGACTTTGACGGGCAGCCAGTGAAGGGAACGTAGGATGGGGGTGATGTGGTCTCTTTTATTGGAGTTGGTGAGGATTCTGGCGGCGGCGTTCTGTACCATCTGTAGTGGTTTGATGCAATTAGCTGGGATACCGAGCAGGAGGGAGTTAGAATGATGGATTGTAGCACAAGGCGGAAACTGTTGAAGTGAAGGAGTGGTTTAAGCTTTCTGAGGACTTGCAATTTGTAGAAGCATTCCTTTGTGGTGTTATTTATACATTTTTTTAGGTTTAGTTGGTTGTCTAGCCAGGTTCCTAGGTCCTTGACAGCGGATGAAAGGTTGACTTGACTGCCAGTTTGGTTAGCTTCCCTAATTTCTCTTAGCATTTCACCGTCCATCTCACCATTTTGGCCAGGTGGATGGTAGTATGTTCCTATCGCTAAACTTTTCCCTAACACACATGAGATTTCTATGATAAAGATTCTACTGTGCACTTAAGTCTCTTGCAGGATCTTTATCCTGTTGGACTCTATACCCTCCTTGACATAAAGTGCTACACCCCCACCAAGTTGATCCTCCCTGTCATTGTGGTATAATTTGTACCTCGGTATAGCACTGTCCCATTGGTTATCCTCCTTCCACCAAGTCTCTGAGATGCCAATTATGTCAATCTCATCATTTACTGCTATGCACTCTAACTCTCTCATCTTACTTCTCAGACGTCTGGCATTGGCATACAGACATTTCAAAGTGTGTTTTTTGTTTGTATTAACAACCTGCTTTTCAGGTGATAGAGATAGGGGTAGATTTACAAAAACGGCGCGTTCGCGTACTTTTGTTGGCGCTCCAGGCGCCAACAAAAGTACGCGGGATTTTAGTAAATATGCGCGTAGCCGCTAAAATCCTGGATCGGCGCGCACAAGGCTATCGATTTCGTATAGCTGGCGCGCGCCGAGCCGCGCAGCCTACCCCCATTCCCTCCGAGGCTGCTCCGAAATCGGAGCGGCCTCGGAGGGAATTCCCTAACGCCCTCCCCTCACCTTCCCCTCCCTTCCTCTACCTAACCCACCCGCCCGGCCCTGTCTAAACCCCCCCCTTACCTTTGTCGGGGGATTTACGCCTCCCGGAGGGAGACGTAAATCCCCGCGCGCCGGGACGCAACCTGGGGGCGGGTCCGGAGGGCGCGGCCACGCCCCCGGACCGCCCCGGGCCGTAACCACGCCCCCGACACGCCCCGAAAACGCCGCGCGGTTCGGGCACGCCCCCCTCAGAAAACCCCAGGACTTACGCGAGTCCCGGGGCTTTGCGCGCGCCGGTAGGCCTATGTAAAATAGGCTCACCGGCGCGCAGGGCCCTGCTCGCCTAAATCCGCCTGGATTTGGGCGGATTTAGGCGAGCAGGGCTCTTAAAATCCGCCCAATAATTTGGAATCTTTTAGCTCAGGTGAGATTTTAGTTTCAGGCACTTGGACTATTTTTCTTATTATTGGAACCTCACTGTCTGGATGCCCTAATTCTAATGCTTCATTAGTATCCTTTGAAGATACCTCCCTCTGAACCATGCGCTGCTGAGCGACTGTCGGCTTTCCCCTTTGTTCTAGTTTAAAAGCTGCTCTATCTCCTTTTTAAAGCGCCAGAAGCCTGGTTCCACCTTGGTGAAGGTGGAGCCCGTCCCTTTGGAAAAGTCTGCTCCTTCCCCAAAAGGTTCCCCAGTTCTTTACAAAACTGAATCCCTCGTCCCTGCCCCAGCGTCTCATCCACGCATTGAGACTCTGGGACTTCTGCGTGTGCATTAAAAGAGATACAGGGTACTAATCCCCCAAAGAAAGCTTAAATCTATGCAGTTTATTTAAGCCCAGAGGTTGGATATTATAAATGCCCTTATTCCTGAGACACCTTTTAAAGGACCCACAGAAATGATGCATCACATCCCACAAAGATCCAGTGCTCTCCAGGAGGGTGCAGGAAATTTATAAGCATAGGCTGCAGTCTGGACTCTGCCCTCGTCCCCCCTTCCTGAGGGAACTAGCAGTGCACAGTTCGTAACACTTATTTTACCTTATATCTGTGATCCAATCAGCCCAGAAACTCACCCTCATTTGTCTTAGAATGGAGAAATTACTTACCTGATAATTTTGTTTTCCTTAGTGTAGACAGCTGGACTCAGGACCAATGGGTATAGTGTAGTCCTGATAGCAGTTGGAGACAGATCAGATTTCAATACATATACAATACATATACCCCTGCAGGAAGTGCAGCTCTTCAGTATTCTCCTCGAAAAGCATTGTGGATATACATGTGACTGACTAATTTGAATAACTTGATTAACTTTATACCTTGGTTAACTTGATTTAATTTGATCTGCTTGAATTGGCTATAGCTGGAGACCGCCAGTGCCCTCAACCGAGAAGCATTGACACGCGGTAGGATGGGTGTCCTAGATGAAGGAAAGCATGGCTTACCCTTGAATCACTCGCTCCCGGGGTTGTCCCCCCTAGAATTCCATGAGTAATGGCAGCCGTGGGTGGGATGCTGAGTCCATCTGTCTACACTAAGGAAAACGAAATTATCAGGTAAGTAATTTTTCCATTTCCTAGCGTGTAGCAGATGGATTCAGGACCATTGGGATGTATAAAAGCTACTCCCTAACTGGGTGGGAGGCTGCCCGTGACCCACTTAGTACTGCCCTTGCAAATGCCGTGTCCTCCCGAGCCTGAACATCCAGACGGTAGAATCTGGAGAAGGTATGAATAGAGGACCATGTCGCCGCCCTACAGATCTTGGCGGGTGACAGCATTCTAGTTTCTGCCCAGGATACTGCCTGTGCTCTGGTAGAGTGGGCTTTGACCTGTAGAGGCGGTGACTTGCCTGTTTCTACATAGGCTGCCTTGTTAACTTCCTTGATCCAGCGTGCTATGGTTGCCCGCGAGGCTGCTTCCCCTTGCTTCTTTCCGCTGTGAAGGACGAAAAGGTGGTCCGTTTTTCGTACGGGTTCCGACATTTCTAGATATCTGGAGAGGAGTTTGCCAATGTTGAGGTGGCGCAGACTCCGAGCTTCTTCCAAATTCTTCAAGTCATCCGTCTATGGTAGCGAGATGGTCTGGTTAAGATGGAAGTGTGAGACCACTTTGGGAAGGAACGAGGGGACCGTGCGTAGTTGGATGGATCCCGGGGTGAATCTGAGGAACGGCTCACGGCAGGACAGTGCCTGTAGTTCTGAGATGCGGCGGGCAGAACAAACTGCCCGCAGAAAAACAGTCTTTAAGGATAACAGGCGGAGAGACAGACCTCGGAGGGGTCTGAAGGTGGTTCCCGCTAGGAAATCCAGGACGAGATTGAGATTCCACAGAGGTACCGGCCACTTTAGTGGTGGGCGGATGTGTTTGACTCCTGTCAGGAAGCGTGACACGTCCGGGTGAGAAGCTATGCTGGCGCCCCAGCTCTTGGAGCCGTAGCAGGACAAGGTGGTCACCTGAACCTTGATGGAGTTGAGGGACAGCCCCTTCTGTAGTCCGTTCTGTAGGAACTCCAGGATAACGGGAACTTTCAATGAGCGTGGCTTGATGTCGTGGTCTTTGCACCAGGCTTCAAATATTCTCCAAATCCTTATGTACGTTAAAGATGTGGAGAACTTGCGTGCTCGGAGGAGGGTGTTGATTATAGCCCCCGAGTATCCGCTCTTTCTCAGGCGAGCCCTCTCAATGGCCAGACCATAAGAGAGAATTGAGCCGGGTCCTCATGGAAGATCGGGCCTTGTAGCAGGCCCCTGTGAGGAGGCAGGGGTAGTGGGTTCCCTGCCAGCAGTCTTCTTGGCCAATCCGGGGCCACCTGGAGAACTAGTCCCCACTAGGGGCCATGGCGGGAAGGCGTATAGCAGGGTCCCCAGAGGCCAGGTCATCGATCCCCTAGGACTGCAGTTCCTGCCTGCGGCTGAAGTATCTGGGTACTTGGGCGTTGGATCTGCTTGCTAGAAGATCCATGTCCGGCGTCCCCCACCGGTTCACTATCATTTGGAAGGCTGCGGTCGACAGCTTCCATTCTCCTGGGTCTAGACTTTCCCTGCTGAGATAGTCCGCCGTGATGTTGTCTTTCCCGGCATGTGGACGGCGGAGATCTCCTGGAGATTTGCTTCCGCCCACGCCATTACGGGGTCTATTTCTAGGGAGACCTGTTGGTTTCTGGCTCCTCCCTGTCGGTTGATGTAGGCTACTGTTGTGGCGTTGTCAGACATCACTCTGACCGCTTTGTATCGAAGTCTGTGAGCAAACCGCAGACAGGCTAGTCTGAATGCCATGCTTCTAGGCGATTGATGTTCCATCCTGTCTCTTCTGCGTTCCACTGCCCTTGGGCGGTTAACTCCTCGCAGTGTGTTCCCCATCCTCAAAGACTGGCATCTGTGGTGAGCAGGATCCAGGTTGGGGAGGATAACCTTGATCTCCGACTCGTGTGGCTGGTCTGCAGCCACCACTGTAGCTGGGTCCGGACTTTGCCCGGGAGTGATAGAAGTAAGGTGTAGTTCTGGGACCGTGGGTTCCACCATGATAGACGTGAGCGCTGTAGGGGCCTCATGTGGGCTCGTGCCCATGGCACAACTTCCAGTGTGGATGCCATGAGCCCGAGGACTTACAGGTAGTCCCAAGCTGTGGGGAAAGGATCGCTCAGAAAGGTTTGTAACCGGTTCCACAGTTTTGATCTGCTTGCGGGGGTCAGGCTGACCTTGTCTTCCTTGGTGTCGAATCGGACTCCTAGGTATTCCAACGACTGTGAAGGCTGTAGGGAACTTTTGTTTGTGTTGACCACCCATCCTAGGCTCTCCAGTAGAGTCTTGATTCGGCTTAGGCTCCCCCGAAGTACCTGGGCCCAGGATAGCGAACTCCCTCAGGCAGTGGGTGACCAAGTCCGGGAGCTCGTCCTTTGTGAAGAAGCATCTCATGGTTCGGTGAGGCTCTGTCCCCAGGGGGAGTTCCCCCTCTTCTAGGGGCTCGGCTTCCTCTTCAGGGTTGTCCTTGTCCCCATAGGTGGGGCTTCTGGGTAATGGAAGCCTTTGCCTAGGTCTTGAAGGGCCTGGGGCATAAAGGTCCTCTGGTGGAGAATGTGGCTGATCAGCCAGAGGTTCAGTTTGCATTTGAACAAAGGCGTGAATCCCTTTAAAGAACTCCACCCATGAGATAGATGCTGGGTCAAAGCTGAGGGGCGCTGGTTCCCTGGGGGTCCCCGTCGGTGGAGGTGTCCCACTGTGATTTGCTAGGTCCAGGGTACCCCCTGAAGAGCTATTACTCGGCCCTGGGTGGGACTGGCTCTGGCCTGCATCTCCCAGGGCCTCCTCGCACTGGGAGCACAGTGCGTTAGCCTCCTCGCTTTGTGCGGCTCTAATGTGGCATGATGGGCAGAGGCCTTGAGCCTTTATCCCTGTTTCTGGTGGTGCCATGGCTGTCGGCGCGTAAACTCTTATGCGCTCCGGTGCGCCTAAGACGTGCGTGTGGGTTGTGCGCCCAAGTCGTAGTTATGCGCACAGTTCGGGAGGCGTGCAGGGCGCGCGTATTCTTGTGTGCCCGGCCCTTGTGCGGGCAACTTATGCGTACGTCTACGCGCACATGTGCTTTGGGCGCCTAGCTCAGTTTGTGCGCCCGGGGCGAACGGAGCAGCGAATAGGGTCAAGATGGTGAAGGCGAGCACGCAGGCAGTATGGTGACCACCTCGGAGGGTCTCCACGTGGGTAGACCCATGGAATAGCCGGGTCCTGGCCCTGCTAGGGCGGATCAACCCAGTGACCTGTGCTCTTCCTTGATCCTCGGAGACCGGTTCAAAGCTGAAGATTTCTACCTTACCTTGTCTTCGGCGCTTCCCAGTTTCGTCCTGGGCGGTCTCCGGCTGCGGGGGGAGAGGGCAAATACCTTCACCGCCGCGCTCGAGGGTGCACCGGCTGCCTCTCAGCCGCACCCATAGTTCTGCTAATTTTTTTGCAATGGAAAAGTTTTGTCGTTGTCTTTGAATCATTAAAACCTTTCAAGTAGCAGAAAGTCTGTATCATATCACCCCTGCTCCTCCTTTCCTCCAGGGTGTACATATTTAGAGATTCTTCAATCTCTCCTCATAAGTCATTCGATGAAGACCCTCCACCTTTTTGGTCGCCCTTCTCTGGACTGCCTCCATCCTGTCTTTGTCCCTTTGGAGATACTGTCTCCAGAACTGAACACAGTACTCCAGGTGAGGCCTCACCATGGACCTATATAAGGGGATTATCACTTCCCTTTTCTTACTCGATATTCCTCTCTCTATGCATCAGGGGATGTGATTGCTGATCAAGCCACCTTCAGTCAGGGCAGCATCCAAAGCCTCTGCTTGAACTACAGTGCAGCGGTCAAACACTACCTGCAAGCCAGCACACAGGGAATGAGCTCTCTGGGGAAAACTGTCACAGGGTAAAAAAAAAATAAACTACAAATCATGCAAAACACCCATGTTGCCAAAATCGCTACTTAGCTGAATAACTTTTCCAGCTAAGCAGCACCGCTCTGATCCACCTACTGCCCACCCATTGCTTTCTCAGCCATTGAACATAGCTGGATATTCAGCAGCAGTGAGATAGAAGGATAAGTCCTACTTTTCCAGCTTTCTGCCATCTGAATATCAACCTCCCTGATTCTTATAGCTTACTTGATGGAAATGGAGTTTTATTGTTCTTGCATCTGGCATTTTAATATCTTTATTAGGCCACTCTTCTATTGCAAAACTATATGAAAGCAAGTGAACTGAATTTGACTCCCGTGCAACTTTTCTGGTAGCTTGCAAGGTCTTCCTTTCTACTGAAGTTTTTACCAGACACAGTACATTAACTTGGTTTTCCTCCAGAATGAATTTTCTGATGTTGCATGACATGGATCTTCTGACTAAAGCTTTTGCAACATTCAGTACATTTATTTATTTTTTTTGAAATTATGTTTATTGTATTCAGGCATAAACATGATAAACAACGATTCATAAAACTTAGCTTACATTGAACAACTAAAAGTCAACAACCCATGTATAAGTGGAAACGTGGACTGGAAATCCGGATAGTGACGTACAAAATTATTGAATACAGCAGAATATCTTCCATCCCTGATTTACCAACAAAAAGGAAAACAGAAATACCTATCTGTACAACTACTGTGCCATTCGTAATTGGTTGGAATCCGAAGCCTTTTATGTCCGAATACAAACAATTTTACATATTTTCTCCCATGTCCCAAAGCCTTCCCCCATACCCCCCCCCCCCCCCCCCCCCCCGCTTAAGGTACAATATAAGGTAGATGCAAAGGTCAGGTGGCAAAGAAGCGAGAAATAACATCGCACTATGTCAGGTGTGTGTGTACACGTGTGTAATTGACAGGTCTCCTGGGGGGCTATCTTCTAAATTTCTGCGTCCCCAAAACTCTTACCATGAGAGCCTTATTCAGCTAAAGATTACAGGTGGTCTCTAGAATGTGGTAGGACTAGGTTGGAGATACTTTAAAAAAGGATCCCACACTTTCTCAACGTCCACTTTCTGTGAAGGTCGTTGCCGGTATAAATAGAGTTCATGAGAACAGAGCCGGAACATAAGCTTAAACCAAAGATCCCACGTTGGGCCCCTGGTATCCATCCAACATGCCAGAATTCCCTCCTTTCCCACTACTGCGGCTTTGGACAAGAATCTCATCAGCCAATTAAACTGTGGGCCCTTTGCCATGGTATCTGATGGAATTCCAAAGAGCCACAAGGATGGGTCTAACGGTACAGGTCCTTGCCAGATGGATACACAAAACTTCCGTATATCCTCCCAGTAAGCTTGTATGGTGGGATATTCCCAAAATACATGAAAACAATTTCCCAGGGATAGTCCGCATTTCTGGCAAATAGGAGAATCACAAAGACTAGCTTGAAAGGCCCTTACAGGGGTTATAAAGCCCTGTCACAGAAATTTATATTGAGTCTCTCTCAGGTCTTCCGTGATCGTAATAGAAGCGATCTGTGAGAAACATTTGAGAAAGACAGCAGAAGGTAGAGAAAATGTGGGCCATTGTTCCCATCTAGTTTATAATCTTTTCAGGCTGGTATCTGAAAGCCCCTCACCCAACTCTTTATAAAACTGGGAAATAGTAGGCCGTTTAGTAGACCTTGTTGTGAAAATATTTCGCAATTCTTCCAATTACGGCTATTAGACTGCATAAAATGTCTGATTTGTAAATAAGCAAAATTGTCTACATTTGGGAGTCGGAATTGCTGCTGGAGCTTGGAGAAACTATACAACTGACCCGTAATGGGATGAATCAGTTGGTAAATATAGGTAAGACCTAATTTTCGCCAACGCTGGAAGGTTATCCCATGCGTGCCCGATAGGAAGTATGAATTATTAGTCAAGGTGAGCAAAGGAGTAATCCCTCTAGGTTGCCCGAGTATTTTGCAAAGCTGTGACCATGCCTTCCTGCAGCTGGCCACCAATAAATGGCCTTTAAGCTGCGGTGGAACATCAGTGTCTTTCATGTGTAACAAAGAATTGAGGGTGGAAGCCCCATACCAGTCCCGCAGCAAAGAGTACGGTGTGTAGTGCGATGTTTCCCATAACCAGTACTGTAAAAACCTCAACATGCAGGCCAGGTTATATTTCACTAAATCTGGACATCCTAAGCCCCCTTTCTGCTTATGTAACTATAGACTATGTAAGGAGATACGTGCTTTCTTTCCTCCCCACAGGTAATTCCGAAGGTCTTGATGAAGCGAGTGAATATCTTGTGAGGAGAGTATGATGGGTACCATTTGTAAAACGTACAACCATTTGGGGAGAATCACCATTTGATATAGATGCACTCTCCCCTTCAAAGATAAGGGGAGTACCTTCCAACGATCAAGTGTGGTGTGAGTATATTGCAAAAGGGGTTGTACATTTAACCTGTAAATATCGCCCAAGTCTCGAGGTATTTTCACCCCTAAATATTTAACCTCTCCTAAAGCCCATCTGAGGGGGAATGGGCCTACCCATTTGTCGTGTAGGTCACCCAGAACATCCATGGCTTCCGACTTGTCCCTGTTTATTTTAAGCCCGGCAAAGGAGCCGAATTGTTCTTGCAAACTTAACAACTGGGGTAGGGATGTACGAGGCTGCGACAAAAATACAAGAACATCGTCAGCAAAAGCTGCTACTTTAAACCGCCCCTGTGCTCTCTCAAATCCCAGGATTTTCGGGTGTGCCTCAACCTTCCTCAAAAGCGGGTCAATAGTGAGTATATATAAAAGGGGTGACAAGGGGCATCCCTGGCGGACTCCCCGTTGGATTTCTACCGCGTCTGAGCTTACTCCATTCACTATAATCTGGGACACTGGGGATGCATATAGTAACTGGAGAAAATGTACAAAATCCCCCTCTAACCCATACCTGTTCAACACAGAGAACATGTAGGACCAGGATACTCTATCGAACGCCTTCTCAGAATTAAAGCCGATCACAAGCGAAGGGGTTTCTGTTTGCTGACAAAATTGTAAAGCAGAGATGAGCTTAATAATATGACTAGTGGCCGAGCGTCCTTGAACAAACCCCACTTGCTGCTCCGTAATCAATGTAGGAATAATCAAAGCTAGTCTATCGGCCAGGACTTTGGCCAGGATCTTTAGATCACTGTTTAGTAAAGAGATTGGTCTATACGATTCAGGTTTTTGAGGGTCTTTCCCTGGTTTGGGAAGGACTATGATATGTGCCTTATTAAATTCCCGGGAAAAACAACCTCTTACCAGACCATCTTTGTAAAATTCTGTCAGAGGAACGGCAATATGTGTCTTAAGCATCTTGTAGAAATCGTACGAAAACCCGTCTGGGCCAGGTGATTTCCTAGAAGCCATGGATGTAACAACCCGAAGCACTTCATAAGATTGGAGAGGGCGGTTCAAAAATTCTTTTTGCTGGGCAGTGATTTTAGGTAATTGGATATCGGAGAAGAAATCCTGTTCAATGCATGCTGGTGGGGTTAAATCTGCCTTATACAAAGTAGAATAAAAATCCCGGAAAATCTCTCAGATATCCTTAACCGCAGACACTGGTTTCCCGTGTACGTTTTTCATAGTGTAAATTAAAGATTTTGGGCGGGTTGCCCTTACTAGATTTGCTAGTGGTCTGCCCGCTTTATTCCCATATCTAAAGTAATTATGTTGGGCCACCTGTAGAGACTTGCTCGCTCGTATGTGAAGCACCGTATTCAATTGGTTGAGAACACTGAAGTAGGCCTTTCTCCTGTCCTCTGATGGACTCGAAATCCAAGCCTTCCGAGCCTGTTTAGTAAGGGATACTAACTGTAAGATATCTGCATTTAGCCTTTTATACCTAGCACTCGTATAGCCCAGGATCTCGTCCCGTAGAACGGCTTTACCCGCCTCCCAAAATAAATGTGGTGTGCAAGCGTGTTGGGCATTGTTCTTTGCATAATCCAGCCATTTATCTTTTAGGAAGGCTTGGAAATCTTTATCATCTCTAAGAGATGCAGGGAATTTCCAAGAGTTTTGTCCAGCAATGCTTGGACCCAAGTTCAATGTCAGTGATACAGGGGAGTGGTCGGAGATAACCAGCAGTTCAATATCTGCTTTAACCACTTTCGGGAAACCTGCCCCATCTATTAATATGTAGTCTATACGGGAGGAGGAGCCGTGGGGATTGGAAAAGAAAGTATAATCCCTAACTGAGGGATGTAGCGTCCTCCAAACATCTATAACTCCCAATTGGGAACAAACCATTTCTACCCCTTCTCCACGTTTGGGTAACTGCCGCCCACTTGTCTGTGACCTATCTAAAGTACCATCCATCACACAGTTGAAATCCCCTGCTACCAATAATAGTCCCTCCCTGTGTGTCAGAAGCAGACCGTTCAGGGATTTAAGAAAGCACTGGGGATTCTTTGTAGGAGCATAAATGCAGCAAATAATAACCTGCTGACCCTGCCATTGACCAACTACCAGCACATATCTGCCCTCGGGGTCTGAGATAGAATGGGACAATACAAAGTCTGTGGATTTATTTATGAGTATCGCTACTCCCGCCTTTTTATGTTGGGCCTCCGCAAAGAAACACGTCTTCACCCAATCTCTCTGAAGTTTCAAAGACTCTTTGGTGGTTAGGTGAGTCTCTTGTATACAAACTATGTCTCCCTGTAATTTTTTTAGGTGGGATAAAACTTTTTTTCTCTTAATGGGTGATCCAAGGCCATGTACATTCCAAGAAATCAGTCGAACCATAATGTTAACCAAGTAGGAACGATAAAGGATACATTTCTAAGCATGTGTCTAGGGTCAGAGGTCCCAGCCGCCTCTGCCCTACTCCAGCCACCCAATTCTCCCTGTGAGAACCTCGAGACGCCCCCTCTGGGAACCGCACCATACATCCGTCCACACACAACACCATTCATCCACCCTGTACCCGCCACCCAAGCCCATACCCACCATAGTATTCTGATCCAGATAGAACCCATCGCGACACTATACCTCTCCCTCCCACCCCTTGCCCAGTCTCCCCCCCTCCCCCCCCAGAAAGCCCCTAATGTCCTTAGAAAAGGAGTATGATTGGTCCCACATCCCCAGATGTGGTGCCGTATAAGGTGTCCGGGTGCCACGGCCAAAAGAGCTATCGAAACAGTCCGATCCACTCCACACACTTTGTCCGAACTCAGAAAAACTTATTAACGTAGGTGTCTTAGAGGCAGCATTGCCCAAGGGCAAGCCCCTACAGGCAACCAAATTTAAAGTCACAGCCTTCTCCTTTTACGAGCTGTAGCCCACTCCGGTTAGGCCAGCTTTACTCCTTCACATGAAATACTGTTCCATGGCCTTAGAGTCCAGAGTCAAAAATCACGTTGGAGGTGATAAGGAGCCGCTCAGACGGGGTTGTAGAAACTTCATAGCCTCCTCTGGATCTCGAAACGTGTAAGTAGTATTATCTTGCCAGATCCGGAGCGTGGCAGGAAATTGTAGTGTAAAGCAAATTTTATGTTCAAACAATTTGGAGCATACCGGTGAGAACTGCTTCCGTTGTTGGGAGACTTGAGCCGAATAATCCTGAGTGATCCGGACTCTATGTCCTTTATATGTAAGCTCCTGATTCTTCCTGTACGCCAACCAAATTTGTTGCTTAATAGCCGAATTCAATATTTTTGCAATCGCTACTCTTGGTCTGGGATCCATCGGGCGTTTGTTCCCCAGTCTGTGCGCCCTTTCAACCTTGAGTTCGCCCCGTAGATCCTTTAGGCCTACAGCTTCTGGGAGCCATTCTTCCAAAAACGCCACGAGGCCCTGTTCATCCACTTGTTCAGGAAGACCGAGAAATCTTAAATTATCTCTCCGTAGGCGGTTTTCAAGATCATCCAATTTTTGCTGGCAGGCCTGCAACGCTTTCTCCGTAACAGTAGCTTTCGCGCCGTGCTCACTCAGCCCTTCCTCCACCCCCACGACTCTGCTTTCTAACGCGTCCATCCGCGGGCCAAAGTCAGAAATCGTGGCCTTTACCTCTGCCAACTGCTGTTGAATCCCCGCTAGCTTAACATCCAACGTTGTCTCCAGAGTGGCCTGCAGGATTTCCACCGTTAATGGGGCAGATTGAGTCGGGCCTGTTTCTCCCGTGCCGGTCGCCATCTTGGGGTCCGCGGTTTTTCCCTTCTCTTTTTCTTTGTCTCGTTTCCCACTTCTGGAAGCCATAGGTTGTGGGGATTTATGCATAAAATTGACATTCGACAACACCTTTGCCGTGGCACCCAGAGCTACGGGAGAGCGCATCTTCCCTAGCACATCACCCCACGTGACCCCCCCCCATTCAGTACATTAAATGGTTTTTCTTCAGTATGGATTCTCTGATGCTGTCTGAGACCTGCCATGTTACTGAAGCTTTTACCACATTCAGTAGATTTAAATGGTTTTTCTCCAGTATGGGTTCTCTGATGGCGCCTGAGACCTGCCATGTTACTGAAGCTTTTACCACATTCAGTACATTTAAATGGTTTTACTCCAGTATGGATTCTCTGATGTAATATGAAACACACTTTCTGAGAGAAGCTTTTACCACATTCAGTACATTTAAATGGTTTTTCTCCAGTATGGATTCTCTGATGCAATATTAAATGCGCCT
Organism: Rhinatrema bivittatum; assembly: GCF_901001135.1. Classification (NCBI taxonomy): domain Eukaryota; kingdom Metazoa; phylum Chordata; class Amphibia; order Gymnophiona; family Rhinatrematidae; genus Rhinatrema; species Rhinatrema bivittatum. The sequence continues at coordinate 18,966,653 of NC_042616.1, forward strand.
TCAGAGAGAAGCTTTTACCACATTCAGTGCATTTAAATGGTTTTTCTCCAGTATGGATTCTCTGATGCAATATTAAATGCGCCTTCCGAGAGAAGGTTTTACCACAATCAGTGCATTTAAATGGTTTTTCTCCAGTATGGATTCTCTGATGCAATATTAAATGCCCCTTCCGAGAGAAGGTTTTACCACATTCAGTACATTTAAATGGTTTTTCTCCAGTATGGATCTTCTCATGCTGTCTGAGATATGCCTTGTACCTGAAGCTTTTACCACATTCAGTACATTTAAATGGTTTTTCTCCAGTGTGGATTCTCTGATGCTGTATGAGAGAGTCCTTGACACTGTAGCTTTTACCACATTCAGTACATTTAAATGGTTTTCTTCCAGTGTGGACTCTCTGATGCTGTCTGAAACCTGCCTTGTAGCTGAAGCCTTTACCACATTCAGTACATTTAAATGGTTTTTCTCCAGTGTGGATTCTCTGATGCTGTCTGAGATATGCCTTGTCGCTGAAGCTTTTAGCACATTCAGTACATTTAAATGGTTTTTCTCCAGTGTGGATTCTCTGATGCTGTCTGAGATATGCCTTGTCATTGAAGCTTTTACCACATTCAGTACATTTAAATGGTTTTTCCCCAGTGTGGATTCTCTGATGCTGTCTGAGAGAGGCCTTGACACAGTAGCTTTTACCACATTCAGTACATTTAAATGGTTTTCTTCCAGTGTGGACTCTCTGATGGTGACTGAGACCTGCCTTGTCGCTGAAGCTTTTACCACATTCAGTACATTTAAATGGCTTTTCTCCAGTGTGGATTCTCTGATGCTGTCTGAGAGAGGCCTTGACACAGTAGCTGTTACCACATTCAGTACATTTAAATGGTTTTCTTCCAGTGTGGACTCTCTGATGCTGTCTGAGACCTGCCTTGTAGCTGAAGCCTTTACCACATTCAGTACATTTAAATGGTTTTTCTCCAGTGTGGATTCTCTGATGCTGTCTGAGACCTGCCTTGTCCCTGAAGCTTTTACCACATTCAGTACATTTAAATGGTTTTTCTCCAGTATGGATTTTCTGATGCTCTCTGAGATATGCCTTGTACCTGAAGCTTTTACCACATTCAGTACATTTAAATGGTTTTTCTCCAGTGTGGATTCTCTGATGCTGTATGAGAGAGGCCTTGACACAGTAGCTTTTACCACATTTAGTACATTTAAATGGTTTTTCTCCAGTGTGGATTCTCTGATGCTGTCTGAGACCTGCCTTGTCGCTGAAGCCTTTACCACACTCAGTACATTTAAATGGTTTTTCTCCAGTGTGGCTTCTCTGATGCTGTCTGAGATATGCCTTGTCACTGAAGCTTTTAGCACATTCAATACATTTAAATGGTTTTTCTCGAGTGTGGATTCTCTGATGCTTTCTGAGATATGCCTTGTCACTGAAGCTTTTACCACACTCAGTACATTTAAATGGTTTTTCTCCAGTGTGGCTTCTCTGATGCTGTCTGAGATATGCCTTGTCACTGAAGCTTTTAGCACATTCAATACATTTAAATGGTTTTTCTCCAGTGTGGATTCTCTGATGCTTTCTGAGATATGCCTTGTCACTGAAGCTTTTACCACATTCAGTGCATTTAAATGGTTTTTCTCCAGTGTGGATTCTCTGATGCTGTCTGAGAGAGGCCTTGACACAGTAGCTTTTACCACATTCAGTACATTTAAATGGTTTTTCTCCAGTATGGATTCTCTGATGCTGTCTGAGACCTGCCTTGTCCCTGAAGCTTTTACCACATTCAGTACATTTAAATGGTTTTTCTAATAAAGAGAACGCAGAACTGTAAGATTCCCCATCTTGAGGGCAATGAGAAGGTCTCTTACCTGTGTGTATTCTTTGGTGTATTACTAAGGATTCCCTGCAAGAAAAGGTTCTCTTGCATTCAATACAAATAAAAGTGCTCCCTTCAGTGTGGATTCTCTGGTGTAATTTCAGGGTTAACTTCTGTTTGGATGGAAAAGGTCTCTCTCCTGTGTGACTCCTCTGGTGCAAGACAAAATGACATTTTCTATTAAAGTTTTTCCCACAGGTTTCACAGTGAAAGGATTTCTTCCCTTCCTCCTCTTTCTGCTGGAAGTCAGAAGTCATTTGATCACTGTTATTACTCTGGAACCGTCTCTCTGCTCTCAGATTTCTCATGCGGTGTTCAAAACTCATTTGATCACTGTTATTACTTTGGAAGGGATTCTCTCTTCTCAGGTGTCCCTGGTGCTCAGGGATATCTGTGAACTCCCTGTCACTTCTCTCACAAGCAGTGACTCCATCCAGTGACTCTCCTGCAGAGGCTTGCTCCTTCTTCTCTGATTCCTGCTGTCTTTGGCTAATGTCTCCCCCCTCAGTCCTCTGGGCAAGATTCTCACAGACATTTCCTGATTGTCTGGGTGTAAGTGCTAATACTATAGGGTGTTCTTCTCGATTCTCCTCCCTCGTCTCTTTCTGTATGACCTCATTGTCTGCTGGATATAAAAAGAAGGAATTAATCATGTGTAAGTGACAATGGCATGGAACGCTACCAATAATCTGAGATGTTTAGAAGGATCACATAATGAATGCATATTAAAGAATTTTGTAACTTAGCAGAAACTTTATGTGATGCCTATGAAAACCTCTCTATGATGTCTCTATAGAAATATTCAGAGAAGTTAAGAAAATCAGTGGGTTCTCTTTACCATACGGTGTAGGATACAGAAATAAAGCTGATGAAATACAGGAACTTTGGAGATCATACAGGACCCTCCTTTAGGATTCCTGTAGGTCTGGTTCCTCTGGGCTTATCTACTATTTATTTAATAACATTTATAATCTGCTTATAGCAGATCTGCCAAACTGAACATTATAATAAATTAAAATAATAATAATCATGGATCATTAAACTTCAGAGATCTAAAAACAAGAGTTAAAATTTAAAATTTAATCCACTGCTGGAGCAGCAACCAATGTAATTCATGCAGCAGCAGAGTCACATGATCCCAAGGAAAGCTTCTTATAACTAAACGGGCCCTGGCGGTTTGGAGCGTTTGCAAGGCTCGCAGGCTAGAGTGAGGCAGACCAATACATAATCTGCTGTAGATCCAGATTGCCTCTGCCAGCTCTCTCAGAGGATTCAGAAACCTAGGAATAAATGGGTTACAGTAGGCTCTGGTAGAACAAGACCTGTAACTCTGAGATACCCAATTTCCCCAACGTTGCAGCATCCTGTATATCCACCCCACTACTCCCACACAGAAGTCAGACATCCAGGATTCAAAAACCCAGGAAGGTGAAATTACTACTCAGCTGATAATTTTCTTTCCTCTAGGATAGGCAAGCCAGTGCACATAAGTGGGTTATGCATGCCTACCAGCAGATGGAGACAGAAACCAACTAACTCGCTGATGTCACCCTCATATAGCCCTGTACTGACATCAGTGTCCCAGTATTCTGCAAAAGTCAACTGTGGCAACTAATTAACAGTAGAACTAAGTCCGGAGTTAAAAACACTTCCTCCCCCAATCATTCAATTCTTTTTTTTCTTCCAGTGAGCAAAGCACTGGACTCAGAAGAGAAGAAAATGCAGAAGCCATAACAGACAAAGAAGGCAAACACTTACAAGGCCCTTAGACGACCTGAAGATCTGCATCGGCCTACGAATTCTGCCTTTAATAATGTCCCTGAGAAAGGACAAATAGAAAAAATCAGTACAGGCAGATCAGGGCAGGATTGTGGATTGGCCTGCCTCTCAGAGAGGAAAAGAAATTATCAGATAAGTAGTAATTTCACCTTCCTCTTTATCCAGGCAGTCCAGTCCACACAAGTGGGATGTACCAAAGCTACTTCCTCGTAAGGGAGGAGGCTGCTCTGGCAAAAGATGCAACTTCTCAAACCCCAACCACCATACACTAATGCCTGGAGAAGGGATATAACCAAGACAACGTCACTGCTAGGCAAATCTCCAACAAAGAAAGAAACTATTACTCTGCCCAAGATACCAGTAGCTAAATGTAATCCACTTTGAAGTGCTGAAAAAAGTGCGAAAAGCAGAATATAAATCTAAATAAATTGGAGAAATTACTTACCTGATAATTTCTTTTTCCTTAGGGTAGACAGATGGACTCAGGACCAACGGGTATAGTGTACTCCTGATAGCAGTTGGAGATGGATCAGATTTCAATCTGACGTCTGCCCTAGTACATATACCCCTGCAGGAAGTGCAGCTCTTCAGTATTTTCCGTCTCCATAGCAGTTAGGGACTCTATGCACGCTAGCACAGCGTTAGAGTAAATTTTACCAAAGAAATCCAAATTAAGAAGAAATCTTACCTCTACAGACGAGCCCCACTCTTCTGCGGTGACACCCATTGGGTCCCTCCCCCAGTTGACATTCCCGAGGTAATTTCCACAATCCCAAGGAGGTAAGCCTCGGTCCGGCGGCCGACCCTTGGCGGGGACCTAGCCCCCGACATCGGGTGAGGCTGAGAGGCAGCGGGTGCAACCTCGAGCGCGGCGGTGAAGGTATTTCCCTCTCCCCCTGCAGCCGGAGACCGCCCGGAATGAAACCAGGAAGCACCGAGATAAGATAAGGTAGAAATTTATTTAAAAGTCTCCAGTCTCCGAAGCTCGAGGAGCCGCACAGTTCGCCAACCGGGACCAGTGCCACCGGGTTGATCGGCCCTAGTAGGGCTAGACTCCGTTGAGATCCGAGGGTCCTCCCACGTGGAGACCCTCCAAGGTGGTCGCCATATTGTCCACGTGGTAGCCGTCACCATTTTGGCCTTGTTGGCAGCCCTGTCCGCCGTCTTGATCCGTGCGCACAGAGGCGAGCCGTGCGCTCAAATACCCTGAGCGCACAATGTCGCGCGCACAAGTACCGAGAGCACAAGCGAAGCGCATAACCATGCGCTCACTGTGCCGGGCGCATAATTTCGACCTGTGCGCGCACATCGCTCTGCACGCATGCACCAAAACTACACACGCAACTTCGACGCACACCGGAGCGCACAACTGTATTGTATGCGCACAAGCCATGACACCACCAGAAAATAAGCTCAAAGCTCAGGGCCTTTGCCCAGCATGCCACATTAGAGCTGCACAGCATGAGGAGGCCACAGCCCTGTGTATACAGTGCGAAGAGGCCTTAGGGGACTCAACTCATGGCCCTCCCCAGCCGGTACCGGACCCCAGCCCTTCGAGCAGTACGCCGGACCTAGCATCACACAGTGGGACCCCCCCCTTAAACGGGATTCCCCAGGGACACAGCGCCCCCTAGTCTAGGCCCAGCTTCTATCTCCTGGGTGGAATTCTTCAAAGGTCTGCATACCTTCGTCCACATGCAACCGGGGCCTCCTACAGTGCGATCACAGGCCCCACCAGAGGACCTCAACATGCCAGGACCCTCTATGCCCAGGGAAGTGATCCCAACGCCCAGAAGCCCCACCTTCGGGAACACAGACATCTCAGATGAGGAGTCAGAACCCCTGGAGGAAGGGTTACTCCCTCCGGGGACAGAGCCCCATCGAACCATGAGACGCTTCTTCACCAAGGACGAGCTTCCAGACCTGGTCACACATAGCTTAAAAGAGCTTGCCATCCCGGGCACAAGTGCCTTGGGGGAACCTAAGCCGAACCCACTTTTGGAGGGACTTGGTCAGACCTCCCGCCATTTCCCACTATTACAAGTCATCCAGCAACTAATTGACCTGGAATGGGAGGCCCCAGAAACTACATTCAAAGGGGGCCGGGCTCTGGCAGCCATGTACCCTCTGGACCCTGCCGCCAAAGATCTCCTGGCATGTCCTAAAGTGGATGCCATGGTCTGCGCGGTCTCTAAGCGCACTACTATCCCGTGGAGGGAGGAGCAGCACTCAAGGATGCTCAAGACAGACGTCTGGAATCCATCCTCAAACAGTCCTTTGACGTCGCCGCTATGTCTTTACAGATCATGGCCTGCTGTGCCGTGGTGACACGCGCCTGCTTAGCACAGACAAGGAACAACACTCCTGGGGAGGTCCTGGAACCAGCTGTATCATTCCTCGCAGACGCCGCTTCGGATCTGGTACGCACAGCAGCTAAATGAGTCTCATCCGCCGTGGCAGCTAGAAGACAAATCTGGCTCCGAAACTGGTCTGCCGACGCATCCTCCAAAACGAGACTCACAAGGATGCCTTTCAAGGGAACACTCCTGTTCGGGAGCGAACTAGAGAAACTAGCCAACAAGTGGGGCAGCTACCGGAGGACAGGAATAAGAGAAAGCAATGTTGAGATTACTTACCTGGTAATCTTCTTTTCCTTAGTGTAGACAGATGGACTCAGAATCAATGGGATAGTATCCGCGTGCTAGCAGTTGGAGACGGATCTGACGTCAGCACGGGGTATATAGCCCCACAGGAAGCGCAGCGATTCAGTAATCTTCCTTGCAAAAGCTGTTATGGATGTGTGTACTGACGCTCAGTGAAAGGGAAAAAGCAGAAACAGGATTCCCCTGACCGATTGACAGTGGCTGGAGACCGCCAGCATTCACAACCGGAAAGCGCTGATACTGGTAGAGTGTACGCTCTCATGTAAACAGATGACATGGCTTACCTGGAACCGGTGAAAACTCATGTACACAGGCAGCTGGGCGGGATGCTGAGTCCATCTGTCTACACTAAGGAAAAGAAGATTACCAGGTAAGTAATCTCAACATTTCCTGGCGTGTAGCCAGATGGACTCAGAACCAATGGGATGTACAAAAGCTTTACTCTCCGCCGGGGCGGGAGGCTGCCTGAGGACCATGTAGTACCGCCCTTGCAAAAGCCGAGTCCTCCCTGGCCTGGACATCCAGACGGTAGAACCTGGAAAAGGTATGAAGGGAGGACCACGTCGCTGCTTTACAGATTTCTGTCGGCGACAGCATCCTGGATTCAGCCCAAGATGCTGCTTGCGCTCTGGTAGAATGAGCCTTAACCTGTAGAGGCGGAGCCTTCCCAGCCTCCACGTAGGCTGCTCTGACAACTTCTTTAATCCAGCGGGCAATGGCGGGCCGAGAGGCCGCTTCACCTTGCTTCTTCCCGCTGTGGAGGACGAACAGGTGGTCCGTCTTTCGCAGGTCTTGTGTCACGTCCAGATACCTGGGCAGCAATCTGCCGATGTCGAGATGGCGTAATAAACGGCCTTCTTCAGATTTCTTCAAACCTACCGTGGTAGGCAAGGATACGTTTGGTTAAGATGAAACTGTGAAACCACTTTAGGGAGAAAGGAGGGAACCGTCCGAAGATGGATTGCCTCCGGAGTGATTCGTAGAAAGGGATCACGGCAGGACAGTGCTTGTAGCTCAGAGATGCGGCGTGCGGAACACACCGCCAGCAAGAACACCAACTTCAAGGTGAGAGACCGGAGAGACAAGCCCCGAAGGGGTCGGAAGGTGGATCCCGCGAGGAAATCCAAAACAAGATTAAGGTTCCATAAGGGCACAGGCCACTTTAGTGGCGGACGAATATGCTTGACACCCAGCAGGAAACGAGAGACATCTGGGTGCCTGGCGATGGTCTTGCCATCCCTCCTGGGACCATAGCAAGACAGTGCCGCTACCTGAACTTTGATGGAGCTGAGGGAGAGACCCTTCTGAAGCCCATCCTGCAGAAAATCCAACACAATAGGTATGGTGGTGGCATGTGGATTGGTGCCGTGAGTGTCGCACCATGCTTCAAACACTCTCCAGATCCGTACGTAGGTGAGGGATGTGGAAAACTTGCGAGCTTGAAGGAGTGTATCAATCACGGGCCCCGAGTAACCTCTTTTCTTCAGTCTAGCCCTCTCAAGGGCCAGACCGTAAGAGAGAATTGAGCTGGATCCTCGTGTAGAATGGGACCTTGACGAAGAAGGTCCCGGAGAGGAGGCAGGGGAAGAGGCTCCCCTGCCAGTAGTCTTCTCATGTCCGCGTACCAGGGTCTTCTTGGCCAGTCTGGTGCCACTAGAAGAACTAGGCCCCGGTGTGTCTGAATCTTGTGGATGAGGGCGCCCAGCAGAGGCCACGGAGGAAAGGCGTATAGTAGAGTCCCTGGAGGCCATGGCTGGACCAGGGCATTGATGCCGTGCAAGAACGGGTCGCGCCTGCGGCTGAAGTATCTGGGTACTTGAGCATTGGACTTGTCCGCCAGTAAATCCATGGCCGGAATCCCCCAATGATCGACAATCATCTGGAAAGCTGTGGGGGACAGCTGCCACTCTCCTGGATTCAGGCTTTCTCTGCTGAGGAAGTCTGCTGTGGTATTGTCCTTCCCGGCAATGTGGACGGCGGAGATGTCTTGCAGATTCGCCTCTGCCCAAACCATCAGTGGGGCGATCTCCAGAGATATCTGTCGGCTTCTGGTTCCGCCCTGCCGGTTGATGTAGGCCACTGTGGTGGCGTTGTCGGACATCACTCTGACAGCTCTGTGCCGTAGTCTGTGAGCGAATCGAAGGCATGCCAAGCGGACTGCCCGGGCCTCCAGGCGATTGATGTTCCACGTTGACTCCTCTCTGTTCCATCGCCCTTGCGCGGTAAGTTCTTCACAATGTGCTCCCCAGCCGCTCAGGCTGGTATCCGTGGGGAGCAAGGTCCACGTGGGCGAGGACATCTTCGACCCCCTGCTCAGGTGGTTGGACTGCAACCACCACCGCAGCTGGGTCCGAACTCTGGCCGGTAGAGGAAGGTGCGTGGAATAGTCCCGTCGACGGGGGCTCCAGCGAGAGAGCAGGGAATGCTGTAGAGGTCTCATATGGGCCCGCACCCAAGGCACCACTTCCAGGGTGGATGCCATGAGACCAAGAACCTGCAGATAATCCCAGGCTATGGGCCGACTGGCTCTCATCAGATACTGGATACGTTGTCGAAGTTTCAACTGTCTCTTGGTCGTAAGACTGACCGTGTCCGCCCGAGTGTCGAACTGAACTCCCAGATACTCTATCGACTGGGAAGGCAGTAGGCAGCTCTTGCTGAGGTTGATTACCCAGCCCAAGCTTTCCAAAAGGGCGATCACTCTGTCGGTTGTCCGCAGGCTCTCCTCTCGAGATTTCGCCCTGATCAGCCAGTCGTCTAGGTAGGGATGGACCAGAATCCCTTCCCGCCTGAGTGCCGCTGCCACCACTACTACCACTTTGGTGAATGTCCGTGGGGACGTGGCCAACCCGGAGGGTAGAGCCTGAAACTGGAAGTGGCGGCCCAGAACCTTGAAGCGCAGGTAGCGCTGATGATCTGGATGGATCGGAATATGAAGATATGCTTCTGACAGGTCTAATGCCGTGAGGAATTCTCCGGGCTGGACTGCGGCTTTGACGGAGCGCAGAGTTTCCATGCGAAACCTCGGTACCCGTAAGTAGCGATTGACTGACTTGAGGTCCAGCACAGGCCGAAAAGTGCCCTCTTTCTTGGGTACCATGAAATAAATGGAATAGTGTCCAGAATTCACTTCCCAGGCAGGTACTGGGAGGATGGCGTTCAAAGACAGGAGCCTCGCCAGGGTAGCTTCTAACGCTGCCTTCTTGTGCCGGGGACATGAAGATTCCACAAACTTGTCCGGAGGAAGAAGATGAAAATCCAGATAATATCCTTCCCGGATAACGGCGAGGACCCACTGGTCCGACGTAATCTCGACCCATCTGGGGTAGAAGAGGGTCAACCTGCCCCCTATGGCTTCGTTCCCCAGATGAATCGGCAAATTCTCATTGCGGGGCGCGACCGGGGCCCGAGCCAGGGCCAGCCCCCCGCTTGCGCTGCTTGGTCCGAAAGGACTGATTCCTGGCCGCAGGACGAGTCGCCTGATAGCGCCCCCTATACGGAACAAAGCGCTGGGAACTCCTGCCCCTGTAGGGCCGTGGAAAGGAGCGCTGTCCCCTCCTGGATCGATCTTCCGGAAGTCTAGGCACAGGAGAGGCACCCCAGGTAGTGGCTAGCTTATCAAGGTCACTGCCAAACAGAAACGAGCCCTGAAAGGGTAACCTGGTGAGACGAGACTTCGAAGGCGCATCAGCTGACCATGGCCGGATCCAGAGCTGCCTCCTGGCGGCTACGGAGGATGAAATCCCCTTAGCTGTAGTGCGAACCAAATCCGATGCGGCATCGGTGAGGAAGGAAAGAGCGGACTCCATGTCAGCCGCTGGAGCGTTGTTCCTGACCTGAGACAAGCAGGCACGTGTCACCACAGTGCAGCAGGCCGCAATCCGCAAAGAAAGAGCTGCCACCTCAAAAGTTTGTTTCAGAATGGTGTCCATTCGTCTGTCATGGGGCTTCCTGAGGGCCGTCCCCCCTTCCACTGGAATAGTAGTGCGCTTGACCACAGCGCTAATTAAGGCGTCCACCTGAGGACATGCCAACAGGTCCTGGAGAGCCGGCGCCAACGGGTACATACCTTTCAGGGCCCGGCCCCCTTTGAAGGAAGCCGCCGGCGCCGCCCATTCCAAATCTATGAGTTGCTGAGCTGCCTGCAAGAAAGGAAAATGGCGAGCTGTAGGACGAAGACCGTCCAGCAGGGGGTTCTGCGCAGAAGGTACCGAAGCACTGGGACCAGTGATATCCAACTCCGCCAGACACTGAGTCACGAGGTCCGAGAGGTCCTCCTTAGGGAAGAACCGCCTCATGGTTCTATATGGCTCAATCCCCCGGGGGAGGTCCCCCTCGTCCGGGAGGTCGGACTCGTCCGGCGAAACCTCCTGGTCCGATTGATCTGGACTGTCCAGTGGCGGGAGGTCCCGCTCCCGATAAGGCTGTGAGGGTCCAGGCACAGGATCCCTAGGCGCTGCCACCGTAGCGGCGGCCGCAGCAGGCGCCGCAGATGCAGCCACCGCAGGAACCGCAGCAACAGCAGGAACCACAGGAGCAGCAGGGACAGTAGGGCCGGGACGGGAAGCCGTCTGCATCTGGACGAAGGCATGAATCCCCTTAAAGAGATCCACCCAGGAAATGGAAGCAGCCTCTAATCGCCGGGGTACAAGGTCCCCCGGGATTCCCGAATGGTCAAGACTGCCCCCCAAATCCGGGGTAGCCCCAGGGGAACTGTCAAGAAACTGCGGCTGAGACTGGTCCTGGCCGGAGGGTCCCCCTGCCGCCTCACATTGGGCACATAGTGAGCCTGGCTCAGTACTGCATGTGGCTCTAAGGTGGCATGCAGAGCAGAGGCCAAGGGCTGAAATGCCTGAGACAAGCGGCTGTGCCGCTGAAGATGCGGCTGCGTGCTGATCCATACCAAATAGAACAAGCGCGCAATAATATGCGGCAGCAATAGGCGCTTAATACAGCAGGCGCACAATAATAATAATATGCGGCAGCAATAGGCGCTCAATACAACAAGCGCACAATAGTAATAATATGCGGCAGCAATAAGTGCTTAATACAACAGGCGCACAATAGTAAGAATATGCGGCAGCAATAGGCGCACAATACAACAAGCGCACAATAGTAATAATATGCGGCAGCAATAGGCGCTTAAATCAACAGGCGCACACTAGCAATAATACGCGGCGGCAAGAGGCGCGTAATACAACAGGCGCACAAATAGCAATAATATGCGGCAGCAATAGGGCGTTGAAGAGAACAAGCGCACAACCCTAAGCAATTGGCACACAGCACTAAGCAGAGAGCAATATACGCTTAATGGCATTCAATAGGCAATCAGCACTTAAGCAGTTAGCAAGATACGCTTAATGGCATTCTATAGGCAAGCAGCACTGAAGCAGTTAGCAATATACGCCTAATGGTATTCAGTAGAGATGTGAATCGGAACTGAAATCGGATCCGATTCTGGTTCCGATTCACATCTCTAGTATTCAATAGGCAATCAGCACTAAGCCGTTTAGCAATATACGCTCTATGGCATGCAATAGGCTTTCAATAATATGCGGCATATACTCACAGTGGCAGCCAATATGCGAAAACAATACAATATATGCACAAGGAGGAAGAAAGCCGCGCCCATTGAGCTGGGTCCTCGTGGAGGATCAGTCCTTGCTGTAGTAGGTCTCTGTGAGGAGGCAGGGGAAGAGGGTTCCCTGATAGTAGTCTTCTCATGTCCGCGTACCACGGTCTTCTTGGCCAATCTGGCGCCACCAGAAGAACTAGTCCCTTGTGTAGCTATACCTTGTGAATGATTGCGCCCAGCAAGGGCCACGGCGGGAAGGCGTATAGTAGGGTCCCCAGTGGCCAGGTCTACACCAGGGCATCGATCCGTTGAGACTGCGGTTCCCGTCTGCGGCTGAAGTATCTGGGCACTTGCGCGCTGGCTCTGCTTGCCAGAAGATCCATGACCGGTGTCCCCCACCGGTTCACTATTATCTGGAATGCTGTGGACGACAGCTTCCATTCTCCAGGATCTAGGCTTTCTCTGCTGAGGTAGTCCGCCGTTATGTTGTCTTTCCCGGCGATGTGGACGGCAGAGATCTCCTGGAGATTTGCTTCCTCCCACGCCATCAGTGGGTCTATTTCTAGGGACACCTGCTGGCTTCTGGTGCCCCCTTGTCGGTTGATGTAGGCTACCATTGTGGCGTTGTCTGACATCATCCTTACCGCTTTGTCCTGGATTCTGTGGGCAAACCGTAGGCAGGCTAGTCTGACTGCCCGTGCTTCCAGGAGGTTGATATTCCATCCTGCCTCTTCGGTGTTCCAACGCCCTTGGGCGGTTAACTCCTCGCAGTGTGCCCCTCATCCTCGTAGACTGGCGTCTGTGGTGAGCAGGATCCATGTTGGGGAGGATAGTCTTGATCCCCTGTTCATGTGGTTGGTCTTTAGCCACCACCGTAGTTGGATCTGGAGCCTGCTCGGGAGTGACAGCCGAACGGTGTAGTTCTGGGACCGTGGGCTCCATCTTGATAGGAGTGCGTGCTGAAGGGGCCTCATGTGGGCTCTTGCCCATGGCACTACTTCCAGGGTGGATGCCATCAGCCCGAGGAGTTGCAGGTAATCCCATGCTGTGGGATGAGGGTCGTTCAGTAATGTTTGCAGCCGGTTCCACAGTTTTGATCTCCTCGTGAGGGTCAGGCTGACCTTGTCTTCTTTGGTGTCGAATCGGACTCCTAGGTATTCCAGTGACTGGGAGGGTTGTAGAGAACTCTTGTTTGTGTTGACCACCCATCCTAGGCTCTCTAGTAGAGTTATGACTCTGCTGGTCGCTTGGTGGCTTTCCGCTGGTGACTTCGCCCTGATCAGCCAAATGTCTAGGTAAGTGTGTTCCAGGATCCCTTCCTTCCTCAATGATGCTGCCACCACCACTATTACCTTGGTGAATGTCCGGGGAGCTGTGGCTAACCCGAAGGGAAGCGCCCGGAACTGGTAGTGGCGGTCCAGGACCTTGAAGCGTAGATATCGCTGGTGTTCCTGATGGATTGGTATATACAGGTAGGCCTCCGAGAGATACAGGGAGGTGAGGAACACTCCCGGTTGTATTGCCTTTATTACGGAGCACAGAGTTTCCATGCGGAAGCGGGGAATCCTCAGGTGACGGTTGACCGATTTGAGGTCCAGGATGGGCCGGAACGTTCCCTCTTTCTTGGATACGATAAAGTAAATGGAATAATGTCCAGTATTTGCTTCCTGTGGAGGTACCGGTATGATGGCCACTGCCAGTTCTCCCTCCCAGAATAGTAGTAGCATACAAAACACGTACAATCCATAACAAACGTGAACAATCATAACCGGTAGAACACTATTAGAACCTGCTTCCCACATTTTGAAGGAATTATGTTAAGGCAGTCAAATATTGGATCAAAAGCCCCGTAGATGGACAGGACAGCCATACTAGAATCCTGGCGGGCTATAAATCAACTGGGTCCTCATCTTTTCATCCTTGGTCTGAGAGGGCCGCTCTCGAATTTTCTGAATGCCTCCTAAGGCTCCTGCCACCCTTGCCAACTTTGTGCCATCTCGGTTGATCCACAATTCTCTGTGGTTTTGATGATGGCCGGGTGGCTGCTGTATTGAGGCTCTAGCCGGCCTTTTCTAGAGCCTCCACTGCTGCGCTCAGCGTCTTGACTCTGTGTGTCGTACCTTTCACCACAAACTGTAATCCAAACGGAAAAGTCCATTTATACCTTATGTTTTCATTTCGCATAAAGGAGGTTACCCCTCTGATTTCAAATCTCCTTTTAAGCATCGAGGAAGCCAAGTCTTGAAAAATGGCAATGGAGTTGCCCTCCCACAGTCAGTTATTTTGCTTTTTAGCAGCGTCCATTACTGAGGTCTTTTGGGCATAGCTGTGGAAGCAGATCACGATGTCTCACGGTTTAGCGTTTGATCTAGGTCCTAGAGTTCTATGTGCTCTCTCCACTTTATGCAAGTGGTTTGTTCAGCCTCCTCTCCATTAGGTAAGTTTCCTCCCAGTAGTATAAAGTTGCAGATTTTCTCAGCCACCTCTGAGAAGTTGGAGTATGCAGGAGAGTCAGGTACTCCCCTTATTCGCATATTGGACCTCTGTGTGTGGTTTTCAAGATCTTCAATCTTGTCCTGTAGTGTGGTGAATTCAGCTTCTAGATGTCCCTGCTGCAGATTTAAAGTTTTCAGCGCTGCTGTGTGGCTCTCGGGCCTAACATCGACTTCATCTACTCTCTGCCCCAGCGCTGCAAAATCCAATCACAAATCTGAAAGAGAAGCCAATAGCTCTTTTTTGTGGTTCTTGAGGTCTGCCTGAAACTCCACAAACCACCCATGAATCTCATCTCTCAGCTGTTTGACAAGCATGGGGTGCTAGAGTTCAAAATTTACTGCGGTGCCATCCACAGCGGCCTGCTCGGGCCTGTCAGCGGGAACGTCAGTCAGCTCCGGTGGTACTTTGGTAAAAGAAAAACTGCTTTAAATCTTTTTGCGGCCATGGTTTTTGTTCCGGGAGCTTGTGACCACTTTACCCTGGTAATCATCAGTTTCCAAGCTTAATTTAAGTTGCAGAATTTAGATTTGGGAGGGAGAGCACGAGTTCATGAGATCATCTCCGTTGCCGGCGGAAGAGCACCCCCTAAATAAATATTTATTTGTAAAGTTTTCTATACCGGTGTTTGGACCAGGATCCTTCACATCGGTTTACAATAATACAATTATAAAAGGCTTACAAGTACATTTATCAACATAATAATAACATTAAAAATTTCATACAAGCCAAGTTAATACTAAATTCAAGTTATATTACAAGTTAAATAATATGTAAAAGCATCCAAAATAAACAAAATAAGTAAAATATCTAAAAGTAACCAATAAAACAAAAAAGACCAAGTGGAGCATTGCAGATGCCTGACTAAAGAGCCATGTTTTTAATTCATACCGTTTGCGCTGTCGAACGAGCCCTAATTAGCCTGGGTAATGGCATATCCACATCCACCGAAGCCACTGTGATCACATCTTTAATCCAAACTGCCACTGTAATACGAGAAGCTGTTTCTCCCTTCTTCACTCTCATGAAGAAGGGAGAAACACTCTCTCTTCACTCTTCATAGCCTATGCAGATATGAAATCTTCTTAAAATGTCTCACTGTGATTGAGTTAGCATGACACAATGCTATAGTGCATTGAAAGTATTTCAGAATTTATTTCTATTTTTATTTTTGTTTCTGGCTTTCTTCTGTTTTGGATTAAGTTCAGTATAGTGATTTTATTTAAAGTATATTATAGGTAGAACTAGGGCTTAAAGAATATATTGTACTTTTTTTCCTTAACTTTGCTTTCCCGTCGTGTAGCAGATGGACTCAAAACAAGTGGGTATAGTACGTCTGTGCTAGCAGTTGGAGACGGATCTGACGTCAGCACGGGTACATATACCCCCACAGGAAGTGATGCAACTTAGTAATTTCCGTCTCCAAAGCAGTTTGGAGCTCCTTCACGCTCGCTGAGCGTGTTTCCAAATTCTAAACTTCTACTTTCATTGAAAACAACTTACTGAAGACTAGCCCAGCACTCCTGCGGTGAACCTAACGGTCCCTCCCCCAATTGAGTTTCCCGAGCTGACTTCCGTGGTCCCTCGGAGGTGAGAGCCTCGGTCCGGTGGCCGGGTCGCGGCAGGGACCTAGCCCCCGAGTGAGAAGGGCTCGGGCGCGGCGTTGAGGCAGCCTCGGTCCCGGCGTGGACTTGGCCCGAGCGAGACGAGTTCAGGCGAGGCCTAGAGGCAGCGGGTGCACTTCCTACAGCGGCGGTGAAGGTACTTCCCCTCTCCCCCCGCAGCCGGAGACCGCCCGGGTTTCAGCCGGGAAGCGCCGAAGACAAGGTAAGGCATACATCTTTATTGTGGTCTCCGAGGAAGTGTGGACTGGCTGGGCCTGCTGGCGAGGCAGCATGCTGAAGAAATCGCCATTTGACTTGCTGTACGCACGCTGCGATAGGCGCTCGTAGTGGTACGCGCGCTGCGATAGGCGCTCGTAGTGGTACGCGCGCTGCGATATAGGCGCATAGCTTAGGCGCACACGGCTTAGGCGCCCGTACATAGGCGCCCACGGCTTAGGCGCCCGTACATAGGCGCATACGGCTTAGGCGCCCGTACATAGGCGCACACTGCTTAAGACGCCCGCTCATAGGCGCACGTTTTCTAAGACGCCCGCTCATAGGCGCACATTACTTAGGCGCCCGTACATTGGCGCATATTTATAAGACGCCCGCTCGATAGGCGCATAGTCCGGCTGGGTGGTGGTCACGGCAGGAATGGAGCAGCAGGGAGCTCAGGCATCTACGGAGCCGGCTCCTCCTGACTCAGACATGCGAACCTTATGCCTCTGCTCAGCATGCAATCTCAGAGCCACCCAGAGCGGGGACGTGGACTCCCTATGTGCCCAATGTGAAGAGGCCATGGGAGTTCTGGGCCAGAGCAGGTCCCAGCCCAGTGGTTCCCTGGGGAACACTCCAGACTTGGCCAGTAGCGGCGAGCAACCACGGACTTCGAGAGGCCTAGTGCCTCTACGTACGGATATGGCCTCCTTTTCCTGGGTGGAGCACTTCCAGGGGCTTCACACCTTTGTTCAGAGGCAGTCTGCTCCTCCAGTGGGCCCTCCCGGTCCGGTAGACCCGGGCCCTGGGCCCTCAAAACCTCGGCCTCGCCACTCCCCGCCCGGCAGCCCCGGCCTTGGGGATCCAGATTCTTCCACGGAGGGTGAAGAATTCCCCGAGGAGGGTGACCTTCCCTCAGGGACGGCTCCATATCGCACCATGAGACGCTTCTTTCAAAAGGAGGATCTTCCAGGCTTGGTGTCCCAATGCCTTTCGGAACTGGCCATTCCGGCCCAAAGCGCCTCGGGGGACCCAAAGATGAACCCTCTGCTGGAGGGCCTGCGCCAGACGGCCCACCATTTTCCTCTCTTGCAGGCAGCACAGCAGCTGATTGAATTGGAATGGAAAGCACCGGAGGCCTCTTTCCAAGGGGGTCGGGCCCTGTCGGGCATATACCCTCTGGACCCGACGTCTAAGGAGCTTCTGGCGTGCCCCAAAGTAGACGCCATCGTTAGCGCCATTGTAAAGCGCACTACCATTCCAGTTGAAGGGGGAGCGGCCCTCAAGGATGCCATGACCGGCACATGGACACCATTTTGAAGCAGGCTTTTGAGGTGGCGGCTATGTCTTTACGAATTGCGACTTGCTGCACCGTGGTTACACGTTCCTGTTTGTCACAGGCCCGAACCAACACCCCTGGGGAAGACATGGAGTCCGCTCTCGCATACCTCACTGACGCAGCCTCCGACCTCATCCGTACAGCTGCCAAAGGAGTGTCCTCCTCGGTGGCAGCCCGGAAGCAGCTATGGCTACGCAATTGGGCGGCCCTTTAAGGGTTCCCTACTGTTCGGCAATGACCTCGAGCAATTGGCTAGGACATGGGGTACCTCTCCATTACCCCGTCTACCAGAAGACAGGTCTCGGAGGAGCCAGCGTACCTCTTCAAGGCCGTCTAGAGGTAGCAGCTCTCAGCGCTTCCACCCTTATAGGACCCGCTACCAAGCACCTCGTCCTCAGGCCAGGAATCAGACCTTTCGGGCCAAGAACAAGAGGAGAACCGGCCCGGGTTCTGGAACCGGCCGGACACCACAATGACAATCAGCCGACCCTTCCGGGGGTGGCGGCCATAGGGGGCAGGCTAACCCTCTTCTACCACAGGTGGGTCGAGATCACCTCGGATCAATGGGTCCTTGCCATCATCCGCACAGGGTATTACCTGGATTTTCTTCGGCTTCCGCCGACCAAGTTTGTGGAATCTCCCTGTTCACCTCTCAAACAGGCGGCATTGGAAGTGACCTTACAGAGGCTCCTGGCCCTAAGAGCCATTGTCCCGGTCCCTGCGGGGGAGATAGGTTCTGGGCATTATTCCATTTATTTCATAGTACCCAAGAAAGGGGGCACCTTCCGACCAGTCCTGGACCTGAAGTCCGTCAACCGACACCTACGGGTCCCCAGCTTTCGCATGGAAACTCTGCGATCCGTCAAGAATGCGGTGCGACCAGGGGAGTTTCTCACCTCCCTGGATCTGTCGGAAGCCTATCTACATATCCCAATACATCAGGACCACCAGCGCTATTTACGCTTCAAGGTCCTCAATCAGCACTTCCAGTTCCGAGCCCTGCCCTTCGGGCTGGCCACTGCGCCACGGATCTTTACCAAGGTAATTGTAGTAGTGGCGGCAGCTCTCAGGAAGGAAGGAATTCTCGTCCATCCCTATCTGGACGATTGGCTGATCAGAGCGAAGTCTCCAGAGGAGAGCCACCGGTCCACCAGCAGGGTTATAGCTCTCCTGGAAAGCCTGGGTTGGGTAGTCAACTTAAGCAAGAGTTCCCTATAGCCGTCGCAATCGCTGGAATATCTCGGAGCCCGATTCAACACCCAGGCGGACACGGTCAGCTTGACCTCCAAGAGGATATCAAAGCTTCAGAATTGTTTGCAGGTGATGCTGCGCACCATCCGGCCCACAGCTCGGGATTATCTGCAGGTCCTCGGCCTCATGGCATCCACCCTGGAAGTGGTCCCATGGGTGCGGGCTCATATGAGACCTTTACAGCGTGCCCTCCTGTCCCGGTGGAGCCCACGATTGCAGAACTACACCGTCCACCTGCCTCTACCGGCCAGAGTACGGATTCAGCTACGGTGGTGGTTGCAGCCCGGCCAGTTGAGCCAGGGCTCGAGGTTGTCCTCCCCAACCTGGATCTTGCTCACTACAGATGCCAGTCTGAACGGATGGGGAGCACACTGCGAAGAGCTCACCGCCCAAGGGCGGTGGAGCAGAGAGGAGTCGGGTTGGAATATCAACCGACTGGAAGCAAGAGCGGTCAGGCTCGCATGCCTGCGATTTGCCCACAGCCTCCGCAACAGAGCGGTCAGAGTAATGTCAGACACCGCCACCACGGTCGCGTACATCAACCGACAGGGCGGAACCAGGAGCCAACAGGTGTCCCTGGAAATAACTCCACTGATGATTTGGGCAGAAGCAAATCTCCAAGACATCTCCGCCGTCCACATCGCCGGGATAGACTTCCTCAGCAGAGAAAGCCTGAACCCGGGAGAATGGCAGCTGTCGCCCACAGCTTTCCAGATGATTGTGGACCAATGGGGAACTCCGGGCATGGACCTCCTAGCGGACCGGTCCAACGCTCAAGTTCCCAGATATTTCAGTCGCCGTCGGAATCCTCTATCCCAGGGGATCGACGCCCTGGTACAGCCATGGCCTCAAGGGATGCTGCTATATGCCTTTCCTCCGTGGCCCCTGCTGGGTGCCGTTCTACCCAAAATTCAGCGACACAGAGGCCTAATTCTTCTACTGGCCCCGGATTGGCCTCGAAGACCCTGGTACGCTGACATGAGAAGACTACTGGCAGGGGAGCCTCTTCCCCTGCCTCCTTGCCGGGACCTGCTGAGGCAGGGTCCCGTTCTCCACAAGGATCCGGCTCAATTCTCTCTTACGGTCTGGCCATTGAGAGGGCTTGACTGAAGAAGAGAGGTTACTCGGAGGCGGTAATCGATACACTCCTCCGAGCATGGAAGTTCTCCACATCACTTACATACATAAGAATCTGGAGAGTTTTTGAAGCCTGGTGCGATTCTCACAGCACCAATCCGCATGCCGCTACGATACCTATCATTTTGGATTTCCTACAGGATGGACTTCAGAAAGGTCTTTCCCTCAGCTCCATCAAGGTACAGGTAGCGGCGCTGTCCTGCTATGGTCCCAGGAGGGACGGCAACACCATTGCCACACACCCTGATGTATCCCGCTTCCTGAAAGGAGTCAAGCACATTCGCCCGCCACTGAAGTGGCAAGTGCCTCTGTGGAACCTCAACCTAGTGTTGGATTTCTTAGCGGGATCCACCTTCAGGACCCTGAGAGGCCTGTCTCTCCGTTTGTTGACCTTGAAGATGGTGTTCTTATTGGCTGTGTGTTCAGCCCATCGCATTTCAGAGCTTCAAGCATTGTCCTGCCGTGATCCGTTTCTCAGAATCACTCCAGAGGCTATCCATCTTCGCACAGTTCCTTCCTTTTTACCCAAGGTCGTCTCACAGTTTCACCTCAACCAAACCATATCCTTGCCCACTATGGATGGTTTGCAGAAGTCGGAAGAAGGTCGAATACTACGTCATCTCGACATTGGCAGATTACTGTCCAGATACCTGAACATGTCAGACCCAGTACGAAAGACGGACCATCTGTTCGTCCTGCACAGCGGGAAGAAACAAGGGGAAGCGGCCTCACAGCCGACCATCGCCCACTGGATCAAAGAAGTCATCAAGGCAGCCTACGCAGAGGCTGGGAAGCCACCTCCTCTACAGGTCAAGGCTCATTCTACCAGAGCGCAAGCAGCCTCTTAGGCAGAAACCGGGATGTTGTCGCCGGCAGAGATATGTAAAGCGGCGACATGGTCCTCCCTTCATACTTTCTCCAAATTCTACCGTTTGGACGTCCAAGCCAGGGAGGACACCACGTTTGCGAGGTCAATCCTACAAGGTCCTCGGGCAGCCTCCCGCCCAGTCCGGGAGTAGCTTTTGTACATCCCACTTGTTTGAGTCCATCTGCTACACGACAGGAAATGTGGAGATTACTTACCTGGTAATCTCGTTTTCCTTAGTGTATGCAGATTTTTATTTTTATTTATTTATTTAAGGTTTTTATATACCGGCAATCATGAGAACATATCTTGCTGGTTTACATTGAAACGGGAGTGCATTAAATACATCAACTAAAACTAAGGTGCTTGGAAGAAACAGTTACAATTAACAAGGGTCGTAGAACTTGGATAAGAAGGAAGAGATAGGACAGAATAGATAGTTAGACAATGTACAAATTAAATTAAATACAATGTACAGATGGCATGTTGAGAGGCTGGATGTTTAGGGGAGTCCTTGGAATGTGACCTTGGATTGTGTCAATAGATTGTGTCTGGGAAAGCTTGCTTGAATAGCCAAGTCTTAAGTCTTTTCCTAAAAGTTGGGAGGCAAGGTTCCAATCTGAGATCTGTAGGCATGGAATTCCATATAGAAGGGCCCGCTGTGGAGGTGGCACGATCTCTTAGGGTAATGTGTCTGGTCGTTTTCGTAGGGGGAACTTGGAGGGCGCCTCTGTAAGCATCTCTGGTAGGTCTTGTCGAATTGTATGCTTGGAGAGGGATTTGTAGATCGATGGAAATGCGTTGATGTATTGTTTTGAAAATGACACAAATGGCTTTATACATGATACGGAAGTAAACGGGCAGCCAATGTAGTTCTTTCAGGATGGGAGATATGTGGTCTCTCTTTCTTGCGCCTGTTAGTAGTCGGGCTGCTGAATTTTGAACCATCTGTAATGGTTTGGAGTAGGATGAAGGCAGACCTAGCAATAGGGAGTTGCAATAGTCTAATTTTGAAAAGATGACTGCTTGGATGATCGTTCTGAAGTCTTGAGTATGGAAAAGAGGTCTTATCCTTTTCAGGACCTGGAGTTTATAGAAACAGTCTTTGGTGGTTTTGTTGATATGTGCTTTGAAGTTTAGTCGGTTGTCTATTATCACTCCTAAGTCTCTCACTTGTGAGGTAGGTAGGTTGGTAGGAAGAGTAGAGTTAGAGCTGTTGTTCTCAGGAGAGATGAGTAGGATTTCTGTCTTGGAGGAGTTTAAGATGAGGTGTAGGCCGTTGAGTAGTTGTTTGATTTTTTGTTGGCATGATTCCCAGTAGTCCAGAGTTTTAGAGTATGTGTCTTTGATGGGGATGATGATTTGAATGTCATCTGCGTATAGGAAATACTTTAGTTTGAGGTCGGTGAGAAGTTGGCAGAGAGGAAGAAGGTAGATATTGAATAGGGTCGGTGATAATGAAGAACCTTGTGGGACTCCTATGACAGCGTCAAATCTTGAGGATTCCTTGTTTTGCAGTTTAACTTTGTAGCCTCTGTTGTTGAGGAAGGTTTTGAACCAGGATAGGACAGTGCCGCTGATTCCTATGGACGACAGCTGGTTTAGGAGGATGGCGTGGTTGACCGTGTCGAACGCTGCGGATAGGTCTAACAAGATCAATAGGAAAGAGTTTTCTTTGTCGAGGCCCAGTAAGATGAGGTCTGTCAACGAGGTGAGGAGGGATTCTGTGCCTCGATTTTTTCGGAAGCCGTGTTGTGGGGCGAAGAGAATATTGTTGTCTTCGATGAAATCTGAGAGTTGAGAGTTCACTAGTTTTTCCATAATTTTGGCTATGAAGGGGAGGTTAGCTATGGGGCGGAAGTTGTTAGGGTCCTTCGGGTCAAGGTTGGGTTTCTTTAGGAGCGGTGAGATTGAGGCCATTTTGAGATCATCTGGGAAGGTTCCTTGGGCTAGGGAGCAGTTGATGATGTTTGTCAGTGCTGTGGCTATTGTGTCTGGAATAGATAGAAGTAGTTTGGAGGGGATGTGGTCTGCAGGATGAGACGAAGGTTTCATTCTTCTCAGGATGGCTAGTATCTCAGTGGAGGTGACGAGTTCAAAGGTGTGTAGGCTGATGTTTTTGTGGGCAGGTTGTTGATATGTTTGGAGGACGGCGGTGTCAGGTGGAAGTTGTATTAAGAGTTTGGTGATTTTGTTTTGGAAGAACTGAGCGAGTTCTTCAGCTTTGGATTGAGCCATATTGCCGGGTATCTCTCGCGGTAAAGTTTGGGTAAGGCTGGAGACATAAGCGAAGAGGGCTTTGGCGTCAAAGACCAGGTTGTGAATCTTAGATGCATAATAGTCTTTTTTTGATTTTGAAGTGAGGGATTTGTACAGGTAAAGTGTGGATTTGTAAGAGGAGATGGTGGTGTCGCAAGGGGTTTTACGCCAGATTGCTTCTTTTTTTCTTAAACTTTGTTTTAGTTTCCTGAGTTCGTTGGTGAACCAAGGTTGTCTGCTGGCGGCATTGGTGTGAGATTTTTTTGTAGTAGAAGGGCAGAGCTTATTGGATATATTTTCTGTAATGTTGTTCCAGGAGCGAATGGCAGTGTTCGGGTCGGTGAAGTCTAATAGGGGGAGCTGTGAGACCAAGTGGGAGTTAAGGTCTTCTGGGGAGCATCGCCTCTTGTAGTGGAATGTAGGAGAGGGGATGTTGGGGGTGTTGGATTCTTTCAGCGCGAAGGAGGTAGAGATGAGAGTGTGGTCTGACCATGGAACCTTTTTGATCTTCAAATTGGATGTAGTTGTAATGCCTTTGTTGACGAAAATCAAGTCCAAAGTGTGACCCGCTTTGTGTGTGGGTTCGTCGACTATTTGTTGGAATCCCATAGCAGACAGGGCTGTGAGGAGGGTGACACAGCTATTCGATGGTGAAGGATTGTCTATATGCAGATTGAAGTCACCTAAGATGATTGCTGGAGTATCCAGGTTGATTAGCATGGTGGTGATTTCAAGGATGGGGGAGACATCGGATTCTAGGAGCCCTGGGGGGGCGTAGACAAGAAGGACTTGCAGATTTTGTGAGGTAAAGAAGCCGACTTCCAGTTTAGAGTTGGAGCTGAATGGATGTTGGGAGAAGTTGAGGCTTTTTTTGGTGGCCAGAAGGATTCCTCCTCCTCTTTTTTTTCAGTCTCGGGAGAGAGAAGACGTCATAGGTCTGTGTAGATAATTGGTTTATTAAAGCTGTATCTGAGGGCTTAAGCCATGTTTCGGTTACTGCACAAATATCTGGCTTAGCGTCGTTGAGATAATCATTGAAAATTAGGGATTTTTTTGTTAGGGATTGTGCATTGAAGAGAGAGAGTGTGAAGAGAGAGAGGCCTAGAAGCTGGGTGATTGGTGTAATCAAGATAGGGGTGAGGGATTTTAGGTTATTGAGAAGGGCTCGTCTGGCAGATATTCTTTTGGGTGGGGGGCGGTGTTGTACAATTGGTATTGGAAGAGCTAGAGACATTGTGGATTGTTAGCTGGCTGGCACAGTGGGTAGGCGGAAGGCAGAAGGGAGGAGAGACTGGGATTAGGTAAAGTAATTGGTTGGTTAGGGCTCTGGATGAGTGAAGGATGGTTACTTGCTGAGTGGGCGAGGGTGGTTGTTTGCAGAATGCTTGCTGGACGGGCGCAGGATGGTTGCTTGCTGAGTGGGAGAGGATGGTTGCTTGATGAGTGGGAAAGGATGGTTGCTTGCTGAGTGGAGGAGGATGGTTGCTTGCTGAGTGGAGGTTGCTTGCTGAGTGGAGGAGGATGGTTGCTTGCTGAGTGGAGGTTGCTTGCTGGGTGGAGGAGGATGGTTGCTTGCTGAGTGGAGGTTGCTTGCAGAGTGGAGGAGGATGGTTGCTTGCTGAGTAGAGATTGCTTGCTGAGTGGAGGTTGCTTGCTGAGTGGAGGAGGATGGTTGCTTGCTGAGTGGAGGTTGCTTGCTGAGTGGAGGAGGATGGTTGCTTGCTGAGTGGAGGTTGCTTGCTGGGTGGAGGAGGATGGTTGCTTGCTGAGTGGAGGTTGCTTGCAGAGTGGAGGAGGATGGTTGCTTGCTGAGTAGAGGTTGCTTGCTGAGTGGAGGTTGCTTGCTGAGTGGAGGAGGATGGTTGCTTGCTGAGTGGAGGTTGCTTGCTGAGTGGAGGAGGATGGTTGCTTGCTGAGTGGAGGTTGCTTGCTGAGTGGAGGGTGCTTGCTGAGTGGAGGAGGATGGTTGCTTGCTGAGTGGAGGTTGCTTGCTGAGTGGAGGAGGATGGTTGCTTGCTGAGTGGAGGTTGCTTGCTGAGTGGAGGTTGCTTGCTGAGTAGAAGAGGATGGTTGCTTGCTGAAAGGGCGCAGGATAGTTGCTTGCTGAGTGGACGCAGAGTGGTTGTTTGCAGAGAACTTGCTAAGAGGGTGCTGGATGGGCGCTGGATATTGTTTGATGGATGAGAGCTGGGGGGACTTTGGCTGGATGAGTGCTGGATGAGTTAGTGCGGAATTGGTGTGATTCAGCTCGGGGCAGCGAGGGTCGACATGAAGGGGCGAAACAAAGGGGCAGGCCCCTTTGTCACGCTCCTTCGTGCGCGCGGCGCCGCACTGAGCGCTGAGTTTTAAAACCCCGCAGGCCGAGCTCTGATTGGAGGCCCTGGCTGGTAGGCGGGGTTTAGCGGGTCTCGTCGCGGTTCCCTTTTGCTTTCAGCTTTTTACAGTATTTCTAAGGCTGCACTGTCGGCGTCGATTTCGACCGGGCGGGGAGCGTGGACCGGGCGGGGAGCGTGGACTCACCATCCCGCCCGGCTGCCGGTATTCATGGGGATTCGCCGTTTAACGGTAAGCCATGTTTTGCTTATATAGGGCTTCCACCCTGCCGGGTGTCGACGCCTTCTGGTTGAAGAACACTGGCGGTCTCCAGCTACTATCAATCTGTCAGGGGAATCCTGTTTTCTTTAACTGATCGGTCAGCTACACTTATATAGCTCATACAGCTTTTGCAAGGAAGATTACTAAGTTGCATCACTTCCTGTGGGGGTATATGTACCCGTGCTGACGTCAGATCCGTCTCCAACTGCTAGCACAGACGTACTATACCCACTTGTTTTGAGTCCATCTGCATACACTAAGGAAAACGAGATTACCAGGTAAGTAATCTCCACATTTCTTTTGTTTATGTTTCTGATGTTATTTTATATATTTTTATGTTAATTTTAGATGTTTTTTTTAGTTTGATTTTTATTTTTTCTTATTCTATTTGATTTTGAATATATTGTAAACCGTTTTGGTCAAATTTTTGTTTGTAGAGACGGTATAGAAATCTTTTTAAATAAATAAATAAATAAATGAAGTACGAAGAGATGATCTGTTCTCCGCAAGGTCTCTATCCAACGAGGGCAACAATATTTATTTATTTAAAGCTTTTCTATTCCGACATTCTTGATACAATCAAATCAGGTCGGTTTACAGGGAACAGAGGCATTAAAAACGCTAACCATAACCAGAAGGAGCAAAAGTTACAAAAAAACAGGGGAAAATAACTGGGAAGATGAAAGAGCAGAGGGGGGAAAAGAACTCGATAAAATGAATACAATTGTAGAGATGGAGGATGCTAGAGTGGTCAACATCTGATCTATGACATGATAAAGGTATGGTACTGCTAGCCTAGATTAGGGGTAGGCTTGTCTGAAAAACCATGTTTTAAGTTGTTTTTTTTTTAAAGTCAAAAGACAAGATTCCTGTCTGAGGTCCGGCGTTCCAGATGGAAGGTCCCGCTGTCAAGAAAGCCCGTTCTCTGATGGTTGATCGGTTAACAACTTTGTTAGGAGGGGCTTGTAAAGATCCCTTATAAGCTTCTCTAATGGGTCTGGCTGAGGTGTGAAGTTTGAGTGGAAATTGCAGGTCAAGGGGGACCAGGTGGTGGATGCTTTTGTAGATAATAGTGAGAGATTTGTGAAGGATTCTAAAACTAACTGGGAGCCAATGCAGATCCCTGAGGATAGGCATAATGTGATCTCTCCGATTGGTGTTCGATAGTATTCTTGCAGCTGCGTTCTGGAGCATCTGAAGGGGTTTTATGGTAGATGCTGGGAGACTTAGAAGAATAGCATTACAATAATCTACCTTAGAAAACAGAATGACCTGGAGAACAGATCTGAAGTCGTGGAAGTGTAGTAGATGCTTGAGTCTTTTCAGCACCTGTAGTTTGTAGAAGCAATCCTTGGTAGTGTGGTTTATGAACTTCTTTAAACTCAGATAGATGTCTATCGATTATAACTCCCAAGTCTCTTGCTTGTGTGATTTGAGAGTTAGGGAGCGACTGCTGGTGTAGGTCACTGTCTTCTGGAGTGATAAGAAGGAGTTCCGTCTTGGCTGCATTAAGCACCAAATTAAGGCCAATAAGGAGGAGGTTAATCATTTGTAGACAGTCGTCCCATTGCTTGAGTGATTTTGCCAGGGATTCGGTTACGATGATCAAAATTTGTACATCGTCCGCGTATATGTAGTATTTATTTATTTAGTCATTTTTTATATACCAGCCTTCCTCACTGGATATCAGTATTTCAGATTTAAAGTCGTAAGTAGTTGGCAGAGGGGAAGGAGGTAGACATTGAACAGGGTGGGAGATAGAGAGGAGCCCTGGGGAACTCCAAGTGGAGAGTTGATGTGTGGAGATTCCTCATTATTGACTTTGATTTTATAGCCTCTGTCGCTGAGAAATGAGTCAAACCATCTGAGTGCTGATCCTGTTATCCCTATGTCTGAAAGCCGATGTAATAAGATGGAATGGTTAACTGTATCGAAAGCTGTGGAGATATCGAGGAGCACTAACAAGAAAGAATGTCCTTTGTCAAGGCCCATGCTGAGGTGGTCTGTGAGGGAGATGAGGAGGGTTTCAGTGCTATGTGATTTACGGAATCCGTATTGTGAAGCGTGGAGAATTTGATGTTCCTCAAGATACTCTGATAGTTGGTTGTTAACCACTTTTTCCATGAGCTTGGCTACAAACGGTAGATTGGAAATAGAGCGGAAATTGTTAGGGTCACCAGGGTCCAAGTTCGGTTTCTTGAATATGGGTTTAAGAGGGGCCAGTTTGAGAGCATCTGGGTAAATTCCATGTGAAAGTGAACAGTTAATAATATCGGCTAGATGTTTGGAGATAGAGTCCGGCACTAGAAGTAGTAGTTTGGTCGGAATATGGTCGAGGGGGTGTGTGGAGGGATTCATTCTCTTAAGAATGGTTTCAATCTCCATAGCAGAAGTGGGTTCGAAGGTTTCCAACAAAGCTTCCAAGTTAGAGAAGGAGGATGAGGAGATGGATGGCGTGTTAGGTTTGGATGGCAGTCATGTTAGAATGTTGGAAATTTTATTTTGGAAGAATAGTGCCAGATCATTGGCTTTCGATTGCGCTTGGTCATCCGGAAAGGGAGGGGTGGCGGTTTTAGTAAGTTCCGACATGTAAGAGAAGAGGGCCTTCGTGTCGAATACCAGGTCGTGGATTCTGACGGCGTAGAAATCCCTTTTTGTTCGTAGTGTTGCATTTCTGTAATAGTGAAGAGCAGCTTTATATGTAGCTAGAGTGTGAGGGTTAGGGGTCTTCCGCCATTTATTTTCTGTCTGAGGTCTTGTTTTAGTAATCTGAGCTCTTTTGAGAACCATGGTTGTTTATTTTTTTTTGAGTAGGGTTAATTTTCTTTGTCAATAGGGGGCATACGCTGTTAGCTACGGCTTCCGTGATGTTGTGCCAAGAGAGTAGGGCTGAGTTGGGGTTTGATAAATCAAGGTTAGAGAGTTCTTTGACCAATGAATTGCTGAGGACTTCTGAAGTGCAGGATTTCCTATAATGCAATGTGGTGTGGGAGGGATTAGATAAAGGTCTTCCTTTCATCTTGAGGGTAGAGGTGATAAGAGAATGGTCAGTCCATGGAACTGGGAGGCACGAGGGGGGAGTGGGCTGTGTGAAGCCATAGTTAATGAAAATGAGGTCAAGAGACCTCCAAGCCAAGATGGCGGTGTGAGAGGATGCCAGGTTGAATCGCTCCTCATTGAAGTTATATTTCCTTGACGAGAATGTCTGCAAAACGTAAAGGCAAGCTACGGGTCTACCCCCCTGCACCCGAATTGCTTACCGGACAAAAGAAGATCGATTCCTTCGCTACCTCGATGTTGGTGGAGAAGGGGGGTGAATGCCCCGCTGCAGCAAATAGAGAAGGAGCTAATTTGCTGCCTGGGGATATTACTCTCAGCCCCCCTGACTGCAGACCTCCTCCGGAGCCAGCTAAGTTGGTGAAGTCCCCCGAAGCGGAGCAGGGAGATGATCTCATCACCCAGATGGGAGGGGGACGCCGAGGGAGTGAGACCGTGCCGGTAGAACACCTATCCTCCAGCCCAGCCGAACCATCGGGGCCTGAAAGACCGGAGGGATTATTATCATCTTTGTCCCCAGTCTCTCGAGTGGAGGAGGAAAAAAGGCTACGGAACATCCAACTGCTTGAACCCGGAGAAACCTCAATTGCACTGGCTAGGGGTGAGTTGTTCATACCGCCCCCTAAACCAGAAGTAGTCACTCTGGATACTTTATGGGACTTAATGGTTGCAATTGGGAAACTAGTGAATGTATGTGAAACAAAATACACTAAGCTGGACACTGAAATGTTTAATATGAAACAAAATCATGATGGACAGTTAAATGAGATGGGAAAGAAGCTGGATGAGATGGACTGTAAAGTTACCCAAGTTCAAACAGTAAATGTGAACATTATTAAAGATATTGGTTTACAGTCTAAAAGATTAGAATACCTTGAGAATTACTCTAAACATTTGAATCTGAGATTTACTAATTTTCCTAGAGCTTTGGGGTAGAATATTCAAAATACTTTGAAGAAGTATTTTAATGATTGTTTAAAGTTAGATGATGAACAGATACCACTTGTTAACAAAGCTTTTTTCCTAACAAGATCTTTTAGAAAAACTGGAGTAAAACACCTAGAAGCCCTGGAAAACTTGATCCAATTTATTGAGAGTTCTGATATTGAAATTATGGATAGAGGTACCTTATTAGTCTCCTTCATTTCTGAGGGGGATATTAGCAAGGTAATGCGTAATTATTTCCTAAATATGGGTCTAGAATTTCATGGCCAGGTAGTTAAGATCTTCCCAGATCTATCTAGATCGACTCAGGTTAGGAGAAGAGAATTTTTGAATTTTAGACCCCAAGTTTTGGCTTTAGGATATACATTTGTATTAAAATATCCATGTCGTTGTTTAGTAGGGCGTCAAGATGAAAAATTCGTGTTCTCAGCTGTTGAACAACTTAAGTCCTTTTTGTATGCCAGAAATATGACTAATTCCATCGCAACAGGTCAATAAGTCAGTCAGTTAGGAAATACCAACAAAAGCACTAGCCCAGTTGATCCTGAAAGATTTGTATTATTTTGAACTCCTTTGTATTCCAGGCTAGGAGTCTCAAGTTTTTTCTTCGAATACAAGAGCATGTATAATTATATTGATTTATGTGTTTGTGGTAATTATTTCTTTACATTTGTTTCTGTGATACATGCCTTATTTACCTGGTGATGTATGTGAAAAATACTTTGTACAAAACCAATAAAATATGAATTAAAAAAAAAAAAAAAAAGAAAATGAGGTCAAGCGTATGTCCGGCTTTATGCGTAGGCTTGTTGACAAGTTGCTGGAAGCCCATGGCGGTGAGGGAAGTTAGGTATGCTTCGCAGTTGGATGAAAGAGGGGTTGAATCAATATGTAGATTGAAATCCCCTAAAATTATGGCTGGAGAATCCAGGTTTAAGTATTTGGCTATGGTTTCTATCAAAGGTGAGGCATCCAAGTCTAGAAATCCTGGCGGAGCATGTGTGAGGAGGATTTGGAGCGAATTGGACCTAAACAAGCCTACTTCTAGTTTAGATACCGTTTTGGTGTGTTGTAGGGTTAGATTAAGATCTTTTTTGGCCACTAAGAGGAGGTCTCCACCTCTTTTCTTTTGTCTAGGGAGTGAGAGACATCATATAGGTGAGTAGGGAGCTGATTTATCAAGGCTGTGTCCGTCGGTTTGAGCCAGGTTTCTGTAATCGCATAGATATCTGGCTTGGCGTCAAGTAAATAGTCATGGAGGATATGGGTTTTCTTGGTGATCGATTGGGCATTGAATAGAGTGAGGGTGAATAGGGCAAGTCCAAGGAGTTGGGTAATAGGGTTCTGTTGGGGCGACTTCGGTGCTGCATGGGTGTGTTCACCCTAGTGAAGTAGTTGTAGAATAAGATGGGTATTGAGTAGCCTTGTGTCATGGAAGTCTAGGGTAGTCTCCTACTAGAGTATAGACGAGAGTGGATTTGCAGAGATGGTCATGAAGGTGAGTTGGTATGTAGAGAGAGTGAGATAACCTCCGTCAATCTTGGATCAGTCTGCTAGGAAATTAAAGGAGAGAAGTTGAGACCAATAGACACTGCTGAGTACTGGTTCGTATACTGGGTCGCATGAAGGGGCGCACAAAGGGGAAAGCCCCTTTGTTGCGCTCCTTCAGTGCGCGATGCCCGGCGCTGAGGTAATGGCCCTAGTTTAAAGGGCTGCCGCTCCCAGAGTTCGGGGCCTCTGATTGGCCATCGGTATTTATTTATTTAAAGATTTTTCTATACCGTCGTTTAGTGATATACCATCACAACGGTTTACAAATAGGCACGTGTGGGCACGGCTTCAGGCAGCCTCGGAGCGGTAGGGGCTGAACAGCGAGGAGGTAGCGACGTAAGTAAGGGGTCGCTTACCCCGATTAATTGCCGAAACGGTGCAGGTCTCCTGACCTGTGCTGTGCTGCTATGCTATTTCTTCACTGGCTCGTGGCAGCAGAAAAGCAGAATATGGGCAGATTGAAAAAAAAAGTCAGATACCGCCTTGGTCATGAAGGAAGGTACAGTCCTAACCTGTACTCTGTCCAGTGTAAGCACCAGAAAAGGGAAGCTACCAAAGAGGAAGAAATATGGGGCCTGCCGAAAAGGTCAACACCAAGGTCAGGTCCTAAAGCATACAAGTGTCCACAGTGGCAGCTGAATACGCTTAACATCCTTAAAAAATCTAGACACTTCTGGATGCGATGAAAAAAGGTCTCCCTTGAACTCAACCCCTATACCAGGCCAAAGCGGCCACTTCTAACTTAAGCGTACTTAGCACCAGCCCGTTAGTCAAACCTTCCTGCTGAAATACCAAAATCAAAGAAATCACAGCTGTGGTGGGAACAGAGAACCATTCCCAAAGAACCTCCAGAGACGCACATACACCAAGGATATAGAAAATCCTTTTTTCCCCACATCTTGCAACATAGCGCTCACTACAGACATGGAATGACCCCGCTTCAATGGTTTAGACCTCTCAGGGGTCACCCGTAAGACGACATCTCATGGAGAATCAGCCTTTGTTGCAGAAAGTCCCTGCGCAACAATAGTTGCCACAGGCTGTGGTTGACCAGCTACTGAAGATCTATATATCAAGGCTCCTTGGCCAGTCCGAGGCCGTTAGAACAGCTAAGCCTGAGTGATGGCCTGTCTCCTGTAACAATGTATCAATCAGGGGCCACGGAAAACACACATTGCATCTGGTTCCGCGACCTACTTTGACCAACAACATCAAGCTCAAATGCCTGAGTGTCTCATCTGTGATTGTAAAAGTGAGACATCTTCACCTTCTCGCGGACCCATCAGATCCAAAAAAGGGCCAACCACATTGGGAAAGAATGAGCTGAAAGGCCTAGTTTGCCAGTCCCATGCGCCCCAGGTCAATGACATTATGACTGTGACAATCCACCTGAACATTGTCAACTCCCACTAGGTGAGATGTCGACTATGCTCAGAGATGCTGTATCCCCCATGCCAGGAAGACATCCACTTACAGAGAACCTGCTGATTCAGGGTTCCCCCTTTATGAGGTAAATATAGACCACCGCAGCAGCGTTGTCTGACCTGACCGTCACAGGTTTCCTGCTCAACTGGACTGAAAACTTCAGCAACGCTAACTGAAACACTCAAGGCTTAAATCAATTGATGGACAGACCCATATCCTCTGGGGACCTCTGCCCCTGCACCACCAATTCCTGGCAATGAGCTCCTCAAACTTGAAAACTTGCATCTGTGGTGACAACTATTCAATAAGAAATATTCAAATCCATTCCCACAGTGAGATGATCTCTCTGTATCCACCAGAGTAACTCCTCCTTCACCACTAATAGGTGCATCAGCGGTCGCATGTGAACTTTGGCCCACGTAAGTAACTTCAAGGTAGCAGCATGGAACCTAACGTCTGCAAGTAAGCCCACACCGACAACCGATCCGTCAGTCACAGAACTCATATCCGTGTCCAATGCTTTTCAATACGCTGCACCGGAAGGAATACCTTGCCCTGAAATGTGATGAACCAGGCACCTAAGTAGTCTTAGCATCTGAAGATTTAAGCTGCTCTTGGCCAGATTGAAAACTCATCTGAGTTCTTAGCAACTGAACCATTCTGCGAGACCCGGCATGGTTATCCGCTGCTGACTTGGCTCTAATTAATCAGCCATCCAGAGAAGGATGAATTAGGATGACCTCCTTGATAAAAACATGCACTATCACAATTCTCTTGGAAAAAAAAAAGGTTCTGGGTGATATAGCCAAGCTGAACAGTAAGGCCTGTAGGAGAAATTACTACTTACCTGATAATTTTGTTTTCCTTAGTGCAGACAGCTGGACTCAGGACCAGTGAGTTATGCTCCCCTACCAGCAGATGGAGACAGAGATGGACAGTATATATACTCCTTCAGTGACCCCAGCCTGCCAATATTCTCTTCAAAAGCAATTGTTGACAGACTAACAAAAAACTTGATTAAAAACAGTCCAGCATTACTGTACTCAAGCAACAAGAACACTGAACTCAAGTAAGGAACGTATGTACCTCAGTCTAGGGACTGTATGAACACTTACCAGTAATCCCCTGGAACACGCAGGAGGCCCATTGACACAATCATTCGGCAGCCAAGGGTGGGAAGCTGAGTCCATCTGTTGCATTAAAAAAAACAATTTCTCCTTTCCTCGCGTGTAGACAGATGGACTCAGGACCAGTGGGATATACCAAAGCTATTCCCGAAGAGGATGGGAGGCTGCCCACGGTCCAGTCAACACTGCATGTGCAAAGGCTGCATCCTCCTGGGCACATCCAGACAGCAAAACCTGGAAAACGTATGTAAGGAGGACCACGTCGCAGCTCAGCAAATGTCATCAGGAGACAACAATCTAACCTCCGCCCATGACACTGCCTGAGTCCTAGTGGAATGAGCCTTAATCTGAGTAGGCAACGGCTTTCCAGCATCTACATATGCGGCCGTGACTATCTCTTTAATCCAGCGAGCTATAGTAGCCTGCAAAGCTGGTCCGCCCTGCTTCCTTCTACCATGAAGGACAAACAGGCGATCCATCTTCTGGAAAGGTTCAGAAACTTCCAGAAACAACACGATACCCCTCTTGACCTGCAAGGGACGTCGGAGGCTATACTCATAAGAACATAAGAAATGCCATACTGGGTCAGACCAAGGGTCCATTAAGTCCAGTATCCTGTTTCCAACAGTGGCCAATCCAAGTCACATGTACTGGCAAGTACCCAAACATTAGACAGATTGCTTATTAATTACGGTAATAGTTTATGGATTTAACGTCTAAGAACTTATCCAAACCTTTTTTAAACTCAGTAACACTAACTGCTGAAACCACATCCCCTGGCAATGACTTCCAGAGCTTAACTATGCGCTGAGTGAAGAAGAATTTTCTTTGATTTGTTTTAAATGAGCTACTTGCTAATTTCATGGAGTGTCCCCTGGTCCTTCAATTGTCAGCGAGTAAATGGCCGATTTACATTAACTTGGTCAAGTCCTTTCATGATTTTGTAGACCTCTATCATATACCCCTCAGTCGTCTTCTCCAAACTGAACAACCCTAACTTCATGTTAGGAAGTGCTAGGAGAGCGGTTCCACTTTCCAGGGGATTGTGTGTTCTTGGACCACGGCTCGACCCCAGAGGAACTCTGAAGAGGAGCCGAGGCAGGCGAGGAATGCTCAAATATGGGCTGGACAAGAGCGAGGCTGGCGTGAAGACAGACAATGGAATCCTGAGCAGGGACAAGGCTGGAGCTAAGACAAGGATGACTGAAGGTACTGACCCTCCACCGGACCTGCACGCTTCAGGAAGACCCACAACACAATGGTGGTCTTTGGAATAGTCCTCCGACCGTTCCAAGCCCTTTCGGACCTGCCCGGATGGAGGCCAGGGGCAAACGAAGACCGGAACATGGAAATTCAGTCAAAGACTGAGGCGGAGACGTGGGTACTTGGACGAGGACTCAAGCGAGGACACTTGGATGAAGACAAGGAGCACGGCTCTGAAGACATGGAGTCAGGAGCGAGGTTTTGAAGACACGGAGTCAGGATCAAGAGCTGGGTTCAGACTGCGACGCAGCGTGCCCTACACAGCCCACCCGTGGGGCTGGTCGTGAACGACACTGGAACTGACAAACTCTTAGACGAGATAGTGGAATAACTGAGAAGAGCATGTTGCAGAAACCGTACAGGCCTGCACCGAGGTGCGCCCTACACAGCCGCCAGTGGCTGGTAGCGGACCACGCTGGTACGGTACAGGTTCTGGCAGAGTCTTTAGCATGGACAGAGCAGGCACAAGGAACTCCGTAGACCAGGGACAAGGATTCAAGCGGAAGTCTCCTGGAGGCTTGTGCTGAGGTAGTGAGGAAGGCAATGTGCCATGAGGTGCCCTACTCAGCCCGCCCGTGGGGCTGGTGGCGCAACACAACATGGCATGCCAGGAAAGGTGGCGACGAGGAACCAGGGGGTTCAGGACATCTGGACTGGATCACGGATTTCAGGAACTGGAAGACGGACATCAAGACTGTGGACTTTAGGAACGGAAGATGGACATTGAGACTGGAACATGGACATCAGGACAAGACAAGGAGCTCCCATGAAGAACAAGGAACACAGGACATTGAAGAATCGATGGAACAGCGAAGACTCCGGGAGCGAAGGACAGGAAGATCCCAGGAGCATCTAATTCCTTGTGAAGGCAAAGCTGGACTGTCAAAGGGCCCCTTTTATAGGGCTGAAGAGGACTACGCCCGGGGAGAAGCTTGCAGGGGGCCACACCTGGCTGGCCCCATAAGAATGGAGGAGAGGTGTGTGCCCGCGCCTAGGAAGAAGCTGGAGAAGAGCAGGACAGTCAGTGGCGGCGTCCCCAGCCACATGAAAGGCCCAGCGAGCAAGGCAGGCAGTGGGAGCAGCCCTGCTGTGAAGCTGGAGGAAAGGCAGGCTGCAGGAGGGACTCCATGCCACGAAGAGGAAGCAGGAAGAGCAGGAAGGCTGCAGGCACTGGTAGGGACGGCTTCCCTGCCTGGTAAGAACCCAGGCAGCAGCAAGGATGGCTTCCTACCGTCCGAGGTCCGCGGGAGCGGCAGCAGCGATCCCACTCGCGAGGGAGAGAACAGAAACGGTAGCGGCAGTCCCAGCCACTTGGAAGGCTCCCAGCGGCTCGGCCCTGCCGTGCAGGGCAAGAGAAGAACACTACCTCCGTGCCGCAGAGGACGGCGGCAGACTGCCGCGCTAGCGAGGACATCAGCGGTCCGACTGACCATGAAAGTAGCGGGCAGGTTCACAACAGTTTGGCCGTTCCTTGCCCCATATCATTTTGGTCGCCCTTCTCTGCACATTCTACAGTGCAGCTATGTCCTTTTTGAGATGCGGTGACCAGAACTGCACACAGTATTCAAGGTGCAGTCTCACCACGGTGATACAGAGGCATTGATATCCTCCATTTTATTTTCCATTCCCTTCCTAATAATTCCTAACACTGCTTGCTTTTTTGATTGTCACAGCACACTGGGCAGACGATTTCAATGTATTATCCACTCTGACACCTAGATCTCTTTCCTGGGTGAAGACAGCTCTTGGCGGGTCACCAAGTGGCTCTCTTCCAGAGACCTGGCTCGAATCAGCTGGTCATCCAAATACAGGTGTATCAGGATCCCATCTCTTCTCAACGCTGCCGCTAATACCACCATAACCTTGGAAAACATCCAGGGGATGGTGGCTAGTGAAAAAGGCAGCGCCCAAAACTGATAATAGCGTCCTAACACTGCAAAATGCAGAAAACACTGGTGCTTTTCAAATGGATGGGAATATGAAAGTAGGCCTCGGACAGATCCAAGGAGTTCAGAAATTCCCCCGACAGCACAGCCATTATCACTAAGCATAAGGTTTCCATGCAAAAATGAGTCACCCTCAAATGACGATTGACACTTTTGAGATCCAGGATGGGACGAAAGGAGCCCGCCTTCTTAAGCACAACAAAATTAATGGAATATCACCCCATACTTTCTTCAGACGTAGGCATTGGAATGATAGCCCTCAGCCGAAGGAGCCTTAGAAGCTTAGATTCCACTGCCTGCTTCTTCTGTGGGGAGTGGTAGGGAGACACCATGAATACATCCCGATGAATACTGCGAAATTCCAGAGTATATCCTTCTCGTCTCACCTCCAGGACCTACTGATCCGATCTCGACCCACCTCTGATAAAAGAGAGAGAGGCGTCCCTCTGTCTTTGTTCCTAAAGGTAAGTTGGCAAACCATCATTGGGAAGCTCTGGAGGATGCGCCACCTGAGCTCACTCCTCTCTTGGGCTGTCTAGGATCAAAGGACTGAGACCTACCGAAAGGCTGAGTCCTCTGAAAATGCTCGGAGACGACCCCTCATACCAGAGGCATTGCAACTGCTTCTTATCCTCCAGCACAGAGGGACTGGAGATTCGCCCCACTTACTGGCCAATTTCTCCCAACCCCCTCCCAAAAGAAGAACGAGCCTCTAAAAGGCATTTTCGTAAGGTTAGCTTTGTGGGCTGCATCTGCTGACCAATTTTGCAAAAATATTTGACGTCTGGCCACCACCACCGAACCCACTCCTCTGGCCGAGGTACAGACCAATTCACAGCCCGCTTCTGCTAAAAAGGTGTCAGCTACTTCCATAACAGCTCTGGAAGTCACTCCAGAATCATCAGCTTCCTGAGAGAGGAGCAGACAAGATCGTGCCAACAGGAAGCATCTGTAAAGTCATCACCACTGCTTCAAAGGCTTGCTTAAGGATAGCCTCAGTCTCCCTATCATGCTCAACCCTCAAGGCCATTCCTCCCTCCATAGAGATAATCATCCGATTAGAGATGGCTCAGACAAGCGCATCCACTTTGGGAAAATAAATGCTCTCTCACCGCTGGATCCAGGAAATACAAGTGTACTAATGTACAACACCCTTTAAAATTTGCCTCTGGGGTGCCCCATTCAAGATCAATCACAGAAAACATAGAAATGACGGCAGAAAAGGACCAAATGGTCCATCCAGACTGCCCAGCAAGCTTATGGTAGCACCAGCCGCGCCATACAGGTTTCCCCCATAAAGGTATCATCAGGAGGTGGCAAATGCCGTGGCATACAAGTTACCCCCATACTTAATTTCCCAAACTGCTAAACTCAGGGCCCTTGTTAGTTGCTGTCTGAGTCCAATTCCCTGTTACCCTCTTGCCGTTGAAGCAGAGAGGCAATGTTGGCATTACATCACACGTATAAGGCTTATCGGATAAGGGTAGTAACAGCCACATCAGCAAGTTACCCCCAGGCTTGTTTTCCCAGACCGTAAAACTCATGTCCTTGTTGGTTGCTGTCCCCTTTTCCCCCTGCCATTACAGCAGAGCAATAATGAGTTGCATCAACAGTATGAAGGCTTGTTGGTTAGGGTAGTAACCACCACTCCAGCAAGTTATTACTAATACTGCACGGGCCTCTTACAAAACCACTATGAGCTACTATAGGACCACTATTCTTCGTACAAAAAGAGACTTCTATGTCAAAAAAATATACACGGCTTCATATACGACCCAAAAACACTCTTCTCATATGTTGCCCACACTCACCACCCCTATTCCTCCTATCATCCCGGAAGAAGAAGCACAAAACAATCCACCGAGCTGGCAGTCTTCTTCGACAACAAAATAAAAAATCTACTTACCCCGCTACATCCTCCAACCCCATTCCTAACCCCATTCACAACTCCCAGCCCCCACCGGACAAAAACCACGCCCATCAACACACAACGGTCCCTAGAATCTTTTGATACCACATCATCCCTGGAAATAGAATCTATCATCAAGAAAATGAAGCCCTCATCGCACCTAATAGACCAAATCCCGACCAAACTCCTTCTTACAATACCTAGCATCATCGCCAAACCTTTGGCCGACATCATCATAAACTGTTCACTCACAAACGGAACAGTCCCAGATGCTTTGAAAACAGCCTCGCTGAAACCTTTACTAAAAAAAACCCAACCTGGACCCATCTAATCCCACAAATTTTCGCCCTATCGCTAACCTACCTTTCATAGCCAAGCTAATGGAAAACTGGTCAACACTAGACTCACAGACTACCTTGAATCCCACGACATCCTATATCCATCGCAATTCGGTTTCAGGAAACGCAGAAATACAGAAACTCTCCTACTCTCATTAACTGACAACATCCTGTTGGGTCTCGACAAAGGTCAATCATACCTTCTAGCTCTGCTAGACATCTCGGCAGCATTCGACACAGTGAACCACACAATCCTCATCAACCGTCTGATGGAAATAGGTATCTCAGGTACTGCACTCCTCTGGTTAAATCCTTTCTAAGCGACAGATACTACAAAGTAAAATAACCAACAAAGAGTCTCACCCTGTAGCTGCCAACAAGGAGTTCCCCAGGGTTCCTCGCTCTCGCTGACCCTATTCAACATATATCTTCTCCCCCTATGCCACCTCCTTGATAACCTCAACCTCACATACTTCATCTATGCGGACGACGTGCAGATCCTAATCCCCATCAAGGAACCCGTCTCCGACACTCTAAACTACTGGAATAGCTGCCTCTACGCCATCAACCTCCTTCTCACAAGTCTCTGCCTCGTTCTCATTGATACATTGCCATGTATCATTTCTCCCTTTGCTCTAACTTAGCCTTGTTATAATCTCCTAATGATCTTTTCTTAAGTTGAATATTAATTGTAAAGCACTGCCGCTAATTTCTATCTGTTCTAGCGCTGCTGCTAAAATATTGTTGAATGTGAACCGACATGATGTTACTAAACGAATGGCGGTATATTAAAGAACCTCAATAAATAAATAAATAATGATAATAACATGCTAGCCATCAATACTAACACACCCCTAGTAAATCAAGTGAGAGACCTTGGAGCCTTCCTAGACTCCAGAATGAACTTTAAAAAATTCATCAACAACACCACCAAAGAAGGCTTTTACAAACTACAGGTATTAAAACAGCTAAGACCCCTCCTTCACTTTCACGATTACCGTTCGGTCCTTCAAGCCATACTATTCTCAAAGATTGACTATTGTAATGTGCTGTTACTTGGTCTCCCGGCCTCCTCTACCAAACCTCTTCAAATGCTGCAAAACGCTGTAGCCAGGATCCTCACAAACTCCCGCCGCATGGACCACATCACCCCGATTCTAAAAATACTTCACTGGCTACCCATTCGCTACAGAATTCTCTTCAAGACACTTACTATTATCCACAAAACCTGATTTCAAGATCCTCGCTCCAACTTACCATACCCCTCAACCACACTCCTCTGCAAGACCCACCAGATCTGCATATAGAGATTCCCTCCAGGTTCCCCCAAAAAATCCGTTCTTCACAACTCTATTGAAAAACAAGCACTATCAATTGCTGGTCCGCATCACTGGAACTCCCTCCCGCCAGATCTCCGCCAGGAACATTGCCATTTCACGTTCAGAAAAAAATTAAAAACTTGGCTGTTCGCACAAGCATACCCCTGAAAAGCCTCAGGGTCACCCACACAGTCTCATACCCTACGGTTGCCTCCATTTCCGCAACTCAAAGGAACTGTTTCTCGACTAATTGCACTATCTTATAACTTGCTTAATTCATATACACTATGTAAATTTGTACATAATTCTACATTGTAAGCACCCTCTCCTGCTTTTTGCCCTTCTCTCCAGTTAGAATTTGTTTAACCTATCTTTTTCTCTAACAGCCTAGCTCCACTTTCCCTGTTATAATGTAACTTTTGCTTTGTCTGTTAACTGGTTCCCCCTAGTTTATTGTAAACCGGTACGATAAGACCTGGTCTTGAGCATCGGTATATTAAAAGAATTTAAATAAATAAATAAATAAATAAGTTACCCCTGAATGGCATCCATAAAAGGGGAAAAACAAGAGGCTTTACGCAAGGAAGACAAAATAGGATTCTTCTTCGGCTCAGACATGGAATCTGCACCAAGAACACTCGGCAACTTTAATGTCTGGGAAATCAGGGCTGGCAATACATCTCTATGAAAAAGAAGCAAATGGTTCAAGTCGGTTCCAGTCCTGGAAGAATTTCCCCATCTTCCAGGGAATCAGGGTCTGCCTCATCATCAGTGCCATCCAGGTTCCTGTCGGGAATACCCGCAGCAAACTGAGGCGTGCTCCGGCACTTAAACAGAGAACTGGAAGAGGGAGGGTGAGGGTCTGACCTGACAGGATTGGGCGAAGAAAGAATTGCAAACCCTGAAAAAAGTCCACCCACGAAAAAGCAGCTGGATTCAGGCCAAACCCGGAAGGAACTGGAGCGGGGCCCACTGAACCGCCATCCCCTGTGGAGGAACCAGTCAAGGGAGTTCCAAGATCCGGCGATCCTCCTGTTTATTCTAAAGAAAGTACAGCTGCAATAGGTAACTTGAGACTTTATTAGGGAAAGACAGAGCAAAGGGTTAAGGACAGGGAACAGAACAAAGCACGAGGAAATAGTTTGCTCTGGGGGGAGACAGGTCCATACAACTGTACAATCACCCAACCACCCCAAAATTCCAGTAATGTGCATAACCTTTTTTATCCCAGGACAAGCAGGATGCTAGTCCTCACATATGGGTGACGTCACCGACGGCGCCCGAACGCGGGAAAACTTCTGTCAAAGTTTCTATAAACCTTTGACTGGCTGCCTGAGGCTACTGAGCATGCCCGGCATGCCATAATATTCCCTGCCACAGGGGTCTCACTCCAGTCTTCGTTTTCCCGCGTGCCCATTAGCACTGCGGTCGTCGGAGCCCCGTGAGTCTCCTCACAATTTACTAAAAAAGTTAATCATAACTTCAAAGTTTTTTTCCCACTTTGGGTCTCATTCCTGTTTGGAACCGGACGGTGACAAACATTTTTTCTCAGACTTCTCATTTTGGCAATTTTTCTCAGACTTCCCATCGACGGCTGTCTGTGTTTTTCAGCACGGCCTACGGTTTCAAGAAGTGTTCTTGTAACCGGACCATGTCCGTTACAGATCCACATTCAGAATGTGTGATCTGTCTAGGAGAGAAACATGAAATCTCTTCATGTTCAGTGCCAACAAATGACCCCAAAGGGTCGCAAGCTTAGACAGGAAAAGATGGCCCAGGTTTTTCACCTACAATTATTACCATCACCATCATCTTCCACCAAGTCTCCTACTAAAAAAACTCTACTCAAGAAAAAACATGTTGAGGGATCGGGGGACGCACCGTCACCGACCTCCGCATCGAAAATGTCAGTGTTAGAATCCA
Organism: Rhinatrema bivittatum; assembly: GCF_901001135.1. Classification (NCBI taxonomy): domain Eukaryota; kingdom Metazoa; phylum Chordata; class Amphibia; order Gymnophiona; family Rhinatrematidae; genus Rhinatrema; species Rhinatrema bivittatum. Next base: position 19,009,112 of record NC_042616.1, read on the forward strand.
AGCAAAAACATAAACACAAGCACCGAACATAGTCGATTCAGCCATCGACAGAATCGTTACCAAAACGACCTAAGTCGTCGGGACTCCAACCTCGGTGCCTGCATTACCCTCGACGTCAACGTCGCGACTACACCGGATTTCACAGCTCTCGTCCAAAAATTAGTTCTCGACGCTTTACAAAAACAACTTCCAGCGCCATCGCCGATGCCAGTGGAAGCACCGATGCCGGCGGGACCGCCGATGCCGACTCCAACGTCGATGACAGCGGGACCGCTGATACCATATCTTGGTACTTCTTCATCTATACCACTATCGATGCCAGTTACTTCCATGATACCTCCATCGATAGCACTGACTTCGAGAATACCAATATCAGAATTCTCATTCCTCCCTACCTCAACGACACCTCTGTCATTAATGACCAGATCATTGCCTCTTTACACTACTGCTCCCACTGTGCCATACCTTCCCAAAAAGGTAATTCACTCTAAGACATCCACTAAGAGAGCAGCATTGATATCAAAAGGATCAATCTCTGAAGATAGGTCCTTACAGGCGATTATAAACAAAAGATATACATATTTACTATCTTCTTTACTAACTGCACCAGAAGATGTTCCACCTGCACATTCTCCATCAGATGATCCTATACCAGGAACTTCTGGGATACAGCCTACTCAAAAGGCAACACCACCTCATCAACCAACTCAATATGATTCCTGGTCGGACACGGAATCCGAACCATCATCAGAGGATTTTATGTCAGATCCGTCTACGCCACCTGCTTCAAAGCAGTCACCACCGGAAGATTTTACCTTCCAGTCATTTGTTCAAGAAATGGCAGATAATATCCCTTTTCAGTTGCATACTGAACAAGATAATAGGCAACAAACACTAGAAGTCCTTCAATTTGTTGATCCCCCTAAGCACACTCTTGCTATACCTGTCCACGACATTCTGCTGCAACTGCAACAACGCCTTTGGGAGCACCCTTGTTCAGTCCCGGCAGTAAACAAACGCATAGAGTCTATGTATTTGGTACAACCTTCCTCTGCATACCAGAAAACACAGCTTCCCCACCACTTGGTAGTTGTGGAATCAGCCCAAAAGAAATCTCGACGGACAAGGGCTCATTCCTCAGTCCCTCCAGGGAAAGACAATCGGTTCCTTGACCAACTAGACCGAAAAGTATACCAAGGAGCAATGCTGAATTCCAAAATATCAGCATACCACCTGTACATGACGCAATACCACAGAAACTTGTGGAAACAAATGGAAGAGTTTGTGCCCTCGTTGCCTGCACAGTATCAAGAAGCTGCACAGGCTATTATACAGAAAGGTTTTAATGCGGGCAAACATGAAGTCCGAGCCACATATGACAGCTATGACACCGCCTCACTGGTGGCTGCATCAGGCATCGCTGCAAGACGCTGGGCCTGGCTTAAAGCATCTGATTTAAGACCAGAAGTACAGGACAAGCTGGTTGATCTTGCCTGCCTTGGAGATAACCTATTTGGTTCAAAAGTACAGGATGCTGTTTCCCAATTACGGGAACATACAGAAACGCTACGGCAGTTATCCACACTGCCACAGGATCCTTCTACGCATTCTGCCAGACGACCACCACGAAGGGATACCAGAAGGCCTTTCTTCCGACAGCGTAAATATTACCCCCCATCGTCTAGACCGAGACCTCCTAGATCTCAGCAAAGGCCTCAACAGCGACAGCAAAGAACTCAAAGACCAGCACCAGCCCCTCAAACTGGACCTGCCACTGGCTTTTGAGATTAAATCCGGAGAACAGAGCCCACATGCCAACCCTTACCCAACTCTACCAGTAGGGGGCAGGTTACAACATTTTTACATCAATTGGACATCGATAACATCAGACCAATGGGTCCTATCTATCATTCACAAAGGATACCATCTCAATTTCAATTCAATCCCTCCAGATTTTCCACCAAAACCTTCTCATCTCAGCGAAAATCACATCATTCACCTTCAAATAGAATTATCCACCTTCTGAGTGCCAGGGCAATTCAGAAAGTACCCTGGGCCCAGCAGGGCAGAGGATTCTACTCCCGTTATTTCCTCATTTCAAAGAAAACCGGAGGCCTTTGTCCCATACTGGACCTCAGAAATCTCAACAAATTTCTAAAAAGAGAAAAGTTCAGAATGATATCCTTAGGCATCATGCTCCCAACTCCTTCAACAAGGAGATTGGCTCTGTTCTCTGGACCTTCAAGATGCTTATGCTCATATTCTAATTTTTCACCCTCATCGCAAGTATCTGCGCTTCATGGTAGAAGATCAACACTTCCAATACAGAGTTCTACCATTCGGCCTTGCCTCTGCTCCCAGAGTATTCACAAAATGTCTGGCAGTCAAAGCAGCACACTTGCACAAACAAGTTGTTCATGTTTTCCCGTATCTCAACGATTGGCTCATAAGAAATCAGTCGCAAGAAGGAGCTCTAACTTCACAAAATCACACAATTGCTGTGCTTCACAACATGGGTTTTCTCATCAACTATCCAAAATCCCATCTAATTCCTTCTCATCTTCTCCAATTCATAGGAGCAGAGTTAAATACTGTCATCGCAAAAGCTTTTCTACCGGGCGATCGAGCAGAAACGCTGTCCATCTTGGCAAAGTCATTACATTCACGGAATCAAGTAACGGCGCACCAAGTTCTACAATTATTAGGCCACATGGCTTCCACAGTTCACGTCACTCCTATGGCAAGACTCGCCATGAGAGTAACCCAATGGACTTTGAAATCACAATGGATTCAAGCCATTCAACCTTTGCACTCTCCAATCCAAATCACACAACAACTTCGTTCATCTCTCCTTTGGTGGATGGACAAGGACAATTTACGCAAGGGACAAGACTTCCAGCAGCCAGTCCCACAAATAACGTTAACTACAGATGCATCCACCTTGGGTTGGGGAGCTCATACAGACAATCTCCAAACTCAAGGGACATGGATAAAACTCGAAGCAACCTTTCAAATCAATTTCCTAGAACTTCGAGCTATACGTTATGCGCTGCATGCGTTCAAGGACTGCCTTTCACACAAGACTGTTCTGATCCAAACGGACAACACAGTACCCATGTGGTACATCAACAAACAGGGAGGTACTTGCTCGTATCTCCTTTGTCAAGAAGCCGCACAGATTTGGGGATGGGCCCTGAACCATTCAATGTTCCTCCGTGCCACCTATCTTGCAGGCATTCAAAATATAGTGGCAGATCGACTCAGTCGTCAATTCCAACCACACGAGTGGTCCCTGGATCCCTCAATAGCAACCAGGATATTTCAACGTTGGGGTCAACCAACGATAGACCTGTTTGCATCACATCTGAATCACAAAGTGACCAATTTCTGTTCTCTACACAAACAGAAGAACCAGCCAGCCAAGGACGCCTTTGCTTGCCCTTGGAATTCAGGCCTATTATACGCGTATCCTCCGATACCACTTATAACCAAAACTCTAGTGAAGCTACAACAGGACAAGGGGTCCATGATACTCATAGCCCCGTATTGGCCTCGACAAGTCTGGTTTCCCACACTTCTAGACCTCTCAGTCAGAGATCCCATTCGTCTGGGAGTAGCTCCCACTCTCATAACTCAAGATCAGGGTCGATTGCGCCATCCCAACCTCCAATCCCTAGCCCTAACAGCATGGATGTTGAAAGCTTGATCTTACAACCGCTCAATCTTTCATCCAATATATCTCAAGTGCTTATAGCTTCACGTAAACCTTCCACACGAAAGAACTATTCTTCTAAATGGAAGAGATTCACCCTGTGGTGCAGGCAAAAGAGTATTGATCCTTTCACCTGCCCCACTACGTCTCTTCTCGACTATTTATACTATCTTTCAGAATCTGGTCTACAGACTTCATCTGTAAGAGTTCACCTAAGTGTAATCTCGGCTTACCATAACAAAATGGGAGATGCACCAATATCTACACAACCTCTTATCACCAGGTTCATGAGAGGTTTAACTCAACTTAAACCACCAATTCGGCCTCCAGTCACGACATGGGACCTGAACTTGGTCTTAGCAAGACTCATGCGTTCCCCTTTCGAACCCATGGATTCTTGTGATCTTAAATTTCTCACATGGAAAACTATCTTCCTCATAGCCATTACATCAGCTAGAAGAGTAAGTGAGTTATTTATTTATTTATTTATTTATAATTTTTTATATACCGCCGCTCATCAAAGATATCACGTCGGTGTACAATGCACTAGTTACAAGCACTAGTTACAAGTTACTAGTTACAAGGAGTTACAACTAGTTACAAGGAGTTACAAGCACTAGTCACATATGAACCTTACACTAGGTTTCTACATGACAGAGTGGTTCTCCGAACACATCCAAAATTCCTTCCCAAGGTAGTTACGGAATTCCACTTGAATCAATCCATAGTTTTACCCACGTTCTTTCCAAGACCTCATTCTCACCAAGGCGAACGAGCCTTACACACCTTAGACTGCAAACGTGCATTGTCTTTCTACATAAACCGCACAGCAGTCCACAGGAAATCTAAACAACTTTTTGTTTCTTATGATCCAAACAAACCAGGTAAAGCTGTGGGTAAACAGACTTTATCAAACTGGCTAGCAGATTGCATACAGTTTTGTTATGAACAAGCAGGCCTTCCTCTCCAAGGGCGAGTAACGGCACATGCAGTCAGGGCAATGTCAACCTCAGTTGCACACTATCGTTCAGTGCCAATTCTGGACATTTGTAAAGCAGCAACATGGAGTTCTCTTCACACCTTACAGCTCATTTACTGCCTAGATAAAGAAGGACAACAAGATTCAGCCTACGGACAATCTGTCTTAAAGAATTTGTTTCCAGTTAAAACCCAACTCCTTCTACAACCAATCTGCTGTGATCTTCGGCTGATTCATTTCAACAACAATACGTCACTGTTGACTCAATCACAAATGACTCAGCCTCTAGCTTGCTAATCACCCATATGTGAGGACTAGCATTCTGCTTGTCCTGGGATAAAGCAAAATTGTTTACCTTGTAATAGGTGTTATCCCAGGACAGCAGGATGTAGTCCTCACGAAACCCACCCGCCACCCCCCGCGGAGTTGGGTCCGATACGTTTTAATTATTTTATTTTTCGCTAAAGCTTATTGCTACATACGAGACTGGAGTGAGACCCCTGTGGCAGGGAATATTATGGCATGCCGGGCATGCTCCAGTAGCCTCAGGCAGCCAGTCAAAAGTTTTATAGAAGTTTTTCCTGCGTTCGGGCATCCGTCGGTGACGTCACCCATGTGTGAGGACTACATCCTGCTGTCCTGGATAACACCTATTACAAGGTAAGCAATTTTGCTATATCTTTTCATACTGACCAATCAGAACATACTCAGAGTGTTGATTCTAGATAAATGCAGTCCATTTCATTTGAGAATGTATTAGACCAATCAACTAATGGGTCTGGGTGGTGGCTGGCTGCATTCCAGCACGTAGGCAGAGTCCTTTGCATTCTGTGTCTACCACTGGTATACAGAATACAGCACTAGAGGGTCAGAAAGACAGGGCATACCTACATTTCCAGACAGATTCTTAAACCAGATCAACTTCAGGCTGGGAGGATCCAGGCTTAGCGAAATCTCTCCCTGAGCCTCTAAACAGCACTGACAGGGCTTAGAAGGACACATCAGGCTGAGATGCTCGAATATGACAGGCAACAGAGAGAAAGGCACTTGGGTTTCTTAGTCATCGGTGCCATCAGTGCACAGCCAACGGAGAATGTACGTCTATCCAGCTCGCATTGACAAATTGCAAGCGCCAAAAATTGATGCGCACCAATAGTACGTGCCACAAACACACACACAAACTGTGCGCCAAAACCTGGGCACACCACCAAACGGTTAAAACTTGTGCGTACAGCACGTGTGCAAGAGCCAGACGCACTAGAAGCACCAACGTTTCACTAGAGGGCAGTAAAGCAGCGCAAAAGCGGCAAAAATGCAGCCGCGGCCTTCCATGCAGAGCACAAGAAACAAGCCTTGCTGCGGGGCCTAGCCCACTGGTGCCGCTCAACCTGCCAAGTTCCCCTAACACCAACGGGAGCGGGAACAAACGCCGGAATAGCGCACCAGGCACGGAGACCGGAGGAAGTCCTGCAGACCCTTCTGTAATGTCTCTGTCTTCACTAAATTCTTTATTATTTTTATTTTTTTTTTTTTTAACTTACCTGAGCTCAGCCCTCACCGGCTGAGTACAGAGCACCACCGCTTTCGGCCTCCTGCACCCGCTGACTTTAAGCTGTACAACTGTTTAACCTCAGCCTTACTGTTCCTTATTCCAAAGGGTTTCAGTTCCCTAATTATCTTTATTTTTAGATTAGACTGCTTGCTGTGGCTAAACCTTCAGGGGGGAGGCTTCTCTCCTGGATCCCTTTTCTGTAATATATGTCTCAGGAATCGCACAGGAAGACTTTTTCTTTTTAGAATTGTACAGATAATTCATCTTTTATTAGTATGGAATCATAACAGCAAGCATACATTTCATTATATGTAAATAGGTTATAAGTAACATTACCCAGCCTCTTCAGCTCCCATGGACTGCTCTCACTCAGGGCATCCCCTATACACTCTTTTCCTTTTATTAAAGCCTCAATCCCTTCCTCCCAGCCTTCCCCCTCCAGCTGGCGCTAGGACATATTAGTCCAATCCCTACACTAAACCAACCCCTTGCACTTAAATATACTTTGTTATGTACCTTAAGCCAAGATACCGTTGATTATGTACTTTTAATGTTATTACCACTTTATATTGTTGCTACCCTGTTCTATTGTTCTTTTTCTCCAAGTTGTTGTACCTTGTTCTCTGTAAGACATAACTCATGTCAATTGTATGTTGTTTGAAATGTAAACCGAAGTGATTAGTAACCCTGTTACCTGAACCTCGGTATAAAAAAGCCTTAAATAAATAAATACATATTTTATAAATGTTCCAGTATAACTGTAATAATGGTCGTCTTCCTGGGGAGAAGGGTACAATGCAATGTACATGCTGAGAGAGTGCAGGCCTTCTCCAAATATCCAGTGCTCCAACCACCCCTTATATACAGGTTTTTCTCTCTGTCTGACCTCAAGCCCTCTGCACGCAGTCAGCAGTCATCCTTCTGACCACCAGGACACACATTTTCCTTCATTCTACAAACAGCTTAACTTCTCCCATCTGTTTCCCCTTTGGTGCTCTCAGGCACAGTTCCCACAGATAAAACAAAACTTTGGGTTCACGGTGATTCACAGGCACATGCATACGTCTTCTGCCAGATCCCAAGCTTCCCTGAGTTGCCTCGAAGGAACAAGAACAGTACAAGTTTCCACAGTTTTACAGCCCTTAGGCCTCAAAAGGTCACAGGTTGTTGCAAAACTGTTACAAGGGTCAGGTCTTGTCTCTACATTTCCCTCTTGAGGAATTCCAGAATTAGGAATTCCTCACTATTAGGGAAAAATGAAAGAGCAATGGGTGCACTGGTAGGCAGGGCTCTTCAGCAGTGATTATAGATTATTCAGTGGGGATCTGGGAAATCCCCCCACCACTTTTCTTCTCCTGGTGCTGCTGGTTTTTCTCCCTTGCTACCTGCTCCATTGATGGCGCCGTGGCTGCAGTGATTGTCCCCGTGCTGTGAGTGTCCTTGCCCCTCCTTTGCTGCCTATAGCCCCTCCTCCTACTTTGGGTGATGTTCAGATGCGACGTAAAGATTCCTGAAGCGCTAGTAATCTTATAATATAGGGAGAAAATAAAATAGGATTTCCAATCTTACTTGTGTCTGTAGAAATTATTTTGCTTTTATTGGTTGAGGAAAAGGGATCTCAGTTATCAGCACATGGAGGAGATTTCAGGGATGGGAGGGAGAGGGAAAGAATATGAGAAGACCAGGGATGGGGTGAGAATAAGGAAAGAGGATTAAGGACAGGAGATTAGAAAGTTTGAAAAAGAGGGGAGGTTTGGAAATCTAGGATGAGGTAAGAGGAGGAAGGAGAAGAGAGGAGGATGGAGTAAGAGGGATTTCAGAGACGAGGATCTGGGATCGGGAGGAGTGGAGAGGTAGGAAGGAGAGAAGAGGAGGTTCCATTACCTGCAGACAGAATCTGAGATCAAGGCAGGGAGATCCAAATTGCTATTGCTGTAGTGGGGAGTGGGAGAGTGGACTGGAAAAGAGAAGGAGATACTCCATGCCGCAGGAGACGGAGGGCTCTGGGGATACACCGGGCTGCTTCATTCTTACAGCATCAGTGATACGCTGCCAATTTCTTATCAGGAGGTTCACCCCAGCTCTGTCTGCCTCAATCAGGCCCTTCCTGTTCCCTACACAAGAGAAGGGGGATATCCAGGGCTGTGTGCATATTTACTGTGAGGCGCTGACCCAATGACATTTAGTAAAACATCCTCTGTGTATACTAGAAATGCAGATATTGCAATCCTTACCTAGACCTAGAGAGCTCAGGGTCTCATAATTCTCCTTCATCACCTCCCTGTAAAGCTCCTTCTGCTCTTCATTTAAATACCCCCACTCGTCCTGGGAGAAGGAGACAGCGATGTCCTCAAATGTCACCGGGACCTGAAACACAAACCAGAAACACTCATGGACAAGTGGAGAAGCTCAGCTGGCTTTAATCTCATAACATATTATCATGGAAGAGGGGATACCAGGACCCCTCATCCCCAGGAACTGCCAGACTTGTTCCCCTGGACTCAGTTTCCTTTCTGGACCTTGGGGTTTACAAGTCTAATCCCAGAGACAGAGAATATCAATCGTCTCTGCCTGGATAAATCTGAATAATAAAACCCAAGATCTAACAGAGCATTATCCAGAACATTAGGAACATCTGATTCTGTCACATCAGGAGAGCTCACTGTGCTCTCATCCTCCTGGTTTGCTCAGTCCCTAACCTTGGGTCATCTTTGATGCATCTCCCTCCTTCTGCATATCCAAAACACTGCTAAAGTGAGTCAGTTCCTCCTCTATAACACTGCTAAAATCTCTCCCTTCCTCTCTGAGCCTGCCACCAAAACACTCCTCCCCTCTCTTATCACCTCATAAGAACATGCCATACTGGGTCAGACCAAGGGTCCATCAAGCCCAGCATCCTGTTTCCAACAGTGGCCAATCCAGGCCATAGGAACCTGGTAAGTACCCAAAAACTAAGTCTATTCCATGTTACTGTTGCTAGTGATAGCAGTGGCTATTTTCTAAGTTAACTTAATTAATAGCAGGTAAAGGACTTCTCCTCCAAGAACTTATCCAATCCTTTTTTAAATACAGCTATACTAACTGAACTAACCACGTCCTCTGCCAACAAATTCCAGAGTTTAATTGTGCGTTGAGTGAAAAAAAAAAACTTTCTCCGATTAGTTTTAAATGTGCTACTTGCTAACTTCATGGAGTGCCCCCTAGTCTTTCTACTATCTGAAAGAGTAAATAACCAATTCACATCTACGCATTCTAGACCTCTCATGATTTTAAACACCTCTATCATATCCCCCCTCAGCCATCTCTTCTCAAAGCTGAAAAGTCCTAACCCTCTTTAGTCTTTCCTCATAGGGGAGCTGTTCCATTCCCCTTATCATTTTGGTCGCCCTTCTCTGTACCTTCTCCATCGCAATTATATCTTTTTTGAGATGCGGCGACCAGAATTGCACACAGTATTCAAGTTGGGTCTCACCATGGAGCGATACAGAGGCATTATGACATTTTCCGTTTTATTAACCATTCCCTTCCTAATAATTCCCAACATTCTGTTTGCTTTTTTTTTTTTTTAAATTTAAACTTTTATTATTTTCATTAAAGACATTCTTTAAAAAATAACAGGAAAATATGTTGTACATTCAATAATCCATATCATATAACAGAAAAACAACCATTTCTTTATACTTTGTAAACATATCATATAATTGGGGGAGAAAAAGTAATAATATATATTTACTTATATATATCTTATAACATAGGAGTTTCTTTCAACAAATTAAAACCCCTATCACATTCAAATCTGAAAGAGAAAGAGTGGAACTACTTTTATTGGACATCGTTCTCTGAAGTCACAGCTTGATTTTTATCTGACAAAAACATTTCTAGGTGTGCAGGGTCGGAAAAAACAAATTTTTTCCCCTGATATGTTATAAAACACAAACATGGAAATTTTAAAAAGAAAGTGGCTCCTAATGCTAACACCTGGTCTTTTAATTTCAAAAAATATTTTCTCTTAACTTGTGTCGCCCGAGCCACATCGGGAAAAATCGGAATCTTTTGACCACAAAACGGCACATCTTTATACCTAAAGAACTTTTTGAAAACACTCTCCTTATCCTGTTCTCTTATAAAGGAAATAAAAAGGGTGGCTCTCTTATTTATTATATCAATAGACTCTTCCAAAAAGGTAGAAACCCCTATACTAGAGGGGGCTTCTGTAACCATATCTCCCTCATCCTTTTTAGATCTTTTTAATGGGAAATAAAATATCCTAGATATCTTAGGGATAGCTTTGTCTTCATAAGTATACTTCCTTCAAAAATTTTTTAAACATCTCTTCTGGTGAGAGCAAATGCGTTAACGGAAAATTAATAATTCTTAAATTTTTAGATCTTAACATATTTTCTATATATTCAATTTCTTTATGCATGACTATGCTATCACGAATAAACACATTTCCAGAATTTTGCATTAATTGTACCTTACTGGTCAATACATTAACTTCTTTCTCACATTGACTAATTTTCTTAGTATGTTCTTCTATTACCTCTCTATTAACATTAATCACAGTGGACAAGGAGTTGTTCATCATTACCACATTACTATCAAGTCGTGCAATCATCCGCCCAAGATCTACTAATGTAACATTGTCAGGTATTGCTACCGGATCAGTGCTGCATTGTATATCGACTGGGAGTTTAACCTTAGAAACTTCCAAAGTTAATACTGATCTTAATGTTTCAGTCCTTGGGGAATCAGGTTGCTGTATCATCCCCGACTCCCCTTGAACTGCTCCTACCAGTCTGCTTGGTGCTTCTCTAGATGTTTCCAAGTTCGGCTGCGGTGGAGACGTTGGTCCATTGCCAGGACTTAGGGAGACTAAAGACGTAGCTCCCAAACTGTCCTCTTGTGGCCTTTCCCTCTGTCGTATAACATGATGGTCCATGGGGCCGGTGCGATTTTGTTGCACTGGTGAAGACGTGAAGATTTTTGCCTTCCTCTTTCTGCCCATAGGTAAATAACTTTTAGGAAAATGTAAATATGAACACCGGCCTCCGGACTCTCCTGGACTAAGCCGGACCAAGCCGCGCGCCCCTTCGGAGCGCGCAGCTTAGGAGGCGCGCCGGCGGCGATGGTGCGCCGCACTTCCGCTGTTCTTATCGTCGGTGAGGGGACGCCCTTGCTGACGTCACTCAGCCGCGCCCCCAGCACTTCCTGCCGGCGATGGATTCTTGGGGTCCAAGGGAAAACTTCTCGGGGTCCACGGGTCCAGGTAGGGCTCGGGGAAGGCAACGACCCCCTCCTTCTCTCTCGCTCACTCCCCGGATTCTGTTTGCTTTTTTGACTGCCGCAGCACACTGAACCGATGATTTCAATGTGTTATCCACTATGACGCCTAGATCTCTTTCCTGGGTGGTAGCACCTAATATGGAAGCCAACATTGTGTCTTCTGTAACTTGCTCTTTGCTAGCCTGCTGAATCGTTTTTCTCCCCTGCAATCTCTCCAATATTCAGCTGCATGACTTCTCTGTCTTTAACCTTGCTATGATCATGTAACCCCTCTTCTCAGGTCACTACATTGGCTCTCTGTCCACTTCCACCTACAATTCAAGCTTCTCTCCCTCCCCTACAAATGCATTCACTCTGCAGCTCCTCATTTTCTCTCTTTTCTTTTCCTTCCTCGTCAACGCCATTCATCAGGCAAATTGCCCTTATCTGTGTCTTTCTCCACCACCGCCACTTTTCAATTCTGTGCTTTCCAACTTGCTTTGCCGAGTGCCTGGAAGAGACTTCCTGAGTCCATGTGTCTTGCTCTCTCTCTGGCCATATTCAAATCCAGTTTAAAAACTCGCCTTCTTGGGGCCGGATCCAAGATGGCCGCTCGATAGACTCGCTCGGCGTTGGATCCCTTGGACATGTTTGAGTCTCTTTTCTTGCTGCATTTTACCTGCGATGTGGAGAAAACGCAAACCAAGGACTGAACCTCACCCTGCGGTTCCTCCGACGTTGCCTTTCTCCGGCCCGATGGATGCCCATGTGGTGCGCAGCGACATGAGGTCAGGGCGTCAGCTGCTGGAGAGTGGGGGGGGGGGAGGGGAATTCAAGCTCCCCTCTCTCCCTGGCTCAATAGTCGCCACTCCGCCCCGCCAGGGGAACGTTGCTGGATGACCCTGCCGCGATGAGAGGTACCCTGGAAACGAAGAAAATGCAGCCAGACCAAAGTGCCGGAGGGCGGGACTCTGCAGGGTTCGCCAGGGCAGACGCAGCGGCAGGGAGCCCAGAATTATCACCAGGGCAAACTGGTGTGGGAAGAGAGGCGTTGCTGGAGGAGCCTGCTGGTGCTGTCGGAGAATACCTACCATGGTAAGACCTGCAGTTACTTCCAGTAAATACTAAAATTAAAGAGGTGGAAGATAAAATAAAAGTGTTGTCTAATACAACTGTAGAACTGGAAAAACAAGTGTCTGTTATCAGAACTCAAGTTAATGGAATCCAGCAGGTCCAGTCAGCAATGATTGGAGAAAGAAACAACCTGTCTTTGAAAATCGAAAATTTGGTCAAAAATAGAAATTTGAGATGTATACATTTTCCTCAAATACCAATAATTCCCCCTAAGGAGTTGTTCAGGAGATATCTCATGGAAACGCTTCAGGTTACCGAGAATTTAATTCCGCCAATCTCAAAAATCTTCTTTTTCCCAAAGTTTAAAAAAAAGGGAGGAAGAAAGTGAAGGAATAACAACCTTGATACCAGTTCGAGAGCAAAACCCGGATATTTCAGCCCTTTTGGAGACTTCGGATACTGAAGTGCCAGTTCCTGCACCGTTGATAGTGCCTTTAGCCCTTGAACCAGATAAAGACTGGTTAATGAGACTGTGCTTTAGGGATAGAAAAGGATTGTTTCTTGGGATGTAAAGTCAGAGCATTCCCAAATGTTGTTGCGCCCGGCCACAGACGGCTGCACTCTCTCTGTCTCACCTTTTTCTCCTCTCTCTCTTCTCCTCTGGGAAAGATGGCTACCTCCGCTTCAGTACGCCGACCCCTCCGGCACCCCCGGACCGGCATGGGCGATTGCGTTCGCCATGTTCTCCCTGAGGCCTCCTAGGGCGCTCGCTGCTGCCCCTTCCTTTGAAGATGTTATGGCGGGAACCTCCGGGGCGTCCGCACCGCATGACGTCACTACCTCCGGGTACTTAGCCTCCGACTTCCAACACTGCTACGAGTTAGCAAGGATTCCGGTCCTACATGGAAACGTTCTCTCAGCGTACCTACTCCTACAAATCCTCCGGGGTTACTCTCACTTCAGGACGCTCTGGGTACCCGCTCCTCGGTGGCCTTCCGCTCCTGCCTACCCTTTGGGGTTATCTCGCTTCAAGAATACTCTTGGAACACCCGCTCAACGGGGGTCCTTTTTTTTTTTTTTTTTAACCATGGCTTCTCCCACCGCGAGCCCTTTTTTTTTTTTTTTTTAAATTTGTAACTTTTATTTTATTGGGGTAATATTAAACAGTAGGTACAAAACTATCATGCACATCATATCCTTTTTGCTAGGGATCATAAGAATCATACAGAGTATTGAAAAAACAAAGCTCCAGTACTGACATGGTATGATAACAGCAACCCCTAAAATACAGGATAATAGCAAAACAACCCCCTCCCCCCTCCCACTTCCTTGTATAAATCTAATAACATTAACGCCACATACATATCAGGTATGCATATAAAAAGGATATAAATCTCTAACACAGTTTGCAAGTACACAATAGCGTATAACAGACCCCGCACTGTGACTCAGTAGGCCGCACCCCCAGACAAAAAGGTACAATGTGCCCCTTTTATAGGATAAGCAGGTCCACTCCAAAAAGTCATAATTATTTGGAGATGTTTACTAGCCATGCCTCATAACCTTGCCATGCTTTTGTAAACTTATCAGTGGTCTTATGTTTGTGCGCTGTTATTTTCCCTAAAGTATGCATGTTTAACACTCGTGTCTGAATGTCCTGAAGCGATGGGACTCGAGAGTCCCTCCAATGGAATGCTAAGGCACAACGTGTCGCTGTTACCACATATTTAATAAAAAGATTATGATAAATCCACCTGTCTGGTATTTCTTTGTTCAATAAAGCCTGAGAGGGAGGGAGAGAGAGCACCCCTCCAAGTATATTAGTAAGCCAAAGCGAGATGCTCTGCCAGACACCCTGCACCTGGGTACAGGTCCACCACATGTGGAAAAAAGTTACTCGTTGCTGACACTGCTTCCAGCAGTGCCCAGTGTTATCTGAACGCATATGGCTTAACTGCGTCGGCGATATATACCACCTATACAGGAGTTTATAGCCATTCTAGGAAAAGTAAAAAGTCATGGGATAGGTGGCGATGTCCTTTCGTGGATTGCAAACTGGCTAAAAGACAGGAAACAGAGAGTAGGATTAAATGGGCAATTTTCTCAGTGGAAGGGAGTGGACAGTGGAGTGCCTCAGGGATCTGTATTGGGACCCTTACTGTTCAATATATTTATAAATGATCTGGAAAGAAATACGACGAGTGAGATAATCAAATTTGCAGATGACACAAAATTGTGCAGAGTAGTTAAATCACAAGCAGATTGTGATAAATTGCAGGAAGACCTTGTGAGACTGGAAAATTGGGCATCCAAATGGCAGATGAAATTTAATGTGGATAAATGCAAGGTGATGCATATAGGGAAAAATAACCCATGCTATAATTACACGATGTTGGGTTCCATATTAGGTGCTACAACCCAAGAAAGAGATCTAGGTGTCATAGTGGATAACACATTGAAATCGTCGGTTCAGTGTGCTGCGGCAGTCAAAAAAGCAAACAGAATGTTGGGAATTATTAGAAAAGGAATGATGAATAAAACGGAAAATGTTATAATGCCTCTGTATCGCTCCATGGTGAGACCGCACCTTGAATACTGTGTACAATTCTGGTCGCCGCATCTCAAAAAAGATATAATTGCGATGGAGAAGGTACAGAGAAGGGCTACCAAAATGATAAGGGGAATGGAACAACTCCCCTATGAGGAAAGACTAAAGAGGTTAGGACTTTTCAGCTTGGAGAAGAGACGACTGAGGGGGGATATGATAGAGGTGTTTAAAATCATGAGAGGTCTAGAACGGGTAGATGTGAATCGGTTATTTACTCTTTCGGATAGTAGAAGGACTAGGGGACACTCCATGAAGTTAGCATGGGGCACATTTAAAAGTAATCGGAGAAAGTTCTTTTTTACTCAACGCACAATTAAACTCTGGAATTTGTTGCCAGAGAATGTGGTTCGTGCAGTTAGTATAGCTGTGTTTAAAAAAGGATTGGATAAGTTCTTGGAGGAGAAGTCCATTACCTGCTATTAAGTTCACTTAGAGTATAGCCACTGCCATTAGCAATGGTTACATGGAATAGACTTAGTTTTTGGGTACTTGCCAGGTTCTTATGGCCTGGATTGGCCACTGTTGGAAACAGGATGCTGGGCTTGATGGACCCTTGGTCTGACCCAGTATGGCATTTTCTTATGTTCTTATGTTCTTATGTTCTCTATATGTTGGGCCGAAATTAACCCTTTTCCCAACTCCCTGGGCGATCTTTTTCCATTCCTCAATTGGCCACGTCTCCTGTAGATCCCTTTCCCAAGCAACTATATGAGAAGCCGTCGTGTGAAGCTCCCCTGCCAGAAGATGATAAAGTTTGGAGATGTGCTTACAGCGTGCATACAAAGAGTCTCAATAGGCGGATAACTCCCTCACTACCTGTGATTGAGATAGAAAATGCCTAATCTGCATGCACTTATACAGGTCCCTAGTGGATAGACAGTACCTCTCCTGAAGCACCGAGAATGGCACCAACCTCCCCGGCTCCCATACATGAGTTATCTGATGGATACCCTTATGCTTCCAATCTTTAAAAGCCTGGGAGGCTATCGTCGGAAGAAAAGAAAAATGATGAAAAAGGTGGGTACTTAAAAAGAAAGATCCAGCTCCCAACAATATTGGTGGCCATTGGTCCCACACCTGTAGGGTAACCCTCACAGACTCAGGTAGGTCCACCTTAGGTTGCCATCTTTTGCCACAACACCGCTGTGACAGGTAGTGAGGCCAGTATCTCCTGGGCCAGCTTCGCCCAAGGCTTTTGCCGCTTAATATTATGCCACTCCACTGCTGCTTTGAGTTGCACCGCCCCCAGGTAGTACTGTAAGTTTGGCATTCCCAATCCTCCCTTTGAGCGAGGCAAGTAAAGGGTTGCTTTCGCTATCCTAGGACGCCTGGCTTTCCAAAGCTATTTAAGGAGCCTGTTCTGCCATTTGACCAGAGTCTGTTTTGGGATAACAATGGGTAAGGTCTGGAAAAGATACAATATCCTGGGCATTACATTCATCTTTATGACCGCCAAGCGGCCCAGCCATGAGATAGGATATCTGTCCCATTCCTCCAAGTCCTTATACATTTTTGCGATGAGAGGGGGATAATTAAGTTGGAACAAATCTCCCTGGTTGCCAATATAAATCCCCAAGTATTTTATTTTGTCTTTTGCCCACTTAAAGGGATGGGACTTGCATCACCTGCGGTGTGGATACATTTAAAGGTTCTGATTTTTTTTTTTTTGTATTGAAATATTTTTTATTGGCATATATAAATAACCAACGCATACATGTGAAAAGAATCAAATTACAAACAACAAGAGGTACACATTGGAATAGTACACTACTATAGATAATAAGCCATTATATAATTAACAAAGGAGAATACCCTGACCTTCCCTCCCTTCCCCACGGGAGGAAACACAGAGCTAGGCGAGCATGTTATATAACACTGGGATAGAAAACAATCAGATGCCATCAATTCACAAATTCCAAGAGGAGTAACTAATCCAACTATACAGACATTATAAGGCATATCATTATACGTGAATTCCTCTGTCTCCTCTACAACAAGGGTGGACATAAGAACATAAGAAAATGCCATACTGGGTCAGACCAAGGGTCCATCAAGCCCAGCATCCTGTTTCCAACAGTGGCCAATCCAGGCCATAAGAACCTGGCAAGTACCCAAAAACTAAGTCCATTCCATGTAACCATTGCTAATGGCAGTGGCTATTCTCTAAGTGAACTTAATAGCAGGTAATGGACTTCTCCTCCAAGAACTTATCCAATCCTTTTTTAAACACAGCTATACTAACTGCACTAACCACATTCGCTGGCAACAAATTCCAGAGTTTAATTGTGCGTTGAGTAAAAAAGAACTTTCTCCGATTAGTTTTAAATGTGCCCCATGCTAACTTCATGGAGTGCCCCCTAGTCTTTCTACTATCCGAAAGAGTAAATAACCGATTCACATCTACCCGTTCTAGACCTCTCATGATTTTAAACACCTCTATCATATCCCCCCTCAGTCGTCTCTTCTCCAAGCTGAAAAGTCCTAACCTCTTTAGTCTTTCCTCATAGGGGAGTTGTTCCATTCCCCTTATCATTTTGGTAGCCCTTCTCTGTACCTTCTCCATCGCAATTATATCTTTTTTGAGATGCGGCGACCAGAATTGTACACAGTATTCAAGGTGCGGTCTCACCATGGAGCGATACAGAGGCATTATGACATTTTCCGTTTTATTCACCATTCCTTTTCTAATAATTCCCAACATTCTGTTTGCTTTTTTGACTGCCGCAGCACACTGCACCGACGATTTCAGTGTGTTATCCACTATGACACCTAGATCTCTTTCTTGGGTTGTAGCACCTAATATGGAACCCAACATTGTGTAATTATAGCACGGGTTATTTTTCCCTATATGCATCACCTTGCACTTATCCACATTAAATTTCATCTGCCATTTGGATGCCCAATTTTCCAGTCTCACAAGGTCTTCCTGCAATTTATCACAATCTGCTTGTGATTTAACTACTCTGAACAATTTTGTGTCATCTGCAAATTTGATTATCTCACTCGTCGTATTTCTTTCCAAATCATTTATAAATATATTGAACAGTAAGGGTCCCAATACAGATCCCTGAGGCACTCCACTGTCCACTCCCTTCCACTGAGAAAATTGCCCATTTAATCCTACTCTCTGTTTCCTGTCTTTTAGCCAGTTTGCAATCCATGAAAGGCCATCGCCACCTATCCCATGACTTTTTACTTTTCCTAGAAGCCTCTCATGTGGAACTTTGTCAAACGCCTTCTGAAAATCCAAGTATACTATATCTACCGGTTCACCCTTATCCACATGTTTATTAACTCCTTCAAAAAAGTGAAGCAGATTTGTGAGGCAAGACTTGCCCTGGGTAAAGCCATGCTGACTTTGTTCCATTAAACCATGTCTTTCTATATGTTCTGTGATTTTGATGTTTAGAACACTTTCCATTATTTTTCCTGGCACTGAAGTCAGGCTGACCGGTCTGTAGTTTCCCGGATCACCCCTTGAGCCCTTTTTAAATATTGGGGTTACATTTGCTATCCTCCAGTCTTCAGGTACAATGGATGATTTTAATGATAAGTTGCAAATTTTTACTAATAGGTCTGAAATTTCATTTTTTAGTTCCTTCAGAACTCTGGGGTGTATACCATCCGGTCCAGGTGATTTACTACTCTTCAGTTTGTCAATCAGGTCTACCACATCTTCTAGGTTCACCGTGATTTGATTCAGTCCATCTGAATCATTACCCATGAAAACCTTCTCCATTACGGGTACCTCCCCAACATCCTCTTCAGTAAACACCGAAGCAAAGAAATCATTTAATTTTTCCGCGATGGCCTTATCTTCTCTAAGTGCCCCTTTAACCCCTCGATCATCTAACGGTCCAACTGACTCCCTCACAGGCTTTCTGCTTCGGATATATTTAAAAAAGTTTTTACTGTGAGTTTTTGCCTCTACAGCCAACTTCTTTTCAAATTCTCTCTTAGCCTGTCTTATCAATGTCTTACATTTAACTTGCCAATGTTTATGTTTTATCCTATTTTCTTCTGTTGGATTCTTCTTCCAATTTTTGAATGAAGATCTTTTGGCTAAAATAGCTTCTTTCACCTCCCCTTTTAACCATGCTGGTAATTGTTTTGCCTTCTTTCCACCTTTCTTAATGTGTGGAATACATCTGGACTGTGCTTCTAGAATGGTATTTTTTAACAATGACCACGCCTCTTGGACATTTTTTACTTTTGTAGCTGCTCCTTTCAGTTTTTTTCTAACAATTTTTCTCATTTTATCAAAGTTTCCCTTTTGAAAGTTTAGCACGAGAGCCTTGGATTTGCACACTGTTCCTTTTCCAGTCATTAAATCAAATTTGATCATATTATGATCACTATTGCCAAGCGGCCCCACCACCGTTACCTCTCTCACCAAGTCTTGTGCTCCACTGAGAATTAGATCTAAAATTGCTCCCTCTCTCGTCGGTTCCTGAACCAATTGCTCCATAAAGCTATCATTTATTCCATTCAGGAACGTTATCTCTCTAGCGTGACCCGATGATACATTTACCCAGTCTATATTGGGATAATTGAAGTCTCCCATTATTACTGCACTACCAATTTGGTTAGCTTCCCTAATTTCTCTTAGCATTTCACTGTCCATCTCACCATCTTGACCAGGTGGACGGTAGTATACCCCTATCACTGTAGTCTTCTCTGACACACAAGGGATTTCTACCCATAAAGATTCAATTTTGTATTTAGTCTCATGCAGGATGTTTATCCTGTTGGACTCTATGCCATCCCGGACATAAAGTGCCACACCTCCTCCCGAGTGCTCCTCTCTGTCATTGCGATATAAAATATGAATAGCGTAAAATGATGGGTGAGGCATGAGGTAGAGCAGATAGCAGCATTGCCTTTGCCATTACGAGAAGGCGCCTTGTTATCCGCTAGACTGGGCTTCCATCCACTTAACATATGCTTCCCAAGTACTCATAAAACGTTTCAGCCTATCGTGATGTACCGCTGTTAATCTGCCTAGCTGATAGTAAGTAAACAATCTGCCTTGTACTTGCACTAGTGAGGGAGCACTTTTCTGAGTCCAGTGTAAAGCAATTTCTGATCGTGCTGCAATAAAAACTTGTAAAGTAAAGTGTTGTTGTGCTTTTGTAATGCCTACAAGAGGCGAACCTAGCAAAGCGTTCCAGGGGCGCACTTCAAGAGTTGTAGACAAAACCTGAGAAATCCAGTCCCTAAGTTAATTCCAGAACTGGGACACTACGGGGCATTCCCACCAATTATGGTAATATGTGCCAACATGACCACAACCCCGCCAGCATCCCTCTGGATAAGAAGATCTAAATTTATGTAAGGTCACAGGAGCGTAATGCCATCTGTGCAGCATTTTGTAGCAATTTTCTTGCAAACCGGTGGATATGGAACACTTATGTGTCCATGCATAAATGATATCCCAGTCCTTGTCCTCTAAGTGTGTTTGAAAATCCAGTTCCCAGGACACTCGGTGTCTGGGCTTTTCAGGTGGTTTACTTGTGAGAAGTGCGTAAATTTTGGATATGGTTCCCTGGATTACTGCGGCATTTTACAATAATTTTCAAATAGTGTACCTGTCAGGCGGAGAATCCCTTTGCGCAGCCCTCTGTGTACAAAGTGGTTTAACTGAGCGTAATGCAAGAAATCAACGCTGTCCAAAGAATACTGTGTACGCATTTGGCTGCTGGTCATAAGGGTACCCTGTTGTAAAACATGATCTATTCTGGTGATGCCCGACTGTACCCACTGTCTCAAATTCCTCGACATATCAGATGTAGAGTATACCGTGTTAGTAGACAGGTGAGTCATCAAAGAGTATGGCGCCGTGCCCACTAGAGTATCTCTCCATTGTTGCCATACCCTAAAGGTTGTGTGTAAAGCGTAAGGAAAGTATTGAGTGGGACCCCAGGACGACCTAGGCTGCCAAGGCAAAGCCGACACGGGGAATGTGCCCAGCAATGATTGCTCCAGTCGTACCCATTGTGGTATGTCCTGGGAGCGGTGTAACACAACAAATGCTCGCAATTGAGCTGCACCAAAATACCAAATTAAATTGGGAAGATTCAAACCACCCCTAATCTTTGGTTGATACAATGTGGACCTGGCAATCCGAGGGGGGACGTTTACGCCAAATGAAGCTGCATAGAATTAGTTGCCATTTTTTAAGCAGGGTGGTGGGCAAGAATATAGGTATAGTAGTGAAAACGTAAAGAAATCGCGGTAGGACATTCATTTTAATGATGGCTAGTCGACCCATCCAGGAATGATGCTGCTGATGCCACTTGTTTAGATCAGCTTGTATAGAACGTAGGAGGGGATCATAATTTAGTACAAAGAGCTGCTTTGTGTGGGAACCGAGTCGCACCCCCAGATATTTCAAGGAAGTTGTTGCCCACTTGAATGGAAATTGCCGACTGAGGATATGTACCTCCTCTAACAGCATAGTTAAATTTAGTAGTTCCGACTTATCGTAGTTTACCTTCATGCCGGATACTGACGTGAAGTCAATTAACTCGGACATAACTCCCTGTAATGATACCATTGGATCCACTAGGGTAAACATCACGTCGTCAGCGAAAAGGGATATCTTAAATTGCTCAGCACCTCTCCTGATGCCCTGAATGTGGTCCGCCTCCCGTACTTTGATGGTAAATGGCTCTACGAAGAGGGCAAACAACAACGGTGACAGGGGGCACCCCCTGACGTGTCCCCCTTTGTATCTCAAATGGCGCCCCATACCTTCCATTCGCCTTAACTCTAGCCATCGGTTGTGCATATAGTTTCCTCAGCCATGTTAGGAAAGAGTTCCCAAAAGGCCATACACTGCAATGTTTTAAACAAAAATGGCCAATGGACAAGGTCGAAAGCCTTTTCTGCATCCAATGATAGGAGGACGGCTGGGGTGTTTGAGTTATGGACCAGATCAATAATATCAATAATACGTCTTACGTTGTCCGCCGCCATACGGCCGGGGACAAAGCTCACCTGGTCACTATGCACCAGACCCGGCAGAACTCCATTCAGCTGAGCGGCTAATATCCGGGCCAATATCTTCAAATCGATATTAATTAAAGATATAGGTCTGTAGGAGCTACATTTGGTGGGATCCCTGCCTGGCTTCGCCAATACAGTGATACCAGCCGTATTTGAATCCTGAGAAATACACGCCTCCCTCAGTAGTGAGTTGTACATTTCAGTTAAGGGTCCCACCAATTCCTTAGCATAACGGCGATAATAAGCCCCAGTAAATCCGTCTAAGCCCGGTGCTTTGCCTTGCTTCAGCTTTTTAATTGCTGCATGCACTTCGATCGTGGTAATAGGCTTATCTAAAAATGCCTGTTGGGCGCTGGTAAGTATGGGCAATTGGAAGGATTGTAGGTATCGGTCAATAGCCTCATCATGTATATTAGTGTCCCTAGAATAGAGTCGAGAATAGAAACTAGTGAAGGAGTCACGTATACCAGCAGACGTAGTGTTAAATAGCCCCTGTTCGTTTTGAATCTTGGCTACTATGGTTTGAGCCTGAGCTGCTTTTAGTCGATGGGCTAAATACCTCCCCGCCTTATTACCCACCTCAAAGAATTGCTGTTTCAACAATGTAAGATGATGACTGATAGCGGAATCTTCCAGGGACCTCAGCTTATCCTTAACTTTAAGCAATTTTTTTATAAACAACCTCAGAGTGTGTAGTGCTATGTTGTTGAGTCAGAGACGCCAACTCTGCCGATAATAAATTATGTTGTTGGTCTCTGACTCGATTGCAATGTGCAGCCCTAGCTATAAACACACCACGCATTACCACCTTTGAACAGTCCCAAACTGTCACCGGGGATAACTCCTCATACTGGTTTTCCCTAAAATAATTATCCAGGTGTTTCATCATCTGCTCATTAAACTCTGGATCTTTTAAAAGACCTTCATTTAGTCTCCATTGCCTGTACCCATTCTCGGAATCCGTAAGGCATATCTCCGCCCACAATGGAGCATGGTCTGTCCAAGTAATATTGTCAATGCCCACTTTTTGGACCTGATTTTGCGATAGAGCAGAGAAAAAGAGATAGTCTATTCTGGAGTATGTGCCATGGGGGTGTGAGAAAAAGGTGTAAGAACGTGAGTGCGGGTAGTGCTTTCTCCAGATATCCAGAAGGCTCCATTTGTCCAGAAATGAACGCCATCTATTCCTAAATTTGGAAGCTGGCGATGACTTAGAACTAGTATCCAAGATGGGATCTAATATGGCATTGAAATATCCTCCGAGAAGGAGATCTCCAGCCAACTGTTGGTGCAGAATCTGATCCAGAGTGTGCAGAAATGCTAATTGATTAATATTAGGAAAGTATACATTTAAGAGGGTTATTATGTGCTTGCCCACTCTTATCTGTAAGAGAATGTATCTGCCCTGAGGATCCACTATCTTACAGAGCTCCTCATATACTAGAGAGGATGATAGTAGTATACCCACTCCAGCATATTTGGAGTTCTGGGTACTGGCTGCCCAATAACTGGAAGGGTATTGGGAAAAACGGAGGAGACGTTCATGATGTTTGCGAACATGCGTTTCCTGTAAGTATACTATGGACGCTTTTTGCCTCTGCAGTTCCCTGGTTAGCAGTTTGCGGGGTATATTCAACCCCCTGACATTAATAGAAACTACCCTAGTCGCCATTTATGTAATAAGAGGTCAAAGTGTGATCGCCCATAAGTGCATTCCATACTTGGTCTAAGGCGCTCTGCCTGATCATGCCAATCCTGCCTCTGCTGTGTAGCCAGTCTGTGAATTTTATGGTATGTATTCCCCCTCCAGGTGAGAAAGATAAGCCCATGTGTTCCTTCCCTTAAACATGTGGATAAAGGTGAACCGGTAGATGTAGTGTATTTGGATTTTCAGAAGGCGTTTGACAAAGTCCCTCATGAGAGGCTTCTACGAAAACTTAAAAGTCATGGGATAGGAGGCGATGTCCATTCGTGGATTACAAACTGGTTAAAAGACAGGAAACAGAGAGTAGGATTAAATGGTCAATATTCTCAGTGGAAAAGGGTAAACAGTGGAGTACCTCAGGGATCTGTATTGGGACCGGTGCTTTTCAATATATATATAAATGATCTGGAAAGGAATACGACGAGTGAGGTTATCAAATTTGCGGATGATACAAAATTATTCAGAGTAGTTAAATCACAGGCAGACTGTGATACATTACAGGAGGACCTTGCAAGACTAGAAGATTGGGCATCCAAATGGCAGATGAAATTTAATGTGGACAAGTGCAAAGTGTTGCACATAGGGAAGAATAACCCTTGCTGTAGTTACACGATGTTAGGTTCCATATTAGGAGCTACCACCCAGGAAAAAGATCTAGGCATCATAGTGGATAATACTTTAAAATCGTCGGCTCAGTGTGCTGCAGCAGTCAAAAAAGCAAATAGAATGTTAGGAATTATTAGGAAGGGATGTGATGTGAATAGGTACTATTCTTTGTTAATTAGCACAGCAGTGAGTCACTCAGGAAATCTAACTGAAGTGTACATTTCCTAAGGGAGTGTTCTGCACTAATTTACCTTAGAAGCACATTATAAATTAGAAGGAAAGAGCTCAGTAAACCCACATTCCAGTGGGAACACTGAGAGGAGAGGATCACCTTGCTGGTGGCTGAAAGGAATCAGTAAGTTTTTACTTGGGAGATTGTCTTTTTAAAAGTATTGGGGCAAAGGTAACTATTTGGGAATATTATTTAGTGTGTTTGTGCCTTTAATAGTCAGGCTGTGAATAAACAAGTTAGATTATAATAGTCAGGCTGTGAATAAACAAGTTAGACTATTTGTATTTTTAAATAGTCAGTCTATAAGGTAGCAGTAGGTAGGCAGTGAATAAACAAGATAGACTGTTTGTATTTTTAGTCAGTAAGGTAGCAGTAGGTAGGCAGTGAATAAACAAGTTAGACTGTTTGTATTTTAGTCAGTCAATAAGGTAGCAGTAGGTAGTGTGTTTATTTTTAAAATTCTGCAGAACTGAGTGTTCTCCAGACTGTTAAAGAACTGAGTTTTTGTATTTAATACTAAGTGAGTGCTTGTATTGAAAAAAAAAAAAAAAAACCCCCAAAAAAAAACCCCAACCCAAAAAGTAGCCAGAAGCTAGAAATAAGCTAGGAGCAGTGTATACCTAAGTAAAAAAGTTGAATAGTTCAGCTCAGTTACTCACCTTGGAAAGGTGTTGAGGTAGTGTGATTAGGTTTGAATAGGGACCAACATTTGTTAATCAAGGGAGCAGTGAGTCACTCAGGCTGACTAACTGAAGTTAGACTGTTTGTATTTTCCAACCCACCCACCCCTAGCTCATCCCTTAATTTATAGGCAGGTGCCACTTTCACAAAAAAAAAAAAAATCAACAAAAACTTTATTGAGAATTCAATCAGACCCCAGTAGGCCACATATTGAATTCACTAATACATTTAAAGGACATTAGACACAATCCTACTCCCATAGCAACCTAAAACTTAACTAGAAACTGATCAAAATTGAGATGAAGGCAGCAGTCCAGCAGCAAGAAGGGGGCTTCCCAGTCTTTTGCATCAAGTGTCACATGTATGATTTTTTACCCACCGGTGAGAAGTTGTACATGTGCACGCGATGCAAAGAGCTCCTGGCTCTCAGAGAACGAATCCGATCTCTGGAGGCAAGAGTGGCAGACCTGGAGGAGCTGAGGGAGACAGAGAGGTATATAGATGAGACCTTCAGGGACATAGTAGTCAAGTCCCAACTTCAGACTGGCAGCCCTGGTGCTGCCTTGGAGGAAGAAGGTCTCATGATGGGAGAGCACCAACCAGGTGCAGCAGGAAAGGATCCTGTAGCAAGGACCTGCTCTCCAGGTGATGCATTGTCCTTTCGCACTGAGGATATCTCCCCAAGGCCTAGTGCCCAGGAGGGAAGGGTTAGGTCGGCCGTCATAGTTGGTGATTCGATTATTAGGAATGTAGATAGCTGGGTGGCTGGTGGGCGTGAGGATCGCCTGGTAACATGCCTACCTGGTGCGAAGGTGGCGGACCTCACGCGTCACCTAGATAGAATTTTAGACAGTGCTGGGGAGGAGCCGGCTGTCATGGTACATGTGGGCACCAATGACATAGGAAAATGTGGGAGGGAGGTTCTGGAAGCCAAATTTAGGCTCTTAGGTAGAAAGCTTAAATCCAGAACCTCCAGGGTAGCATTCTCTGAAATGCTCCCTGTTCCATGCGCAGGTCACCAGAGGCAGGCAGAACTCCAGAGTCTCAATGCGTGGATGAGACGATGGTGCAAGGAAGAGGGATTCAGTTTTGTTAGGAACTGGGGAACCTTTTGGGGAAGGGGGAGTCTCTTCCGAAGGGATGGGCTCCACCTTAACCAGGGTGGAACCAGACTGCTGGCGCTAACCTTTAAAAAGGAGATTGTTCTAGTTTAAAAGCTGCTCTAAGGGGAAAGCCGACAGTCGCTCAGCAGCACATGGTTCGGAGAGAGGTATCTTTAAAAGATACTAATGATGCATTAGAATCAGGGCTTCCCGACAGTGAGGTTCCAATAATTAGAAAAGCAGTCCAAGTGCCTGTAACTAAAAACTCACCTGAGCTAAAAAATTCTAACTTATCCCTATCAATTAAAAAGCAGAATGATAAAACAAACAAAAAACAAACTCTGAAATGTTTGTATGCTAATGCCAGAAGTCTAAGACGTAAGATGGGAGAATTAGAATGTATAGCAGTGAATGATGACATAGACTTAATTGGCATCTCAGAGACATGGTGGAAAGAGGATAACCAATGGGACAGTGCTATACCGGGGTACAAATTATATCGCAATGACAGAGAGGAGCAGTCGGGAGGAGGTGTGGCGCTTTATGTCCGGGATGGCATAGAGTCCAACAGGATAAACATCCTGCATGAGACTAAATACAAAATTGAATCTTTATGGGTAGAAATCCCTTGTGTGTCGGGGAAGACTATAGTGATAGGGATATACTACCGTCCACCTGGTCAAGATGGTGAGATGGACAGTGAAATGCTAAAAGAAATTAGGGAAGCTAACCAAATTGGTAGTGCAGTAATAATGGGAGACTTCAATTACCCCAATATTGACTGGGTAAATGTATCATCGGGTCACGCTAGAGAGATAACGTTCCTGGATGGAATAAATGATAGCTTTATGGAACAATTGGTTCAGGAACCGACGAGAAAGGGAGCAATTTTAGATCTAATTCTCAGTGGAGCACAGGACTTGGTGAGAGAGGTAACGGTGGTGGGGCCGCTTGGCAATAGTGATCATAATATGATCAAATTTGATTTAATGACTGGAAGAGGAACAGTGTGCAAATCCACAGCTCTCGTGCTAAACTTCCAAAAGGGAAACTTTGATAAAATGAGAAAAATTGTTAGAAAAAAACTGAAAGGAGCAGCTACTAAAGTAAAAAATGTCCAAGAGGCGTGGTCATTGTTAAAAAATACCATCCTAGAAGCACAGTCCAGATGTATTCCACACATTAAGAAAGGTGGAAAGAAGGCAAAACGATTACCAGCATGGTTAAAAGGGGAGGTGAAAGAAGCTATTTTAGCCAAAAGATCTTCATTCAAAAATTGGAAGAAGGATCCAACAGAAGAAAATAGGATAAAGCATAAACATTGGCACGTTAAATGTAAAACATTGATAAGACAGGCTAAGAGAGAATTTGAAAAGAAGTTGGCTGTAGAGGCAAAAACTCACAGTAAGAACTTTTTTAAATATATCTGAAGCAGAAAGCCTGTGAGGGAGTCAGTTGGACCGTTAGATGATCGAGGGGTTAAAGGGGCACTTAGAGAAGATAAGGCCATCGCGGAAAGATTAAATGATTTCTTTGCTTCGGTGTTTACTAAAGAGGATGTTGGGGAGGTACCCTTAATGGAGAAGGTTTTTATGGGTAAAGATTCAGATGGACTGAATCAAATCATGGTGAACCTAGAAGATGTGGTAGGCCTGATTGGCAAACTGAAGAGTAGTAAATCACCTGGACCGGATGGTATACACCCCAGAGTTCTGAAGGAACTAAAAAATGAAATTTCAGACCTATTAGTAAAAATTTGTAACTTATCATTAAAATCATCCATTGTACCTGAAGACTGGAGGATAGCAAATGTAACCCCAATATTTAAAAAGGGCTCCAGGGGTGATCCAGGAAACTACAGACCGGTCAGCCTGACTTCAGTGCCAGGAAAAATAGTGGAAAGTGTTCTAAACATCAAAATCACAGAACATATAGAAAGACATGGTTTAATGGAACAAAGTCAGCATGGCTTTACCCAGGGCAAGTCTTGCCTCACAAATCTGCTTCACTTTTTTGAAGGAGTTAATAAACATGTGGATAAAGGTGAACCGGTAGATATAGTATACTTGGATTTTCAGAAGGCGTTTGACAAAGTTCCTCATGAGAGGCTTCTAGGAAAAGTAAAAAGGCATGGGATAGGTGGTGATGTCCTTTCGTGGATTGCAAACTGGCTAAAAGACAGGAAACAGAGAGTAGGATTAAATGGACAATTTTCTCAGTGGAAGGGAGTGGACAGTGGAGTGCCTCAGGGATCTGTATTGGGACCCTTACTTTTCAATATATTTATAAATGATCTGGAAAGAAATACGACGAGTGAGATAATCAAATGTGCAGATGACACAAAATTGTTCAGAGTAGTTAAATCACAAGCAGATTGTGATAAATTGCAGGAAGACCTTGCGAGACTGGAAAATTGGGCATCCAAATGGCAGATGAAATTTAATGTGGATAAGTGCAAGCTGATGCATATAGGGAAAAATAACCCATGCTATAATTACACAATGTTGGGTTCCATATTAGGTGCTACAACGCAAGAAAGAGATCTAGGTGTCATAGTGGATAACACATTGAAATCGTCGGTTCAGTGTGCTGCGGCGGTCAAAAAAGCAAACAGAATGTTGGGAATTATTAGAAAGGGAATGGTGAATAAAACGGAAAATGTCATAATGCCTCTGTATCGCTCCATGGTGAGACCGCACCTTGAATACTGTGTACAATTCTGGTCGCTGCATCTCAAAAAAGATATAATTGCGATGGAGAAGGTACAGAGAAGGGCGACCAAAATGATAAAGGGGATGGAACAGCTTCCCTATGAGGAAAGGCTGAAGAGGTTAGGGCTGTTCAGCTTGGAGAAGAGACGGCTGAGGGGGGATATGATAGAGGTCTTTAATGAGTAGATGTGACTCGGTTATTTACACTTTCGAATAATAGAAGGACTAGGGGGCATTCCATGAAGTTAGCAAGTAACACATTTAAGACTAATCAGAGAAAATTCTTTCACTCAACGCACAATAAACCTCTGGAATTTGTTGCCAGAGGATGTGGTTAGTGCAGTTAGTGTAGATGGGTTCAAAAAAGGTTTGGATAAGTTCTTGGAGGAGAAGTCCATTAATGACTATTAATCAATTATACTTAGGGAATAGCCACTGCTATTAATTGCATCAGTAGCATGGGAACCTCTTAGTGTTTGGGTAATTGCCAGGTTCTTGTGGCCTGGTTTTTGGCCTCTGTTGGAAACAGGATGCTGGGCTTGATGGACCCTTGGTCTGTCCCAGCCTGGCAATTTCTTATGTTCTTATGTTCCCTCCCCCACAAAGTCCCACAGTATCCCTCAAACACCCCCTGGGATACTCTAAGGGAGTCATTCGCATCCAGCAGCATACAGTCCCTTCTTCCCCCCCCCCCCCCCCCCGTCCCTCCCCTCCCCAACCACATAATAAAAATGCATCAAAACCTGAAACTTGAATAACTGCGATTCTAACTCAAAATGCAATTTCCAAACAATAACCTGTCAGAAAATGCAAAAAACTCCTTGTTAGCAAAGCAGTTTGTGAAAGGTGCATAAAGCCAGTGCAGTCCCTTGCACAGGTCCTCCTGGGTTAATGAACAACATACAGTTCTCTCTGTGCCGCCCTGATCCTCAGCGGTGCTCGGATGAAGCTGAGCGGTGTGTGTCTGGCTGTCGTCTGAGTCTTTTTCCCCCCTTTATCAGCCCACTGCCCTCTTGGTGTGGCGTCCATTTTAGTTGGAAGCGAAGTTGTTGTAGGGGCTTGGAAAGTAGCTGTAAGCTGTGCCTTAGCAAAGGCGTCACATGCCTCGTCCAAATTTTTGATTCTGTAAGTCACTCCTTGTATTTGAAATAACAATCCAAAGGGATAGGTCCAGCGGTACCATATGCATTATTCCTGAGACTCGCTGTAACTTCTCTTAATTCAAAACGCTTCTTCAGGGTCACTGGTGCCAGGTCCTGAAAGACCAGGATAGGGTGATTTTTCCATTTTAATTCCTTCATTTGCCTGGCTGTGGAATAAATTCGCTCTTTCACAGTGAAACTTATGAAAGCAGAGCACCAGGTCTCTCTGGCGCTGGTCTCTCCTTGGCCCCAGGGCCCTATGTGCCCGTTCCAGCTTAATCACTGGTACCCCGGTCTCTGTTTCAGGGGTTCCGACCTGGCCTTCTGACAAAATGTAGTTGCAAATCTGTAGAGCCACCTATGAGGCATCAGCAAAATCAGCAGTGTCAGGTATCCCCCTTAAACGTAAATTGTTGCGTCTGCTCCTGTTTTCTATGTCCTCCAATTTTTCATTTATTGCCTGCAAATCAGTATTAATCGTGGTGCTCCTCGTGTCTAAGAGATTTAAAGCATTTCCATGACTGTCAATGCGGGTTTCTAAGTCGTCCACACGAGTCCCCAGGGCGGCCATATCTTCCTTGATGCCTGCCATTGATTCCATAATGTCTTGCTTAAACTGTTTAGATTTTTTTTTGTATTTAAACGGTTTTTATTGGAATGAGGAGTATAACATACAAATCCAAAAAAGACAAAATACGTAACAAAAGCCAAATGCCGGACATGTCTGTCAAATACATAGCATGAAACAAACAACCTCAAAATCCATTTTGCAGATTTAAGAATCTGATATCCGTTTCGAACTTTCCCCCCTCCCCCCAAACAACTGGTTTGACATAGGAAGATACATAATAAAATACTGGAGCAACAATAATCTTCCAAAATAATAGCAAGTATGGTGTTTATCAATGTTATTAACAATTCTATAGATATATAATTAACATGGTAAAAGCTTCTTTTTTTTTTTATAGGAAGCTAGGAAAACAGAAACCAACGTAACTAGATGATGGAATCCTAAAACCATCATACCTAACCAGACAGTAAGTGGGCCGTATCATAGTGTGTGAAGGGGCTGCAAGACTCCATGTTTCTCAGATATGCTCAAGACTTCATGGGATTGGAGAAAAGCATTCCACTTATTGGCAGGAAGCAAACCATTGTTGGTATGGTTCCCAAGTTTTTGTAAAAGCTGCCACGCGATTATGATGGACAGCTGTAAGCCTACTCAACTGATAATAATTATGTAACCTAGCTTGCACTCTAGCTAAGCTGGGTGCAGCGCTCTGCTTCCAATGTAATGCAATTTCTGTGCGTGCTGCAATAAAGACCTGTTGTACAATTCTTTGATGGTCTTTGTTTAAATCTTCGATATACAAGGGGAGGAGAGCATGCCAAGGGGTAGCCCTAATCGATACTCCAATAACATCCGATACCCATGCAGCCACAGTACGCCAATACTGAACTATACGAGGACAGCTCCACCATACATGGTAGTAAGTGCCAGGTTCCCCGCAGCCTCGCCAACATAGCTCGGAAAAGGCCGAGTGAAATCGATGCAAACGAACAGGAGAATAATGCCAACAATATAGCATCTTGTAACAATTTTCCTGACATAGAAAATGGGATGATATCTTTATCAATGCACTTATGTGCATTGATAAAGATATCATCCCATTCTATGTCGGCTAGATCCCGTTGAAAATCAGAGACCCACGCCTTTTGTTGCTGGAAGGGGCTAAGCTGTCTCCCATTCATCAACACATATATCTTAGATATCACCCCTTTCATATGCTGAGCATTCATACAGTAGGTTTCAAAAAGAGAACCAGTCAATTTAAGGGTGCCCATTCGAATCGCACGGTGAAGGGAGTGGTAGACCTTAGCACATTCACTTATCCCATTTATCTATTTATATTTATTTTTTTATTTATATTTATATTATATTTATTTATATTTATTTATGTATCGCACGGTGAAGGGAGTGGTAGACCTTACCTCATTCACGTATCCCATTTAACTAATTTCTACTTGTATAATCTACTCTGTTATTTGTATAATCTTATATAATCTACTCTGTTATTTATATGTTTTTTAATGTTCCTTATATAATTATGCAATAATTGTAAAGCCTGTTGCTAAGTTCTGTTCTATGTAAACGACGAGATGTTCTCAACGTTCGTCGGTATATAAAAGTTATTAAATAAAAAAAAAATAAAGTCACTGGGAAAATTGTCATAAAGACGTCCCAAGTCCTCCCTAGACAATAATACCCCCTGCACCTGTATTTGTTCTATACGGATAATGCCTGCCGTGCACCACTCATGTACCTCCTTCGAGTGGGCCATACGAGGCAGCAGGGATTTAGTAAAAAGGTGTGTAAGTAGCATATAGGCCTCCTTTCCAACCAATTTTGGTTTCCATTGCAACCACACCTGGACCGTGGTCCGCAGGGCTGTGGGATAATATAAAAATGGGTCCCAAGTGTCCCGAGGCTGCCATGGTATTGCTGATAAGGGCATACCTCCTACCATAGATTGTTCCAAAATAGCCCATTGAGGTATCTCCTGTGTTCTATGCAAAGCTACTAAGGCCCTTAGCTGAGCTGCGCTATAGTACCAGTTGAGGTTTGGGACACTCAACCCACCTCTATTTTTAGGGAGATATAAGGTAGTGCGCGCTACTCTTGGTGGTCGCTTGCACCAAATAAACCCAAGATAATTTGTTGCCAATGATTAAGGACATCGGGCTTGATATAAATAGGAATGGTGGTGAAAATGTAGAGAAAACGGGGTAGAACATTCATTTTTACAATAGCAATTCGCCCCAACCACGAGTGGGTGTGGCGACTCCACTGATCCAGATCCCTTTTTACTTTCTGGACAAGCGGGGTATAATTTAGTTGATACAGTGGATCAGATCTAGGCCCAATACGGACTCCTAAGTATTTTAACGCTCCTTTGGCCCACTTAAAAGGAAATCGGCCCCGGAGGCGGCTCACGTCCTCCTCTTGTAACGTGAGATTGAGAATCTCTGATTTTTCATAATTTACCTTAAGCCCTGAAACCGCAGTGAACTGAGCGAGTTCCTGCATAATACCCGGGAGGGAGGTAAACGGATCGGTGAGCATCACTTCGTCCGCAAAAAGAGATATTTTGAAGTGATGACCACCCGCACATACTCCTGAAATAGAGCTGGCGAGCCTGATTCTAGTAGTGAAGGGTTCCAGAAATAATGCAAAAAGTAAAGGGGAAAGCGGGCACCCCTGTCTGGTGCCCCGACCTATGTCAAAAGGTTTCCCATACGTCCCATTTACTTTGACCCGTGCCTGTGGGTGTTCATAAAGTTTCTCAATCCAGTTGATAAAGTTACCACCAAAACTCATGCGGGAGAGGGTGCGTAGCAAAAAGGGCCAGTGAACAAGTTCAAATGCCTTTTCGGCGTCCAAGGAGAGGAGGATGGCGAGCACTTTAGAGTGATGAACATAAGCGACAATGTCAACAATCCTCCTGACATTATCAGCAGCAAGTCTGCCAGGTACAAAACCAACCTGATCAGAGTGGACAAGCTTGGGCAAGACCCCGTTAAGTCGAGTCACCAGCACCCTAGCAAGTAATTTTAAATCAATATTTATCAGGGATATGGGTCGATAGGACCCGCAGTGCGTATGGTCACGACCCGGTTTAGCTATGACCGATATTCCTGCAGTATTACTATCCTGTGCAATATGTCCCTCATGACATAGGGAGTTAAACATATTTGTGAGGGGTTCAGCAAGGACAGAAGCAAAATTACGACAGTAAGAGCCAGTGAACCCATCAAGTCCAGGAGCCTTGCCGGGCTTCAGACCCTTAATTGCCTCTAAGACTTCTGAGGTTTCTATAGGCCTATCCAGGAATTCCTGTTGCGCCAAAGTGAGGGTGGACAAGGGTATGGCGTCAAGATACAGAGATATATCTTCCTCCCCAATACCCTGGTTACCCTTGTAGAGCTGAGCATAAAAAGCCGAGAAAGATTCACGAATCTCCTCAGATGTTGTAACCAGAGAGCCCTGTGAGTTGCAAATCTTTGCCACAAGGGTTTGAGCCCGAGCAGCTTTAAGCTTCTGAGCCAAATATCTCCCAGCTTTATTGCAGCCCTCAAAGAATTGTTGCTTTAACATAAGGAGATGGTGACTAATGGCAGTATCCTCAAGAGATCTCAAAGCATCTTTTGCCCTGAGAAGTTTATTATAAGTGATGTTGGAACCATCGGTTACATGTTGCTGAGTTAGTTTAGTAACCTCCAATTTAAGGGAAGACCGTTCCTTTTCCCTCTCCTTATTGCAGTGCGCTGCCCTAGCAATAAACCACCCTCTAATCACTGCCTTAGAGCAATCCCACACTGTGGTAGGACTAATCTCATCCTGGGTATTATTGCAAAAATACTCCCGGAGATGGGCATCAGTACCATACAGAAATTCTTTGTCTTTTAACAAACTATCATTAAGACGCCACGGTTTGAACCCCGTCTCGGTCACCTAATCGTACAGCAATCCATACAGGGCCATGATCGGACCACGTTATGGGTTCTATGCCAGCCTTGGCGACAGCGTTTTGCAGATGTGAGGAAACAAATAAATAGTCAATACGGGAGTATGTACCATGAGGAGGGGAGAAAAAAGTATAGGATCTGGAGTGCGGATATCGTTGTCTCCATATATCCACTAAGCTCCATCTACCTAGGAAGGATCGCCATTCCTTCCGCATCCCAGGTGATGCTACTGTCCGTGAAGAGCTATCTAAAGAGGGGTCACCTACTGCAGTTGTTAGGGCTCGGGGTCGGAGGACCTCGGGAGTCAGACGTCCTTCCGCATCAGATGCTGAACAGCGCCCCCAAAGGTTCCGATTTTTCCCAATTGATTTTGAAGCCTGAAGCACCACTAAAGGCTGATATTTCCTTGGTGATAGCCGCCAGAGAAGTGATAGGCTCAGTGATAGTAACAGAATGTCATCCGCGTATAGCGACAATTTGGATGAGAAATCCCCAATTCGTATACCGTGAATCACTTCATTATTTCTATTATAGTGGGTAAAAGGTTCCAAAAAAATAGCGAATAGTAAAGGTGACAATGGGCACCCCTGGCGTGTGCCTCTCCCCACTGGAAATGCCTGGGAGTATCCCCCATTGATTTTTAAACATGCCAACGGGGATTCATAAAGTTTCTGAATCCAGCGTATAAATTTGTCCCCAAATTTAAGTACTTTTATTGTCTGAAACGAGAAAGGCCAGTGAACAAAGTCAAAGGCTTTTTCCGCGTCAATGGCTAATAATATTAAAGGAATATGTGACGAGGTAGCCCAACCCATTAAGTCTGCAATTTTGCGAACGTTATCAGACGCCATCCTGCCAGGTATAAAGCCAGATTGATCAGAATGAATCAGGCCCGGTAAGTAATTATTGAGCCGATTTGCTAGAATTTTAGCAAGAATCTTCATATCAAGATTAATTAGGGATATGGGGCGATAAGAGCTGCAGACAGTGGGATCCCGTCCCGGTTATGCTAATAGTGTTACCCCGGCCATATTTGCTACTGTAGATAAGGAAACCTGCCCTTGTAATGAATTAAATAAATTTACCAACACTGGAACAATTGAACTGGCAAATTTTTTATAGAAGAGGACTGTGAAACTGTCTAAACCAGGTGACTTCCCATTTTTAGTTCTTTCATCGCCCAAGATCTTCAGCCTCGTTGATATCCCTATCCAGAACCTCCTGGGCCTCAGCACTCAGATGAGGCAGGGAAATGGCTGATAGATAGTCAGGTATCGCTGTGGGCTCTATTCTAGTGTCTGCAGCGTATAAATCGGAGTAAAAGCGAATAAATCTTTGGCGGATATCTGCATTAGATGTTAGCATTTTACCCGATTCATCTTTTATTCGAACTATATTGTTTTGCATTTGTCGTTTTTTTAAAAGTCTAGCCAGTTGCTTGCCCACCTTGTTTCCCCCCACATAATAAGATTGCTTAGTGAGGATAAGTTTGTGAGCTCTCTCTGCTGCCTCGAGCTCTCCCAAATGTGCCCTCAATTTATCCATTTGGGCTAAAGTAACTGGGTCCCCCGTTCGTGAATGGTCTGTACCCAGATTCTGAAGGTGATCCAGAGTCTCCAATTTATCTCTAGAACTTTGTTTTTTTTAAATACGCCCCTCTCGCTATGCATTTCCCCCTGAGCACCGCCTTAAGGCAGTCCCACAGAGTCATGGGAGAAATTCCCACTTTGTCATTATTCTGAAGATATTCCTTAATGTCATTCTGCAACTGAAGACAGAACTCAGAACTTTCAAGTAGGCTTTCATTTAGTTTCCAAAATTGGGTGCCTCTATCATAAAGGCCAATATCAAGTCGTAAAGTTAGCGGTCCATGATCAGATCATGTGATTGGGGGTATCTGAGGGTCCCTCAACAAGTTAACACAACTTCTAGTTATTAGAAAATAATCTAATCTAGAATAGGAACTATGTGCCCTAGAGTAAAATGTATATTGGCGATCAGAAGGATGCCAAAGTCTCCAAATATCCATAAGGTGAAGGCTACTAATGAAATCTTTAAAAACTATGCGATCCCCCTTGGGAGAGGTTGTCAAAGCCGAGGAATTGTCTAAATAGGGATTAAGCGTGAGGTTGAAATCCCCGCCAATGATCAGGTTACCTTCAGTATGATTAGCTAATATTTGAAGCATCTTCTGCAAGAATAAACCCTGACCAGTGTTGGGCGCATAGATATTAACCAATACATATTGTACATTCCCAATTGAAATGATAAGAATTAAATAGCGGCCCTCGGGGTTCTGATAACATACCACCTCCTCAAATATCAGATCTTTGGCAATTAGTATGCCCAGCCCTAGATATTTATGGGCTAAAGGCCTAGATGTCCAATATTGAGCTGGGTAGGAAGCCCGAGCCATCAGGTGCTCATAGCGTTTTTTCAGGTGCGTCTCCTGCAAGAAAGCAATAGACGTCTTCTTAGCCTGTAATTCAGCAAAAAGACAGTGGCGTTTGTAAGGAGAATTTAGGCCCTTAACGTTCAAAGTAAGAATATTAAGCTTGGCCATTTAATGTGTGAAATTACCAAGTGAAAGAGTAAACAGGTGTATGAGAGAAGTCAACACTAGCAGACCACACGGGCCCTCTAAAGTAGTCACAGTACTTTACATGTACAGTGCCAACCATACTAGTAATGAAAATATCCTGATATGTCCCAAGGAAGCATTTCCCATCCCTCATTTCCCTGAATCCCCCTCCCCGCTTTACCACAACCCTCACGACATGGATCCCAATGATCACCCCTGTCGTAATACGTAGGGAGGAAGTCATCATCCTGGAAGGTCCCCACCCATTCAATCAACACATACAAACATTTATCAACTGAAGTCTCCTATGATAAAACTGTTGCTAGAAAAAGTAAACAGGTCATCCCTCCGGCAGCACGAGGGTTCTCGTGCCGATTCCTATGGGGAAACGAACATGTTTCCCCTTAACCATGAACCAGATTAATAAAGTAGTCTGCAAGCAAGATGTCTTAGCTGGGCTAAGCTAGCCCCTGAAGTGGAATTACTGCACAATGGTGCCCCGCAGAAAATCCTCAGGGGGGAGCCTGATGTGTTGCAGGGGAGTCATTGTTGCGCCGCAGCCACTTATCACCCTTGTGCACTTTCTGCAATCTGGGATGATCCTCCCGTCGACTGTTGGATTTTGGCCCAGCTAGAGTATGTTCGAATCCTTGATATCCTGCCGCTTGTAAGACCCCCACTGCTTCTTTCAATGTTTTTACACGATGCAGTTCCCCCTGTAGTGTGAAACTCATCCCGAAGGGGAATAGCCAATGGTACCGCACATTTTCCGACCGTAAGAGGTCAGTAATGGGTTTCAATTCCTGACGTTTCCTGATCGTAGTCTGGGAGATGTCAGTAAAAATCATAATGGTATTCCCTTGCCAACTCCACGTGACCTGTTTTTTCGCGATCATTGCTATTTTATCTTTGCTGGTAAAATCACGATAACATGCAATAATATCTTTTGCTTTGTTATTGCTCAGTCTAGGTCCAAAAACCCGATGCGCACGATCAATTTTAATGTCAATACCTGGGTCTGTTGTTGAATTTGAAACTTCCGTAGCCAGCAACATGGTGCTTATTTTTTTTTTTATCACCGCCGCCATACAATCTGCATGCTCAGGTGTCTCGAAAGCGTAAATTATAACTCCGGGAACGATTCTCTAAATCCTCCATCTTCTCCTGCAACTGTTCAATCTCGTTTTGAATCACAGTTTGTACTTCTCCCTGGGTTTTTATATCTTCGATGTGGGCATCCACCTGCGTCTCCACTTCGAAAATACGGCGGCCATGTTCAGCTACTTCCCCCTTCAGCTCTTCGATCGATTGCATAATATCTTTGGTATTGTTGGCGATTTCCCTCTTTAAGTCAGCAAACCAACTTTTCATTTCAGCTTTTGTTGGTAAATCTTCATCTTCTGATAGCTGATCCTCTTTGGTATCTCGCGTGTCTGGTAAGTTTTGTTCTAGTTCCGCCATGCTTTCATCCGGAGGATCCTCGTTCCTGATCATTTTTTTGTAAGAATATTTCCGAAAATCCACAGTTTTACGCCGCATTGTCATCAGAAATATCAGCTTTACCAGTGCAAAGCCTGGGGATAATTTCTAAGCCTCGGATGGATGAGATTGTGAGGAGACTAGTAATGTAGGTGCAGGAGCCCTTGTTTTAGGCTGCCATTCACCAGGATGACGTCACTTCCTCCCCACTCAATGGGAGTTCTACTCTTCTGTTTCTCTCCAGGTACCCGCTTAGAAGGACGCCCAAGTACTCACTCCTCAAGGGCCTTACCCGCTCCTGCCTACCTTCCTGGTACTCGCACTACAAACTCCAGCACTGGCGTTGGCCTGACTCGCTACCTTCTATATGTGGAAGCTTCATCCTTGGCAGCATTACCGGCCTTGTGAGTACCTCTACCTTCAGTCTCGCTACTTGTCTCATCACCACAGATTCTCGGCGTACTCCACTCTGCGGAACCTTCTACCGGATCTATCAACACTTTTTCACTTCAAGGAAGGGTTATCGGTATACTTCGCTCCACGGACCACTACCACCCTCCATTACCCTGCACCTCCGCAGTGCACAGCCTGAACTACATCTTCTGAGACTACTCTGTGGCCAGAGAGAGAACTGCCACTCTCCACAAACCATTCTACTGCTGTACAATAAAGCTTCTCATCACTTCTGTTGCTTATTAGAGAGCCTAGCCTATTGCTGTGTTACCCCATGGGACCCCTCCCCGTGGCAGGAGTCATCGACACAGCAACCAGGAATCCACAAACATGCCACAAACACAACAGATGTCTCACGTGAGACTCAAAAAAAGGAGGAAGGTGCATGGTAAAATATAACAATAACACGGATGTATTTTTTGACCCACCACAATTAACACAGTTCTTAATAGGGAAATCTCCTGTGATACCAGTAGTGTCCAATCCAAATACACCGAGTCCCCCATAGATGGAATAGGCCGCTGTTGTTCTATTGAGGAATTTCTTTCTTTAAAACATTTTTTCCTTAAGTTGGGAAAGTTTCGGCCCCCCCCTTATATGAAGACTTTATATTAGAGAAAGGAGTAAGGAATTGGAGAATTACTTGTGAGAAAATGTATCCTATTCTCTGTATTTCTTTATCAAGATGAATTTTCTAAAAGATGAAAATGTATAAATAAAAAATTAAAATTAAAAAACTCGCCTTCTTGATGCTGCTTTTAAATCCTAAGTTCTCTCTAAGACACTTCTTCAATATTCTTGTTTGTTGTGCATATTTGCCTTGATTAGACTGTAAGCTCCCCGAGCAGGGACCACACAGGAGACTGTGCGTGTCTATCAGTGCTGTGTATACCTAGTAGTTCTTTAAACCTCATAAATAGTAGCAGTAGTGCTAAATCTTAACATATAGTTAGACATTTCAATGTCTGATTGCACATCGCTTTAAGAGTTTTTTTCAAATTAGGAGACGATCAAAATACAATAAATCAATCAAATAAATAGCAGGGCAGGAAAAGTTTGGTGTCCTAGCCAGTAACATTGCTCCCATTTCTAGTTATTTCCATGTTCACATGCCGGTTGATTAAGTGATGTATCCCATTTCAATAGAGCCTACAATCTAATCAAGACAAAGAGACAGGGCAAAAAACAATTGGGGAATTTCATTTATTAACAAAATAGTTAAAATTAATGAGGCTGTAGAAGAGGAAGTGACGTCATCGGGCTTGATGGCTGCCTGAGCCCCGAGCTCCGCAGCTAATTTTCTACAAAAATAAAAAACGGGAGCAAGAAAGAAATGGAGAAATTACTTACCTGATAATTTTGTTTTCCTTAGTGTAGACAGATGGACTCAGGACCAAAGTATATAATGTGCTCCTGATAGCAGTAGGAGACTGAGTCAGATTTCAATCTGACGTCAGCACTACTACATATACCCCTGCAGGAAACTCTGCTCTTCAGTATTCTCTTCGAAAAGCAATTGTGGATATATGTATGTCTGAATAACTTGATTAACGTGATTAAATTGAACTGGTTTGAGTGGGTTATAACTGGAGACTGCCAGTGCCCTCAACCGAGAAACTCCCGGTAGCTATGGGTGTCTTAGAGGGAAGCGTGGCTTACCTGTGTTTGTCTTGCTCTCGGGGATTGTCACCCGAGGTTTCCGTGTATTAAGGCAGCCGTGGGCGGGATACTGAGTCCATCTGTCTACACTAAGGAAAACAAAATTATCAGGTTAGTAATTTCTCCATTTCCTAGCGTGTAGCAGATGGACTCAGGATCAATGGGATGGTACAAAAGCTACTCCCGAACCAGGTGGGAGGTTGCCCATGGCCCACTTAGTACTGCTCTTGCAAATGCTGTGTCCTCCCGAGCCTGAACATCCAGGCGGTAGATCCTAGAGAAAGTGTGAATGGAGGACCATGTTGTCCCCCCGACAGATCTTGGCGGGTGACAGCATCTTGGTTTCCGCCCAAGACACTGCCTGGGCTCAGAGGTGGAGGCTTGCCTGCCTCTATGTAGGCCGCCTTGATGACTTCTTTGATCCAGCGAGCTATGGTTGCCCGTGAGCCCCCTTCTCCTTGTTTCTTCCCGATGTGCAGGACAAACAGGTGGTCCGTCTTTCGTACAGATTCCGACCTTTCCAGGAATCGGACTAGGAGTATGCCGACGTTAAGATGGCGAAGGCGGCGAGATTCTT
This sequence comes from Rhinatrema bivittatum, assembly GCF_901001135.1. Taxonomy (NCBI): domain Eukaryota; kingdom Metazoa; phylum Chordata; class Amphibia; order Gymnophiona; family Rhinatrematidae; genus Rhinatrema; species Rhinatrema bivittatum. The sequence goes on from NC_042616.1 coordinate 19,050,766, forward strand.
CCAAGTCCTTTTGCTCCTCTAGTGATGGCAGATAGATGGTTTGGTTTAGATCAGAGCTTTCCAAAGTGTGTGTCGCGACACTTTAGTGTGTCGCCTGCAGTGTGCCGCGCAAGCCCAGTGCACGTGACACACCGGCAAGTGGGAACCAATGCGGCCGCCGGTGGAGCTCATCCCACTGGCGGCTGAGCAGTGAAATATCGCTGTGCTGTTTGCCGGAGACACACATCAGGAAGATCGGCAGGGCCATGGTGGAGCTCCCCTCACCACGGCCCGAAGAAGAAAAAGGTCACGTCTATACGTGCAGGTGCTCCTCCTCCTCCTTCCTGCCCATGCAGCCCCGGAAGAAAAATGTTGCCGGAACCGCACGGGCAGAAAGGGGGAGGGGCATCAGCTGCGTGCAGAAGAAGAGCAGCAGCGTTGTTGCAGCGGGCGAGCAGAGCAGGAGGCCCGACAGCAGGGTCCCCACCGCGGATCGGCCCGAGAAGATCAGGGCCGCTGCAGAGCCCATCCTGCAGCGACCCGTGAAGAGGAGGCCCAGAGGTAAGAGAGAGGCTGAGGGACCGTAGAGTGCGTGTATGAGGTGAGTTGAGCGATTGTGTGCGTGTATGAGATGAGTTGAGAGAATGTGTGCGTGTATGAGATGAGTTGAGAGATTGTGTGTGGGAGCGAGGACCTGAATGTTTGCAGAGACAGCATGTGAGAGCCTGTGTGTGTGTGTGTGTGTGTGAGAGAGAGAGACAGCATGTGACAGTGAGCCTGTGTTTGAGCAAGACAGCATGTGGGAGTGAGAGAGAGCCTGGGTGTGTGAGAGTCAGACAGCATGTGCCAGTGAGAGCCTGTGTGTATGAATGATTGTAGGAGAGAGAGCATGTGCCAGTGAGAGCCTGTGTGTATGAATGATTGTAGGAGAGAGAGCATGTGCCAGTGAGAGCCTGTGTGTATGAATGATTGTATGAGAGACAGCGCATGTGACAGTGAGAGCCTGTGCTTGAGCAAGACAGCATGTGGGAGTGAGAGTCAGACAGCATGTGCAAGAGAGAGACTGTATGAATGAATGTATGAGAGAGAGCCTGTGAGAGTGAGAGCCTATGTGTGTGTGTGTGAGAGAGAAAGCATGTGAGAATGAGAACCTGACTGAATGTTTGAGGGAAGAAGATAGATGGAGAGAAAAGAAATAGAAAAAAAGACAATATGAAAGGAAGTGGCAAAAAAAATAAGAAAGGGGAGGTGGAACAAAAAAGCCTGTGACCAAACTATTAGAAAACTAAGATCAGACAGCAAAGGTAAAAAAAAAGAAATAAATTACTTTTTACTGATTGGCACATGTAATCTTTGGTAATGTGCAAGAGTAGCACTTTCTCTATGCGGATCTCACAATGTACGAGATCAACATGGAGGAAGTGGAAACCCACGGGGCCTGCACAGAGGAGGCAGCAGAATGGGCTTCAGTGCCAATAGCAGCAATCAGCGCCTCCCCAATAGCCATGCAGCATCAGTGACAGTAGCAGCAGAGGAATGAGAGAGGCTCCGAGGTTGCTGGCAAAAGAAAGAGAGGGGGTCTGTGTATGAGAATGTATGGGTGTCTTCCTGGGGTTTGTATGTGTGAGAATAGGTGCCAGCCTGTGTGTGGTGTATGTGTGTGTGTGTGAGAATGAATTGGTGCCTGCCTGGGGGTCTGTGTGTGTGAGATTGAATGTGTGCATGCTTGGGGGATGGTGAGAGAGTTGTGTGAAAATGAATGGGAGCCTGCTTGCCTGGGTGTGTGTGTTTGTGTGAATGTGAGGGAGCCAGAGAGAGTGAGAGCATGAGTGTGTATGAGAAAATCCAGGGGAGTAAGAGTGTGTGTGGGGGTGTGTGTGTGTGGAGGGGGAGAGAGTGTCAGTGTCTGTGAGAGCGAGAAGTTTGGTGGGTATAAGAGCATGAATGTGTATGTATGTGACAGTGTATGTGTGAGAGAGAATGGACATGTGAGTATGTGTGTGTGAGAGAGAGGATAACCTCCTAATCCTCGACAATATCAGGGTGACTGGAAATCAAGAGCTCCCACCTATGGACAGCAGGGGCTTTTTAAAATCCTTATTAGTTTTAATTATTGGGTGTTATTTGATATATGTGCTGTTTTGAAATATTTTATTGGTGTTTGGGAAATTGTAAAAAAATGTATATGATTTTAATGAATAGAAATTCTATTTATCAGTAGTTTTAAAATATTCTTTTATTGGTATGGTTTGACTATTATAACTGATGCTTTATGTTTCTTGATTTTACTTGTTTTATGAGGAATGGTGGTTCTGTTTTTCCATTGTTAATACAAAGAGTCTGGCTTCTTGGGGTTTCCATTTCAGTTTTTGTCTAATTTGTGCTCCTTTATTTTGTATTCTGTATTTGGTGAGGGTCTGTCTCTGCTCTGTGTGTGTGACCATGATGAGAAATTCGCTAGCAAAGGGATCTATAGCAATCTGGTTTGTTTTGTTTCCTCAGTAGGTGGTGTATTGGTATTCTAGGACCCAGTGTAATATTTACCCTTGCTTTTTCACAGGTAGGGTTATTGTTGTTTGAGTCCTTGGTGTTATTACTGTTGTTACAATGGGATTGCAGTATAGATTTTGAGTGTCTTTTTTTTTGTGAGGTTTTATTTTAGTTCACAATGTGCCTGGCAGTGGAAGGTGTTTGTGCTGCTGTTACTGTGAGGTGACACCAGAATTTGAAAATATCTTTTAGTATGATGAGCTGTAAGGGAAACATTCAAGCTCCATTGTTTGGGGGAATTTCAGTGGATGCACAGAGTTACAGAACTGGAGGTGCAGGATTTATATTGACATTCTGTCCCTTCCTATAAATTCCAGACTTCACTCTCATAGCCATATAGAATTAGTTGAATGAGGCTATCAAATAATTATATAGTGTGAAACTGGCCAGCTTTTTAAAATTACGCAGAAGATCCTTTGGACTTTTTTTTTTTTTTTTTTTTTTTTTTTTAACACCACCAAATATTCAAAAGCTGTGTTCATCCCATCAAGCTCATATATCTCATTAAAGAGGTAAATTGAATAACACAATAACTTTGTTTTATTATTGTTACTCATAAATTATAACAATAACATTAATCTTGGAATATTATATATTTTTAATATAAATGAAAGGTTTTCACAAGATAGGTTGTGTCGTGAAACATTTTATTATGTATATATTTAAGGAAACATACATAAATTGTCGAAATACATTTCATTCGTTTAACCTTTAACCTCTGGTTTGCTAGTAGACGGAATTACTGTGTCCCGAAATTATGTTTGTCTAAAAAGTGTGTCACCAACATGAAAAGTTTGGAAAGCTCTGGTTTAGATGAAAGTGAGAAACCACTTTTGGTAGGAAGGAGGGGACCGTGCGTAGCTATATGGATCCCGGTGTGAACCTGAGGAACGGTTCGACAGGATAGTGCTTGAAGCTCAGAGATGCGATGGGCCGAACAGACTGCCACTAGAAATGCAGTCCTCAATGCTAGGAGTCGAAGGGACAGACCGTGGGTGGGTTTGAAGGAGGCTCTTGATAGGAAGTCTAGGACTAGGTTGAGGTTCCATAGATGTACCGGCCACTTTAGGGGTGGTCGGATCTGCTTGACCCCTTTCAGGAAGCAGGAGACGTCCAGGTGAGAGGCTAGGCTGCTGCCCTCCACCTTGGCTCTGTAGCAGGCCAACGCAGCCACCTGAACCTTGATGGAGTTGAGAGACAACCCCTTCTGTAAGCCATCCTGCAGGAATTCCAGAATCGTGGGAATTTTGACTGTCCACGGAGGATGTCACGCTCTTCACACCAGGCTTTGAATATTCTCCATATTCATATGTAGCTTAGATATGTAGAAAACTTGCGTGCTCGGAGAAGGGTGTCAATCACAGCCCTGGAGTATCTGCTCTTCTTCAGGCGAGTCCTCTCGATGGCCAGACCGTAAGAGAGAATACAGTTGGGACTTCGTGGAGGATTGGGCCTGGAGCAGATCCCTGTGTGGAGGTAGAGGGCTCCCTGTCAGCAGTCTTCGCATATCTGCGTACCACAGCCTTCTTGGCCAGTCCGGGGCCACTAGAAGTACTAGCCCCCTGTGGTATTCTATTTTGCGGATGATCCCGCCCAGTAGTGGCCACGGGGGAAGGCATATAGTAGGACTTCCTGTGGCCAGGCCTGGATGAGGGCATCGATCCCTTGGGATTGTGGTTCCCGTCTGCGACTGAAGAAGTTGGGAACTTGGGCGTTAGACCGGGTTGCTAGGAGGTCCATGGCTGGTGATCCCCAGTGGTTTACTATCAACTGGAAGGCTGTTGTCGACAGCTTCCATTCCTCTGTGTCTAGACTTTCTCTGCTGAGGTAATCCGCAGTGACGTCTTTTCCCATGATGTGGGCGGCTGAGATCTCTTGTACGTTTGTTTCCGCCCACGCCATTAGGGGATCTGTTTCCAGGGACACCTGTTGACTTCTGGTTCCTCCCTGGCGGTTGACGTAGGCAACTGTTGTGGCGTTGTCAGACATGACTGACTGATTCGACCCTGAGTCTGTGACTGAACCGTAGGCAGGCTAGTCTGACTGCCCGGACTTCCAGTCGGTTGATGTTCCATTCCAACTCTTCCTTGACCCATTGCCCCTGGGCAGTCAATTCCTGGCAGTGGGCTCCCCACCCTCGTAGGCTCGCATCCGAGGTGAGCATGATCCATGTTGGTGGGGATAGCCTTAATCCCTTGCTCAGATGGTCTTCTTGTAGCCAGCATTGGAGCTGGGTGCGCATGGAGTAGTCCTGGGACAGTGGGTTCCATCGTGACAGTAGGGAACACTGTAGGGGTTACATATGTGAGCTCTTGCCCATGGGACCACTTCCAGGGTAGATGCCATGAGACCGAGGACTTGGAGGTAGGCCCATACTTTGGGGCGAAAACTGCTTAACAGGTTTCGCAACTGGTTCATCAGTTTTCTTCTCCTTGTAGGAGTCAGAATGACCTTGTCTTGTCTGGTGTTGAACCAGACTCCCAGGTATTCTAGAGATTAGGAGGGCTGCAGACAGCTCTTGTTTATGTTCACCACCCACCCGAGGTTCTCCAGTAGAGTCTTGATTCTGGTGGTAGCCTGATGACTTTCCTCTGGGGATTTTGCCCTGTATATAGGCCTTAGGCCTGAGCCGTGTATTTCCTGACTTTGCTGGCAACATATTTCACAACCATGTGCTTTGGCAAGCTCAATACCGGAAGAAGCCAACACCCCAGAGACGATACCTGATTGGACTATAAAGTAACGTTCATAATTGGATATTAGAAGAAGATAACACACCCAGGATGCGCATCAATGAATTTCTATTGGACAGTGCAAAATGTTTAAAAACTCCAGCCCGAGGGCTCTGCGCTTGGAGAAGCAAGCCGAATGCCCAGTTGCCACTGACCTGCGTCTCCAGAGAAACAACGACTTCCTCTTTCCTTGTTCCTCTTTTTTTTATATTGCATTTATACTGCATCTGTCCTTTTGTCAATAAATTTACTTTTTAGATCAAAAAAGCTGTCTGAAGGTGCTTTCCGAATACCCCCCGAAAAACATATGGTAGCAGAGGATGGTTGGATGACCTGATGCGGGTATTGCGGACCAGCACACCTTCAGGAATATCTCATTGCCAGCATCGAAGGAAGTGAGGGTGCCGTTGATCGGGAGTGGAAACCCACCCTGAAGCATCCAGAATCTACTTTGAGATTTTTGAGACCTGAGGCACTTCAGAAACCACGAAGGAAGCATTTGAGGAAGTAAGTCTTACTTTCAAAGAAAAGAAAAAAAAAAACCCTGTTCAGAAACTTTTATTCTTTCATAGACCACAGCCCAGCGCGCACTGCTGTCTGGCAGATCTTGTACAGAACCAATCAGTTAGCCCAAGCTGAATACTGCGACACACCACCAGGGGCTTTTGCCTGGCACCCCCGAGGGAACACGATACAGGGACGGAGTGGTCAGGTAGACCCCACACTGCGAGAAAACTAAGAGAAAACTAAGCACGCAGAATAAGAAGCCTTCAGATCAAGCATTCTACGGACAAACATACGTGGAGCTGTCTGGGAAGGCTGTCTCTCCCTGTCCCGCTGAGAATACCTTCGCGTTTGAAGAAGTACAGCACACCGGCAGCGTGGACCCACGATACGGTGAAAACTACAATTAAGGTAAGGTTGAACCACTCTTTCTCATAAGAGAGTGGCTACACGAAAACTATTTTTAAAATTACTATGTCGAAGTTTTGGTCTGCAATATTAAGAAGTCCCAAGATAGCAGGAGAGGTCTGTCCTTCATGTCCCCTGAACAAAGTCATTGCCCTGCTTAAACCCAATGAGAAGTTGATTCGTAAATACCATTCTAAATGGGTAGCGTGGGCAGAGAAGGATAACAATAATTGGAGGAGTAGTGGGAGTCAGAGTAAATACGCCCCTTCATTACCACGACGCCAGGCTTTAATAGCCAACATGCATGTCCCCAGATAACGTGAGTTCACACATATCAGAGAAGGTATCAGCGTATGTAGGACCTTACATTGCCACTCTAGTGAAGCTTGGACAGGACAGGACACAGTGTGAACTCTATAAGGAATACAGTTTTAAACAGAACCACATTCAGGATGACCTTTTCACTCTGAACTTTATTTTTATAGCTATTGCTTGCATTACTGCAGTATTCAATTTAAGGCAAAGAAGTTAAGATAGGAATTTGCTTACCTAGGATTTGTTTACATAAGACTAGTAAATCCTTGCCAGCCTTCCCGATGTCCGTTGTGTAAACCGGAGTGATATGTGTATTATTCAGGAACCTCCGGCATATCAAAACCAAAAATAAATAATTATGTTTTTGCAGGCTTTGCCTGGCTAATTATATGCTTCCCTGTCTTCTGTAGTAGGGACAGCAGCCATGCACTGGGCTCAGATGCATGTGGTCAGTTTTTATCAGATTGCAGAACTTTTGTAATGCCATCACAGACGATTAACGCCCTAAAAGTAACGGCTTGTGGACAGATATAACGGGTTGCTAGGCTTCCCATGTTAATGTATTTACTGGTCTTATTGTTCAAGCTATTAAGATTTAGTTATGTTATCATTTACAAGTATATTTTTATTATAAGCATTTTTAGTGTAAGTAAGTTCATTTTCAAACGGTACCGTATAGTTTTAAGTTTTAAGTGTAAGTTCCTCTTTTCAGTGTAAATGCATTTCCATTGAGGTGATCACCAAGCGCATGCGATATCTCCCTCTTACAACATATTATTTCCTTTCTGATCTGAACTGAACGTTTGTGGTAAAAGTAGGATCAAGGGGGGGAGCGGGACACACCTCCCATCAATATAAATCCCCTTTGCTCCCAACTTTACATACTGATCTTTTATTACGATACTGACTTCACATTCCTTTACTACTGAACTGGAGTACTGACTAGCACATATACTAGTGTTAAAATTTAGAATCTGAGCTGCTGAATTATGATTCTGAGAGGAGAATTATGAGTTTAAAAGGACATTTTAGCTAAAGAGTTAAACTGTATCTGTAGAGAATGTCAATCAAAATGATGTATCAGTAGAGAATGTAACAATAGAGTAACTGCTTTAAGATTGTTCCATACACACCATTCCAAATCACATAATGAAAGAAGAATAGAGGGCAATGGCAAGTGAGTATATTTTAGAGGGGATGTGGATGTAGGGAAAGTAATGTGAAGAGGTTTGCAGGTACCGAAGGCTTGGGTCAGAAGCCTAGGCTTGAAACTTAGGTTTGAACCCACTGGCCAGCTGCACAAGTTGCAAAAAGATCCTGCAGCTTCAGCAATGTCTTGGCTGAAATTAGAAGGAGAATAACAGGAAAGCATGTGAGACGACGCCTCTGGGCACGACCCCAAAAATAACCTGTGAAGATGAAGAAATGGAGTAAGTGGCAGAAAAAAGGGGAACAGAAACTAGGCTTGTTGACGGTCGGAAAAATATGGAAAATGTGATTTTGAATCATAAGTATGGAGCAATATCAAGCTGATTAAGAGCAATGACTGTGGCAGGACATTAGTCATTTAGTAGGCCGTGATAGCGGGTGACACTGAATTTACTTTAATATTACTTTGATATTTTGTGAAGGAATATATTCACCTTCCTGATATCTCCTCTAAACCAGAGTGATCAACTGTGCTTGGAGGTAGACGGAAATCGGGTCCTGTGTGAATAACGGGTTAACGAGTACTCAGGATTAGTATTTTTGTGTGAATGGATGCTGTTTGTTACAAGGCATAGCACTGCTTATCTGTTCTGCCAGCACTGGCTGTGCTGCGAACGGAAGAAAGAAAAAAAAAAAAAGGAGAAATAGTTGCTAGTTTAAAATTAAATTTAGTTTAATGTAGCATAATTAAGTATTAATTATTTGATATTTGAGTTCTAATTATTCTATGACACATTGACTATAAGCTCAGAACATTATTGATTGAATTTATTTAATATTATTGGTTGAAAATCTATATGCACAATATTTGCTAATTTGATATTTCAATTGTATGCTAGTATTTACTTTTCAGGTCTTCAAGGACTTCAAGGACCTTTAGTTTTATTTTCCTTCTTCTACCTTTTGAACAGAATTCTGAACTTTTATTTTTCATACACATTTTTGATTTTTGATTCACTTTTCTTTTTGATACATTTTTGATATGAACTTTGAGCTCCAATTATATGTTATCTGTTGTCTGTCCTATGTGAAGAAGACATTGAATGTACATTTGAAGGATGGATGAGTGTGTGTCAGTCTAGTGTGACTTATGTTTAATGAAATGTCTGAAATATTCGTTGTTTGTGGTTTAGCTTACCGCAGATGACTTTGCTTTAAATGCTTAATTTGCTTTTATGCTACTTTACCATATTAGGTATCTGAAACTATTAAAGAAGCACATATCCCCATTAGGTCGTGATGAATGAAAAGTTGACACACCTCACTGAAAGCGTGAAAACAACATTTATGGGACTTATTCCATTCTTCCCATCCCTTCTACGGAAGTCTCGGCCTTAACACAGAATTCATCTTCCACTCATCATTGAACTTTACTACTCTTGCTTGATTATATTTTGTCTTCATGTTGTTGTACTCTACATTAATGCAGTTCTCATGATTGTGTGAATCATATTGCCCTGATCAGATTAGATCCATTCCCTATTATTGTCATCCCTTTACACAAAGACTAACCATTATGTATTACCCCACACTATGCTGTGTCGAATGTCAATAATAATTGATTGCCATATACAAGCCCATATGCCATTCTGCAAATGCCATGATTTGGATATCTACACACAGCTACATACACCTACACGCTACACATTACATTACCCTAAAACACTAAAGTTTTGCTGCTATTCCCAGTTCTCTCATATCCATTAATTGAGATGATCATTCATCCCTAGGTCCCATAGATAACTATAGATAACTGGTTTGACTTACCATCTATTATATGATTGCTTTCCACGTTGTATTCATCTCCAGTTATTATAACCTGCCTTTCTTAGTCCAGACTTGTTCAGACATCTGCGTGTCAGTGACAGACCGGCGCAGTGTGCTGCAGCGTGGTTTGTCAGTCCAGCTTTCACACCGTACTTAGGCAGCTCATATGTGAATAGGCTGCAAAGACCAGCTATGCCCAAATTGAAGAGGACATGCATAGCTAGTAATTCTAAAGGTTTAATGTAGTCCCAAATATTTATATAGTTATTCTTGGTTACAAGTTAAAGACAGAATTATGACATTCATTTGATTTCCCAATTCTTAAACACCACACAGTTAGCATTTGTAGATCCCATTGCATTAGTTACAGACATTCATTCTAAAGGATAATGGATGTCTCCTTCACATCCTACTACTATTAGTTTAAAGCATTTGTTTATATTCCCATAACGTTCAAATACCTGGTAGGCTAAGACATAAGCAATAGTACTTCCAAAGCGTGGTTTTGCTTCTATTAATTAATTCTAACTATTGCTTCTGCTATACCCCAAATACTCTCAAGTTACTCTCAAGTCACCGTAGTTCGACAACACCTAATGATGAACATGATTGAATCTCCTTCTGAGTCTGATGTGTAAGGTTTCTTAAGGATAAGGTTGCATTTCCATAGAATTTGGTTTAATTGATGGGAAACACAGTTTAAAGTGGCTTACATTTCTAAGTGAGTTTGCAATGGTTAATTGTGAGAATGAATGAAGTTTGTTATTTTAATGGCCTAAGACATCATCGGTGAAAACGACATCAATAACCAGCAGCAATGTTACCTCCTCAGGCTGTTATGCTTGACGATGACGGGTAAGCACCAGGTAGCAAATCATTAGGATTGCGTACCGTGGGCAACCTAAGACAGTGGCATTAACCCTGAGTAGAATGATGGATTATTGCTTCAATCATTCTAACCATTCATTGACAATCAATAATCAATCATTGAGAGGAATAATTGGAAATATAGGTCACTGATATGCTGCTAATAGGAACACTCTACAGAAACCTGGATCAACTGGAAGAAGGCCAGCACAATACCTGAATGAAGGATGAATGTGAGATTAAATGACAATAAAGCAGAGTACAGAATGAGAATGCGTGAACGATTGTGATTGTGAATATGAGTTAAGTAAAAAGAATGGATTCAACACCATAAAGAATATGGAAGCCATTTTTGACAGTCCAAAAGGTGGGTCATACTAAATTGATGCTATGACCAATTTAACCCAGGAAATACAATCTCAGCCTTTCATTGGTGAATCGTTTCCCAAAGATTCAAGGGGGGGATGTATATAGGCCTTAGGCCTGAGCCGTGTATTTCCTGACTTTGCTGACAACATATTTCACAACCATGTGCTTTGGCAAGCTCAATACCGGAAGAAGCCAACACCCCAGAGACGATACCTGATTGGACTATAAAGTAACGTTCATAATTGGATATTAGAAGAAGATAACACACCCAGGATGCGCATCAATGAATTTCTATTGGACAGTGCAAAATGTTTAAAAACTCCAGCCCGAGGGCTCTGCGCTTGGAGAAGCAAGCCGAATGCCCAGTTGCCACTGACCTGCGTCTCCAGAGAAACAACGACTTCCTCTTTCCTTGTTCCTCTTTTTTTTATATTGCATTTATACTGCATCTGTCCTTTTGTCAATAAATTTACTTTTTAGATCAAAAAAGCTGTCTGAAGGTGCTTTCCGAATACCCCCCGAAAAACAGCCCTGATCAGCCAATCGTCCAGATACGGGTGTACGAGGATTCCTTCTTTCCACTACAACCATGATTTTGGTGAACATTCGAGGTGCTGTGGCTAGAAGGTTAGCACCCAGAACTGGTTGTGGTGGTCCAGGATTGCAAAGCGTAGAAAGCGCTGGTGCTCGTGATGGACCAGGATGTGCAGTTAGGCTTCTGACAGATCCAGGGATGTAAGGAATTCTCCCAGCTGTATCGCCCTTATCACCGAGCGTAGGGTTTCCATGCGGAAGTGGGGTACCCTCAGGTGGCAGTTGACTGACTGGAGGTCCAGGATGGGCCGAAACGTACCCTCTTTCTTGGGAATGATAAAAGAGATGGCATAGTGCCCAGTATTTTGTTGTTCCATGGGCACCGGTGTTATGGCCTTAAGGCAAGCAATTTGGTCAGCGTGGTTTCCACTGCCGCCCTCTTGGAAGGGGCATGGCAGGAAGATTTTACAAATTTGTCCAGAGGGATGTTGTGGAAGTCCAGATAATATCCTTCTCGAATGATGGTTAGGACCCACTTGTCCGACATTATCGCGACCCATCTTTGGTAGAATAGGGCAAGCCTGCCCCCCTATGCCTTCTTCCTGTGGATGGGTCGGCTGATCCTTATTGCAGGGTGCGGCTGGGGCCTGGACCAGAGCCGGCTCCCCTTTTGTTGTGTTTGTTCCGAAAGGGCTGGCCCCTGCCTGCGGGGGCGAGATGTTTGATATGTATTTTTGTACAGTTTGAAGCGCTGTGATCCCCTGCCTTTCGTTATTTGGGGGGAGGGGCATTGGCTTATTTTGTTCTTGTCCTCTGGTAGCCGCGGTACTGGAGATTCGCCCCATTTGTTGGCTAACTTCTCCAGTTCGCTTCCGAACAGGAGGGATCCCTTAAAAGGCATTCTCATGAGTATCGTCTTGGACGTCGCGTCAGCTGACCAGCTTCGGAGCCGGAGTTGCCTTCTGGTTGCCACAACGGATGAGACGCCTCTGGCTGAGGTGCGCACCAGGTCGGAGGTCGCATCCGTGAGGAATGATACTGCTGGTTCTAGTGCTTCGACGGGCGTGTCAGCGTTCCTAATCATTGATAAGCAGGCGTGTGTCACCACTGCACAGCAGGACGCGATCTGCAGTGATATAGCTGATATGTCGAATGACTGTTTAAGAATGGATTCCAGACGTCTGTCCTGGGCATCCTTGAGTGCCACTCCTCCCTCAACTGGGATGGTAGTGTGCTTTGCGACGGCGCAGACCATGGCGTCCACTTTGGGGAATGCCAGAAGATCTTTGGCAGAAGGATCCAGGGGGTATAGGGCTTCCAGGGCCCGTCTCCCTTTGAAACTGGCCTCCGGAGCCTCCCATTCCAGGTCAGCTATTGTACGGCTTGCAGCAAAGGGAAATGGCGGGAGGCCTGACGGAGTCCCTCTAGGAGGGGGTTCGTCTTCGGTTCCCCTGTGGCACTTGTGGCTGGGATGGCAAGCTCTTTCAAGCTGTGAGCCACAAGGTCTGATATTTCGTCTTTGGAGAAAAAACGTCTCATGGTTCGGTAAGGTTCCGTTCCTAGGGGGATTTCCCCTTCCTCCAGGGAGTCTTGATCCTCGTCCAAGGTGTCCGTGTCCCCAATGTTGAGGCTTTTGGACGGGGGAGGCACGTCCCTGGGTCAAGAGGGTCCAGGGATGTTAGGGTAGTCTGGGGGAGGCTGAGGCTGTGTCCTCAGAAGCGCAGGTTGCATGTGGACAAAGGTATGTGGGCCTTTGAAAAATTCTACCCAGGTAAAAGATGTTGGGTCTAAATTGAGAGGCGCGGCGTCCCCAGGGAGCCCCGTTTGAAGGAGGCTCGCGCTGGGGGTAGAGAGGTTCGGTGTCCTGTCGGTGGATCCGGATTCCAATACTGGTTGGGGAGGACCCTGGTTCTCCCTGGGCCACCTCGCACTGTAGACACAGAGCCATGGCCTCTTCGTGCTGTGCAGCTCTTATGTGACATGCTGGGCAGAGGACCTGAGCCTTGACCTTCTTGTCCGGTGGTGCCATGGCTTGTGTGCATAGGATCGCAGAAACTCCCGGTTTGTGCGTTTAATGTGTGCGCCGGGAGGCTTAGTTATGCGCTCCGGGTTCGCCTCAGATATGCGTGTAGGTTGCATGAGCGCTCAATAAGATACGCACGCCACTGTGCGTACACAATATACTTATGCGCCTGGCACTGTTGAGCGTGTGGCTGTGCGCCCGGCTCGCCTCTAAGCGCACAGTTCAGATAGGCGGACAGGGCAGGCAATCACGCGAACAACATCCCGACCTCGTCGGCGCCGCCCCGCCTGGGACCCAAGCCCCGCCGACCAGCGCAGCCCCAGCCTCTCAGCACTCCGACTCGCCAGCACAGCGACCCGACCACGTGGGACCAGCTCCACCAATAGGAGGCCTGAAGCAGAGCACAGGAACTGACGCCGAAAGAAAATAAATAAAAAAAGGTAAGCCCTTTAAATCGGGGCTCCTTGTTCAGGCCAGCCCTTTGCTGCGGCTCACCTGCTTCCCTGCCGGTCATCCCGACCTCGTCGGCGCCGCCCCGCCTGGGACCCAAGCCCCGCCGACCAGTGCAGCACCAGCCTCTCAGCCAATCAGAAGGCAGCTATTATCCCTTTAAATTGAAAGCCACTCCTGGCGGCGTCGCGCGCCCAAAGGAGCGCGACCTAAGGGGCCTGTCCCTTAGCGCGCCCCTTGGAGAGCCCCAGGCCCAACTCTCTACGCTGAAGCCACACACCTACCCAGGTGCCATCCTTAACTCTTCCACATAAGGTGAAACGCCTACACTAACTTCGTTCACAATAGGGAACACAGCTAGTACCCTCGCTACTAACCCACGTAAAAGTGACAAACTCCCCTCTCGTCGTTAGCACACCAGCACTCAAACAAGTCGCGGACCCCGAGAAACGAATACAAGAACTGCTTAAGTCTTAGTGACTTCCAGAATAGGAGCTCAAGCAACCACCCACGCCTACGGAGGACAGAGCACTCATCCAATCAATCCAACAAGCGTACAGACACCCTTTCAGCAATCATCCAAACCGCCCTTCATTCAGACAACCACCCACCGTCATCAGACATTTCTCTGATTCATACAGACTCTCACCAGTCGGTATCCAGTCCCAACCAAAATATTTCTCAGACTAAACCTCTTCCGGAACGTCATTCATCATGTTCACTTACAACATCCCAATCATCTACAACCAGAGGAGAATCTCCTTACCTAACTCCATCAACATCTTACAAAAAAGAATTATTCCAATCATGACGTCACCTTTGAACCAACTTCTAGGCCTCACGCTACTCTCAGTAACCCTCCTCAATGCACAATCTTTAACAAAAAAGACACACATCCTCAATGATTACCTCCTGGACTCCAACCCAGACATCTGTGCCATCACAGAAACCTGGTTAAAAAACTCGGACATTGCCTTAACCAACCAACTACCTATCCAGTTATACGACATTTTCACCTTCCATAGACACAAAAAAAGAGGTGGCGGACTTCTTTTAGCTTCCAAGAAAGAACTCAGACTGACCTCTCACACCATCAAAACTGAGTCCAAATTGGAACTAGGATTAGTCAAGTCAAAACTTCTACAAATTTTGTTAGTCTACGCTCCTCCAGGAGTTCTAGAAACCGACCCTTCACCCCTCATAGAATCAATAGCGAAACATTAACTTAGACCTACCAACAATGATTATGGGTGATTTCAACCTCCATACGGACGCTACACCTCGATCTGCGAACTGCGAAGCCTTCCTCACCTCCCTTACTGCAATGGGATTCTCTCAGACTATCAACAGCCCCACTCACAAAGCTGGTCACATCCTGGATTTAATATTCATTAACTCTAAATTCAAGTGCACAGTAGATCCCACATGTACCCCAATTCCCTGGTCAGATCATTTCTTGATAGAATCTTCCTTCTCCACATACAAACAGACACACACCTCTCCGCACCTCTCCACCATTCAATTCAGGAAATCATGTCCATCTGATATACTCAGCGAACAGCTTTCCAAGGAACTCTCCAACCTGGACCTATCTAATTCAGACTCAGCCCTATCTTCCTGGCAAAAAATTACTGAAGCAGTCGCAAACAAATGGTGCCCATTAACCTCCAAAACAATCAATCCAAAAAAAAAGGGAAATCAACCCTGGTTCAGCACCGAACTAAAACAGATGAAACAGGACTTACGCCAGAAAGAAAATAGATGGCGAAAAACCCCCAACTCAACTACCCTTTCAGCATACAAGGGATTCTTACATCAATATAGGACCTGCATACTACAAAAAAAAAAGGAATACTACGCCAACAAAATACATCACTACCAGTACGACGCCCAGGCCCTATTTGCTTACGTAACACAAATAACTAAATCAACCCCGCCACCTATTCCAGACGAACAAGCTCTATCCAAGGCTAATGAGCTCGCCTCATTTTTTCAACTGAAGATTCTAAATACTCTTGCCCTCCTTCCTCCAAATACAACACCTCTCAAATCAGACGAGAAATTCAATTCTTTTCTTAAACCCAAGTTTGACAGCTTCGAATTAATCTCCACCAAAGAGATTGAATCCCTTCTAAAAAGACAGAAACCATCTAGTCATCCGGCTGATAATATCCCATCGAGACTCCTGCTTCTCATCCCAAACACGATCTCAGGACCTCTAACAAATATTATCAACAGCCTTCTAACTCAAGGAAACTACCCAGACAACCTAAAAACCGCTTCTCTTAAGCCCCTCCTCAAGAAACACAATCTAGACCCTAATGTACTAACCAACTTTAGACCCATCTCCAATCTACCATTCGTTGCCAAACTTACAGAGAAACTGGTAAACACCCAGCTCTCAGAATATCTAGAGGACCACAAGATCTTATACCTGTCGCAATACGGTTTTCGGAAATCACGCAACACGGAGACCCTCCTCATTTCACTTACAGACCATATTATAATGGGGTTAGATAAAGGTCATTCCTTCTTATTAGTTCTGTTAGACATTTCGGCGGCATTTGACACCTTCAACCACACCATCCTACTGGATCGCCTAGAGGATATCGGCATCTCCGGATCAGCCCATAACTGGTTCAAGTCCTTCCTCAGCAATAGGACGTTCAAAGTCAAAATCAATAACAAGGAGTCACCTCTAACAAAATCTTCCCTTGGCGTACCACAAGGATCATCCTTATCTCCAACCCTCTTTAATATATACCTCCTCCCCCTCTGCCAGCTGCTCACAGACCTCAACCTAATTCACTATCTGTACGCAGACGACGTACAGATTCTAATCCCTATAACAGAATCCTTCTCAAAAGCTCTCACCTATTGGAATAACTGCCTTTTATCCATTACTAATCTTCTCAACAGCTTAAACTTGGTCCTCAATGCCTCAAAGACAGAGCTTCTCCTCATCTCTTCAAATGAAAACAATCTTCCTCCACCTTCACCACACAATGCTCACATCACCTGTACGCACGTCAGAGACCTCGGGGCAATAATAGACAATCGACTAAACCTTAAAAAAATGGTCAACACAACTACCAAAGACAGCTTCTACAGACTACAGGTTTTGAAACGACTTAGACCACTCTTATTTTTCCAAGATTTCAGGACAGTCCTCCAGGCACTACTGTTCACCAAAATAGATTACTGCAGTGCCCTCCTCCTAGGCCTCCCCAAATCTACCACCAAACCACTACAGATGTTACAAAATGCGGCAGCGAGACTGCTGACCAACACCAGCCACAGTGAACACATCTCCCCCATCCTCAGAAACCTACATTGGTTACCAGTAAATTTCAGAATCATGTACAAATCTATTACCCTAATACACAAAACCATCCATCAGCAACTACAACTCGACCTGGAAATCCCATTCAAACTCCACTCCTCTAAGAGACCAACGAGAGATAGTCACAAAGGCACTCTGAAATTTCCCCCTACTAAAGCCACACGCCTCTCTATGACCAAAGACAGAGCCTTTTCAATAGCAGGCCCTTCTATCTGGAACAACATCCCAGCAAATCTCAGATTGGAACCCTGCCTCATAACCTTTAGAAAAAGACTAAAGACGTGGCTCTTTCACCAAGCCTTCCCAGATCCACCAGATATCCACTAGTTTGAGCTTCACTTCTTACAAGGTCTTTGACACACTTCCTCCTGAACAATGGACATGGGCATTCCAGGTTAAAGAATAAGCTCTAACTCGTTAAACTATTCGTATCATTATATTTACTCTACCTGCCTTTATCTTCCTTCCAGCTTGTTTAAGCTTCCAAGTTCTTCCATTCCTTGTTGATTGTAACTTTGACTTATTCCTTTTTCCTTTGTTTATCTATTGTTACCAGAATTGTCACTTCAGTTTTTACCCTTGTTAAAATGTAAACCGATCCGATATGGTTATCTACTATGAGGGTCGGTATATAAAACTGTTAAATAAATAAATAAGGCGACCACCTTGGAGGGTCTCCACGTGGGAGGACCCTCGTATCGGACTGGGGTCTAGCCCAGATGGGGCTGATCAACCAGATAGCACCGACGCCGGCTGCCCATCTGTGTGGCTATTCGAGCCTCGGAGACCAGAGACTTTTAGGAAGTTTTCTACCTTACCTTGTCTCAGCGTTTCCCGGTCTCGTTCCGGGCTGTCTCCGGCTGCGAGGGGAGAGGGAAAAGTACCTTCACCGCCGTGCTTGATGTTGCACCCGCTGCCTCTCAGCCGCTCCCGTTGCCAGGGGCTAAGTCCATGCCGGGAACCGGCTACCGGACAGAGGCCTACCTCTGAGGAATCGCAGAAATCACCTCAGGAATTCTCAACTGGGGGAGGGACCCATAGGTATCACCGCAGGAGAGCGGGGCTCGTCTGCAGAGGTAAGATTTCTTCTTTGATTGGGTTTCTTTGGTTTGAATACTCTAACGCTGTGCAAGCGTGTATAGAGTCCCGAACTGCTATGGAGATGGAGAAATACTGAAGAGCACAGCTTCCTGCAAGGGTATATGTACTAGTGCTGACGTCAGAGTGAAATCTGACTCAGTCTCCAACTATCATCAGGAGCACACTATACCCTGGTCCTGAGGCCATTTGCTACACGCTAGGAAATTTAATATTGCCGAAATGCACAAGAACCCGGTCTGAACACTTGGGTGATGGTTGCAAAATGAAAAACGGTAGATTTTCAATGTTTTTCATACCAGAAGATGCCGGCCAGGCCACGGGAGGAGAACCCTCAGAGGACTGTGCAGAAATGGCGTATGCCTTTAATAGAACCTTGGAGGAGGCGCCTACAAGAGCAGAATTTCGAGACTGGTTCTGCAGCCTCTGCCAGGACCTAAAAAACTGCAAGACAGAAACACAAGAAATGCTGGGCGAGTTCTACGAAGAATTAGCTGCGCTGGGGCAAAGGGTGGATGACAGACACTCGAATGGATGCACAAGCAGAATCCAGCAAATAGCTTCACGAGGCCTATTCTGAACTACAGGAAGAAAATCTGAGTATGCTGTTCCAAATTGGCTAATCTGGAAAATAGGGCCAGAAGAGGAAACGTACGTTTCAGAGGATTTCATGAATCGAAGGAAAACGCTGACTGTACCGATACCATCCGCAGGTTCTGTGCATTCTTGCTGGATGCTTCCCCAGAACGTGAGGGGGGCCAGCAGGCAACCATAAAACTAGATAGGGCCCATAGAGCCTTGAGAGCACCAGGTAATGGGCAACCAATGGAGAAATTACTTACCTGATAATTTCGTTTTCCTTAGTGTAAACAGATGGACTCAGGACCAATGGGTATAGTGTACTCCTGATAGCAGTTGGAGACGGATCAGATTTCAATCTGATGTCAGCCCCTAGTACATATACCCCTGCAGGAAGTGCAGTTCTTCAGTATTCTCCTCCAAAAGCAATTGTGGATATATGTGTGACTGATTGATTGATTAACTTACTTAACCTTCAAATAAGAGCTCAAAACATGGCTATTCTGTCAAGCTTTTCCCTAATTCAGATAAATAGTCTCTCTCACTCACAACAGGACTAGCTTATTTATTCAATCTTATCGTACTCTGATCAAGGCATACCCTTGCTGGCAGGATATGCATCCTTTTATCCCACGTTATCAAATTTGTCATCATCACTTGGCTTAATGTCTCCACCCATTTGCTCCCTCCTGTAATTTACCTATTTGGCCCTTTTATATCCAGTTTCAAAAGTTTTGTTCCTTTGGGCTTCATATTCTAGCAGAGTTTACTTATATCTCCTGTACTTAATGTATTGGAAATGTTTCTGTGCGTTTTTGGCAGCAGGCTTGCAGGAAGAGCGAGGCATCATTTACTTGCAGTGTTTATTTATATCTCCTATATTTAATTTACTAGATCCCAGTTCCATGTATCCCTTGTTCGATGTAATGCATTCATTTATGCTATTTACGTTTCGCTGTATACAGATGTGATATGTAATTTTTGCACATGAATGTCGGTATATAAAAGTTCCAAATAAATAAATAAATATAACTTAATTAACTTGCATAACTTGGTTAAACGTTATGACTTGAGTAACTTGATTAACCTGAACTGGTTGGTTGACTATAGCTGGAGACCGCCAGTGTACTCAATCGGAAAGCGTCAACACCCGGTAGGGTGGATGTCCTAGGTAAACGAAACGTGGCTTACCTTTGAATCCTTCGACAGTCCATGCGTAACGGCAGCCAAAGGTGGGATGCTGAGTCCATCTGTCTACACTAAGGAAAACAAAATTATCAGGTAAGTAATTTCTCCATTTCCTAGCATGTAGCAGATGGACTCAGGACCAATGGTATGTATAAAAACTACTCCCGAACCAGGTGGGTGGCTGCCCGTGACCCATTTAGTACTGCCCTTGCAAATGCCGTGTCCTCCCGAGCCTGAACATCCAGACAGAAGAATCTGGAGAAGGTGTGAATGGTGGACCATGTCGCCGCCCTGCAGATGTCAGCGGGAGACATCTTTCTGGTTTCTGCCCAGGATGGTGCCTGGGCTCTGGTTGAATGGGCCTTGACCTGTAGAGGGGGAGACTTTCCTGCGTCTACGTAGGCCACTTTGATAACTTCCTTGATCCAGCGGGCTATGGTAGCCCGCGAGGCCGCTTCCCCTTGTCTCTTTCCGCTATGCAGGACGAAAAAGTGATCTGTCTTTCGTACGGGTTCTGACATTTCCAGGTATCTGGATAGAAGTTTGCCAATGTTGAGGTGGCGTAGACTATGGGCTTCTTCCGAATTCCTCAAGTCATCTGCCGATGGAAGCGAGATGGTCTGGTTAAGATGAAAGTGTGAGACCACTTTGGGGAGGAATGAAGGAACCGTGTGTAGCTGGATGGATCCCGGGGTGAGCCTGAGGAACGGCTCATGGCAGGACAGAGGTTATAGTTCCGAGATGCGGCGGGCTGAGCTAACTGCCAGCAAAAACACAGTCTTTATAGTTAACAGACGGAAGGACATGCCTTGGAGAGGCCTGAAGGTGGCTCCTGCTAGGAAATCCAGAACGAGATTGAGATTCCACAGAGGTACTGGCCACTTTAGTGGTGGGCGAATGTGTTTGACTCCTTTCTGGAAGCGTGACACGTCCGGGTGAGAAGCTATGCTGTCGCCCACGCTCTTGGAGCGGTAGCATGACAATGCAGCCACCTGTACTTTGATGGAGCTGAGGACAGTCCCTTCTGTAAGAATTCCAGGATCACGGGAACCTTAACTGAGCGTGGCTTGATGTCGTGGTCTTCGCACCAGACTTCACATATTCTCCAAATCCTTATGTAGGTTAAGGAGGTGGAGAACTTGCGTGCTCGGAGGAGGGTGTCGATTACAGCCCTCAAGTATCCGATCTTTCTCAGGCGAGCCCTCTCAATGGCCAGACCGTAAGAGAGAATTGAGCTGGGTCCTCATGGAGAATCGGGCCCTGTTGTAGCAGGTCTCTGTGTGGAGGCAGTGGCAGGGGGTCCCTGCCAGTAGTCTTCGCATGTCTACGTATCACGGTCTTCTTGGCCAATCCAAGGCCACCAGAAGAACTAGTCCCCTGTGTAGCTGTATCTTGTGAATGATTGCGCCCAATAGGGGCCACGGCGGGAAGGCGTATAATAGGGTCCCTAGTGGCCAAGTCTGTACCAGGGCATCGATTCCCTGGGACTGCGGTTCCCGCCTGTGGCTGAAGTATCTGGGTACTTGGGCGTTGGATCTGTTTGCCAGAAGGTCCATGTCCAGTGTCCCCCACCAGTTCACTATCATTTGGAAGGCTGTGGACGACAGGCTCCACTCTCCTGGGTCTAGACTTTCCCTGCTGAGATAGACCACCGTGATGTTGTCTTTCCCGGCGATGTGGACGGCGGAGATCTCCTGGAGATTTGCTTCCGCCCATGCCATCAGTGGGTATATTTCTAGGGAGACCTGTTGGCTTCTGGTTCCCCCCTGTCAGTTGACATATGCCACTGTTGTGGTGTTGTCCGACACTCTGACCGCCTTGTCTCGAAGTCTTTGAGCGAACCGCAGGCAGGCTAGTCTGTCTGTCCGTACTTCTAGGCGACTGATGTTCCATCCTGCCTCTTCTGCGTTCCACTGCCCTTGGGCGGTTAACTGCTCGCAGTGTGCTCCCCACCCCCGTAGACTGGCATCTGTGGTGAGTAGGGTCCAGGTTGGGGAGGACAGTCTTGATCCTCGACACATGTGGCTGGCTTGCAGCCACCACTGTAGCTGGGACCAGACTCTGCCCGGGAGTGTTAGACATACGGAATAGTTCTGGGACAGTGGGTTCCATCGTGAAAGAAGTGAGCGCTGTAGGGGTCTCATGTGGGCTCGCGCCCATGGCACGACCTCCAGTGTGGATGCCATCAGGCCGAGGACTTGCAGGTAATCCCATGCTGTGGGGCGAGGATCGCTCAGCAAGCTTTGCAAGCGGTTCCACAGTTTTGATCTCCTTGTGGGAGTCAGGCTGACCTTGTCTTCTTTGTTGAGGGCTGTAGGGAACTTTTGTTCGTGTTGACCACCCATCCAAGGCTCTCCAGTAGAGTTTTGACTCTGTTAGTTGCTTGGTGACTTCGCCCTGATCAGCCAATCGTCCAGGTAAGGATGTATGAGGACTCCTTCCTTTCTCAGTGTCGCTGCCACCACCACTATTATTTTGGTGAACGTCCGGGATGCTGTGGCTAATCCGAAGGGAAGCGCCCGGAACTGGTAGTGCCGGTCCAGGACTTTGAAGCGTAAGTAGCGCTGGTGTTCCTGATGAATGGGGATGTGTAGGTAGGCCTCCGAAAGATCCAGGGATGTGAGAAACTTTCCCAGTTGTATCGCTCTTATTACGGACCGCAAAGTTTCCATGCGGAATTGGAGCATCCTCAGGTGTCAGTTGACTGACTTGAGGTCCAGAATGGGTCTGAACGTTGCCTCTTTCTTGGGGACGATAAAATAGATGGAATAATGGCCAGTATTTAATTCTTGTGGAGGCACCGGGGTTATGGTCTCGAGGGCCAGTAGTCTGGACAGTGTAGCTTCCACTGCCGCCCTCTTGAGGAGGTTGTGGCAGGGAGACTCCACGAACTTGTCCGGGGGGGGGGGGGGGGGGGGGGGTTCGCAGGAAATCCAGATAGTACCCCTCCCGAATGATGGCTAGGACCCACTATTCCAAAGTTATCTCGACCCATCTGCAGTAGAATAGGGCAAGTCTGCCCCCTATGGCTTCTTCCCTTGGACGGATCGGCTGAATCTCATTGTGGGGTGCGACTGGGGCCTGAACCCGCGCTGGTTCCCCTTTTGTTGTGTTGTTCTGAAAAGACTGGTTCCTGCCCATAGAGCGAGGCGCTTGATAGTTGCTTCTGTAGTGGTTGAAGTGCTGAGCACCTCTGCCCCTGGAGGACCTGGGAAAGGGTCGCTGGTATTTCTTTGTCTTGTCCTCTGGCAGGTGCGGCAATGGGGAGACTCCCTATTTGTCGGCCAGTTTCTCTAGTTCGCTGCCGAACAGGAGGGATCCTTTGAAGGGCATCCTTGTGAGGCGAGTTTTGGAAGATGTGTCAGCCGACCAGCTTCGGAGCCAGAGTTGTCTCCTGGCCGCCATTGCCGATGACACTCCTCTGGCCGCTGTGCATACTAGGTCGGAAGCAGCGTCTGCAAGGAATGAAACTGCTGGTTCCATGACTTCTCCTGGGGTGTTGTTCCTGGAATGGGATAAGCAGGCACGTGTCACCACTGTGCAGCAGGCCGCAATTTGTAGGGACATAGCGGCTACATCAAATGACTGTTTAAGGATGGATTCCAGACGGTCATGTGCATCCTTGAGTGCTGCTCCTCCCTCCTCTGGTATAGTAGTGCGCTTCGAGACCGCGCAGACCATGGCATCAACTCTTGGGCATGCCAGAAGATCTTTGGTTGCCGGATCCAGGGGGTACATGGCCTCCAGAGCTCGTCCCCCTTTGAATGTGGACTCCGGAGCACTCCATTCCAGGTCAATTAGCTGTTGTGCAGATTGTAACAGAGGAAAATGGCGGGAGGTCTGGCGAAGGCCCTCCAGCAGGGGATTCGGCCTGGGTTCCTCTGAGGCACCTGGGCCCGGGATGGCAAGCTCCATCAGGCATTGGGTGACCAGGTCTGGGAGCTCGACCTTTGTGAAAAAGCGTCTCATGGTCCGGTGGGGCTCTGTCCCCGGGGGGGAGCTCCCCCTCTTCTAGGGGCTCGGCTTCCTCTTCAGAGATGTCCGAGTCCCCATAAATGGGGCTTCTGATGCGTCTAATTCTTGAAGGGCCTGGAGCATAAAGGTCGTCCGGTGGAGTATGCGGCTGATCAGCCAGAGGATCAGTTTGCATCTGAACGAAGGCATGAATCCCTTTGAAGAACTCCACCCATGAGATCGACGCTGGGTCAAAGCTGAGGGGCGCTGGTTCCCTGGGAGTCCCCGTCTGTGGGGGTGTCCCACTGGGATTTGCTAGGTCCGGGGTATCCCCTGAGGAGCTAGTACTCAGCCCTGGGTGGGATTGGCCCTGAACTGGAACTCCCAGGGCCTCCTCACACTGGGAGCACAGAGCGTCGGCCTCCTCGCTTTGTGCGGCTCTGATGTGGCATGCTGGGCAGAGGCCTTGGGCATTTATCCCTGTTTCTGGTGGTACCATAGCTGACGGTGCGTAAATCTTATGTGCTCCGGTGCGCCTAGGTCGCGCATGTAGGATATGCGCACAGTTGTGCGCCTTATCCATAGTTATGCGAGCAGCTAGCGGGGCGCGCGTATTCTGTGCACGCCAATTATGCGCACAAGGGTTATGTGCGTGTGAGTCTACCCACACATGTGCTTTGTGCGCCTAGGTAGATTTGTGCGCTCGGGCACAACGCTAAACGGAGCAGCGATTGAGGCCAAGATGGCGACGGCAAGCACACAGGCAATATGGCGACCACAACGGAGGGTCCCCACGTGGGCAGACCCTTGGAAATAGCCAGGGCCTGGCCCTGCTAGGGCGGATCAACCCGGTGGCGCTGGTCTCTGACGGTGACCTGCGCTCCTCCTCGATCTTCGGAGACCGGAATCAAGTGAAGATTTCTACCTTACCTTGTCTTCCGCGCTTCCCAGCTTCATTGCGTGCGGTCTCAGGCTGCGGGGGGAGAGAGCAAATAACTTCACCTCCGCGCTCGAGGGTGCACCCGCTGCCTCTCAGCTGCACCCGAGAAATGGGGGCTAGGTCCTCGCCGCGATTCGGCCGCCGTACCGAGGCTCACCTCCGAGGGACCACGGAAATCACCTCAGGAATCTCAACTGGGGGAGGGACCCGAAGGTATCACCGCAGGAGAGCGGGGCTCGTCTTCAGGTAAGTTTCTTCTTTAAATTTCGGTTTTCTCCTTTGAATTTGGTTCTAACGCTGTGAAAACGTGCAGATAGTCCCTAACTGCTATGGAGACGGAAAATACTGAAGAGCTGCACTTCCTGCAGGGGTATATGTACTAGGGGCTGACGTCAGATTGAAATCTGATCCGTCTCCAACTGCTATCAGGAGCACACTATACCCATTGATCCTGAGTCCATCTGCTAGGAAATAAGAAAATTATTCCTTACCTGCTAATTTTCGTTCCTGTAGTACCAAGGATCAGTCCAGACGGTGGGTTATGTCCCCCGTCCAGCAGATGGAGTCAGAACAGACTTCGAGGGACGTCACCAGTAAGAGCCAGTGCTCCCTCTGCTGGAGCTCAGTACCACGTATAGCAAAGCCCAAAGACCCAAGAGGGTTTGAATCAAGTTACTGAAACATACCTGAAACCCAGGCACTAACCATAGATAACAATAATAAACCGCCAACGAGCGGGAAGGCACCCAACTTGTAGGGAGCTGTGAAACAGAGATAAGAAACAAAGACTGAATATATATATATATTTATTTATTTATGGATTTTATAATACCGGGAGTTCCTGTATACAATACATATCACTCCGGTTCACAGTTAAACGGTAATAACTACTGCCGTGTAGCAGTTTACATGGAACAAATCATAAACTTGATCTAATAAGCATAAGCGAAACTAACTAGTTACAACTTTAAACATATAAGTAAGGCAAAATAAATCTTAGCTGAATAGTGTAGAGAATAATACATTAGAACCAAAGGACCAGGGTTGTTATATCAGTTTGTTCTTAGCTCTCTGGGAATGCTTGCAGGAAGAGCCAAGTCTTTAATTTCGCCTTAAATGTGGTATGGCACGGCTCCAGGCGGAGGTCTGGTGGTAAGGAATTCCAGTGGTTGATATAGCGCGACTTCTCAGTGAGGATTTTGCGGGCTGAGTAATCATTCTATTTTGGTATGCACTTCTAGTCGGCTTGACCGAAGTATGTAGTTGCAGCTTGAAGGTTAAGTTGAGTGGGGATATGTTATGAAGGGCCTTATGCATCATCATGCTGCTTTTGAACTGTATCCTGTATTTAATGGGGAGCCAGTGAAGGTGCTGGAGGATCGGGGTGATGTGGTCTCTTTTTTTAGTGTTGGTGAGAATTCTTGCTGTGGCATTCAACACCATCTGGAGAGGTTTTGTAGAGCAGGCAGGAAGTCCTAGCAGAAGTGAATTGCAATAGTCTAGTTTCGGGAGAATGATGGCTTGGAGTACTGTGCGGAAGTCTCTGTAGCGTAGAAGTGGCTTTAGTTTCTTTAAAACTTGTAATTTAAAGAAGCATTCTTTGGTGGTGTTGTTGACGAATTTATTGAGGTTGAATCTGTTGTCTAAAATCACACCCAGATCTCCGACTTGTGGTGAGGTGTTGTATCCTGAGGTGTCTGGAGAATTGCTTGGGGTCTGTGAGGTATGTTTTTCCGGTGCTATTATCAGGATTTCTGTTTTGTTGGTGTTCAGAACCAGGTTGAGGCTGCTTAACAGCTCGTTGATGGATGAGAGGCATTTATTCCAGTAGGCCATGGTCTTGTGTAAGGTGTCTGTTATGGGGATGATAATTTGAATGTCATCCGCGTATAGGAAATGGGTAAGCTTGAGGTTGGAGAGTAGGTGACAGAGTGGGAGAAGATAAATGGTGAAGAGGGTGGGGGAGAGCGAGGATCCCTGTGGTACTCCCATATTGGCTTGGATGGTATGAGATTCCTTGTTATTTATTTTGACTCTGTATGTTCTGTTCTCTAGGAAGGATTTAAACCAGTTGAATGCTGCTCCTGTGATGCCGATATCTGTGAGTCGTTGTAGTAAGCTGGTGTGATTCACGGTGTCGAACGCCGCTGACAGATCCAGGAGTGCGAGAAGGCAAGGATGGCCTTTTTCAAGATTGAAGATGATGGTGTCAGCTAGAGTAGTTAATAGTGATTCGGTGTTCTTATTCTTCCGGAATCCAAATTGGTTATTGGTGAGGATATTGTTGTCATCTAGGAATTCCGAAAGTTGTCGGTTAACCACTTTCTCCATAATTTTGGCTAACATAGGAAGGTTTGCTATAGGTCTGTAGTTAGCAGGATCTGATGTGGGAAGGTTGGGTTTTTTGAGGAGAGGTTTGAGCCTTGCAGACTTGAGTTGATTGGGGACTTGGCCTTGGGCGAGAGAACGGTTAATAATGTCTGCGAGTGGCTTGGCTACGATGTCAGGGATGGAGCTAAGCAGGTTTGACGGGATATGGTCCAGAGGGTGAGAAGATGGTTTTATCTTCTTGAGAATGTTTGCTATTTCCAAGGTGGACGTGGGTTCGAGGGATGTGAGCTCTGGTGTGTGAGTGTTGGGTTGAGGAGCGGGTGCTGTAGATGCTTGCGAGCTATGGAAGCTGGTGACGTTAGTGTGCGGGGGTGTCCCTTTGAGAGGGGCAACGAGAGTGGTAATTTTTTTGTCAAAGTAGTTGGCCAGCTCATCGGCTTTAAGAGCTTGGTCGTCTGGGATGCACGGACCAGGTGGTTTTGTGAGGGCTGAAACATAGGCGAAGAGTGCTCTTGAATCAAATGAGAAGTGGTGTATTTTTTTGGAAAAGAATTCTTTCTTGGTTTTGTTGATTTCGGTTCTGTATGTGTTAAGACATGATTTGTAGTTGAGGAGGGGTGTTTTAGTTGGGTTTTTTCGCCATTGGTTTTCTTTGCTTCTAAGCTCGTGTTTGCGAGACTTCAGCTCTGTAGTGAACCATGGCTTCTTGTTGTCTTTGTCTGGGTTGATGGTCTTTGTTTTCATGGGACATACTTGATCAGCGATCTTGTTAGTGATGTTGAACCAAGAAGATGTAGCTGAGTTGGTGTCTGTGAGGTCTAGATTCTTTAGTTCCTTAGTCAGATGTTTGCTTAGGTGATCTCCTGAGCACTGTTTTCTTACCGAAATGGAGATAGTTTGAGTTGTGTGGGGTGGAGGTTCAGGTATCTCTAAAGTAGATGTGATGATGCTGTGGTCAGACCAAGGTACTGTGGAACAGGTAGGAGTGGAGTGAGATGAGAGACCATCGTTTATAAAGATGAGGTCTAAGGTATGACCTGCTTTGTGGGTGGGATCTTTTACTATTTGTCTGAAACCCATATGGTTGAGGGAGGAGAGAAGAGTTTTACAGTTAGAGGATTGAGGTTGGGCATCCACATGGAGGTTGAAATCTCCCAACAAGATTGCTGGTTTTCCGGAGTTCAAGTGTTTTGCTGTTAGCTCTATGATAGGGGAAGGGTTTGATTCCAGAATGCCGGGGGGAGCGTAGATTAGTGCAATGATCAGATGTTTAGAGTTGAATAGCGCGAATTCTATGTTTGCTATGGAACTGGATGTCTGTAAGGTCAGTCCTAATGGTTTCTTGGTTGCTAGGAGAAGGCCTCCTCCTCTTTTTTTATGTCTGGGTATGGATAGAATATCGTAGTTTTGGATAGGAAGCTGGTTAATAAGGGCAATGTCGGTAGGTTGTAACCAGGTTTCTGTTATAGCGCAAATATCAGGTTTTGAGTCGGATAAGAGGTCATTGAGTATGGTGGTTTTCTTGGATAAGGATTGCGCGTTGAACAGTGTGAGTGAGAGAAGAGCCAGGCCAAGGCATTGTGTTATAGGTGTCAGCATGATGGGCCTGATTCTCTGTTGGCGGTTAAGGTGGGGTGTAGGGAGCTTAGGGGCTTTCCACCTTTGGTTGTAGATGATGGGGATGTAAAGTGGATGCATGGTGGAGAGGATGAGCGGGTGTGTAGACAGCTAGTAGGGGTATCCTCTAGGCTAGCGGTATCCGGGCGAAGGGCGGTAGACTTCGCTCTGGGAGTGTAGGTACGTCTGGGAGGTGCGATCAAAGCCTATATATGTATATTCAGTCTTTGTTTCTTATCTCTGTTTCACAGCTCCCTACAAGTTGGGTGCCTTCCTGCTCGTTGGCGGTTTATTATTGTTATCTATATATATATCTCTATCTATCTCGACAGTAAGCAGACCCGAGCAGAAGCAAAAGATCCCAAGGTGGTGGGCGTCTGGACTGATCCTTGGTACTACAGGAACGAAAATTAGCAGGTAAGGAATAATTTTCTTTTCCCTGTACGTACCAGGATCAGTCCAGACGGTGGGATCTACCAAAGCTTCCCTAAACCGGGTGGGCCCCTGAAAGCCCTGCTCGGAGAACCTGGCCACCAAAATGTCCCATGGAGGAAGACGCCAGGTGTAGTCTATAATGTCGGGAAAAAGTATGCAGCGACTTCCACGTCGCTGCTCGGCATATCTCCTGAGAAGAGACAGAGCGAGTTTCCGCCCACGACGCAGCTTGGGAGCGGGTCGAGTGAGCGATAACTCCGCTAGGAGGAGTTCGGCCTGCTCCAATGTAGGATACAGAGATAGCTTCTTTAAGCCAACGAGAAATCGTCGTCTTCGAGGCCTGGAGCCCCTTCTTTGGACCCGACCAGAGGACGAAGAGATGATCGGAGAGCCGGAAGTCGTTGGTCACTTCCAGATAGTGACGCAATGTGCGTTTGACATCCAAAAGACGAAGAGACCTAGGCTCGCTGGGTCCAAAGGACGGCAGTTCCACCGTCTGATTCAAGTGAAAAGACGAGACTACCTTCGGAAGAAAAGAAGGCACGGTGCGCAGGGAGACTCCGGAGTCTGTGAACCTGAGATAAGGCTCCCTGCAGGACAACGCTTGTAGCTCCGAGATACGACGCGCTGAGCAGATGGCCACAACGAAAACCGCCTTGAGTCAGATCCTTGAGGGTCGCCCCACGTATTGGTTCGGAGGGGGCCCCTGACACGGCCCGAAGCACCAGGTTGAGGCTCCAGGAGGGACAAGGATCCCGTACAGGAGGACGTATATGCTTGACCCCCTTAAGGAAGCGGGCAATGTCCGGTTGCAGGAGAAGAGAGCCATCCGCTCGTGCGAAAGAATTCAGGGCCGCCACCTGGACTCGTAGAGAATTATAGGAGAGTCCCTGATCCAGACCATCTTGAAGAAACTGCAGAATCGACGGAACCGACGCCTCCGTGGGTCGGATCCCTCTGGAGGAGCACCAGATGTCAAAAGTTCTCCAAACTCGTACATAAGCAACCGAAGTAGAAGACTTCCGGGCCCGCAGCATAGTAGAAACTACCGCCTCCGGGTAGCCCCTGCGTCGAAGGCGGCGCCGTTCAAAAGCCATGCCGCAAGACAAAAGAGTTCGGCCTGGTCGAAATATACCGGACCCTGGTGTAGTAGACGAGGAAGATGACCAAGCCGAAGCGGTCCGTCCACCACCAACTGGAGGAGGTCCGCAAACCAAGGCCTGCGCGGCCACTCCGGACAAGGACAAGGACCACAGGCCCTTGATGATTTTCTATCCTGCGGAGAGTTTTGCCCACCAGGGGCCACGGAGGAAAGACGTAGAGCAGCTGATGAGCCGGCCATGGGAGGGCAAGGGCATCCACCCCCTCCGCGCCGCGTTCCCTCCGGCGACTGAAGAACCGAGGTGCCTTGGCATTGGCGGCCGTAGCCATCAAATCGACGCGCGGGGCGCCCCACCGCTGAATCACTAACCGCATCGCCACGTCGGAGAGCGCCCATTTGCCGGGATCCAGTTGTTGTCGACTGAGAAAGTCCGCCTGAATATTGTCTACCCCGGCGATGTGTGAAGCCGCGATCCTGACGAGATGCCGTTCCGCCCATTCCATTAGGAGGGTCGACTCGAGGGAGACATGGTTGCTTCTTGTGCCTCCCTGTCGATTGCTATAGGCCACCGTGGTGGCGTTGTCGGAGAGGATCCGCACTTCTTTGTTCTGAACCAGGGGGAGGAACCGTTGTAGCGCCAGCCGCACCGCCCTGGTCTCCAGCCGGTTGATCGGCCACTTCGCCTGCGTTGGGGACCACGTCCCCTGCGTTGTGCTCCGGTCGCAGACGGCGCCCCAGCCCACGAGG
The DNA here is from genome assembly GCF_901001135.1 of Rhinatrema bivittatum. Taxonomy (NCBI): domain Eukaryota; kingdom Metazoa; phylum Chordata; class Amphibia; order Gymnophiona; family Rhinatrematidae; genus Rhinatrema; species Rhinatrema bivittatum. Next base: position 19,081,807 of record NC_042616.1, read on the forward strand.
CTGGCATCGGTGGTGACTACCACCCAATTGGGAACCTCGAGGGAGACTCCCTGAGCCAGATTCGCCGGGACCAGCCACCAGTCCAGACTGTCCCTGGCGATCTGGGGGAGAGGAAGGATCACCTGATAATCCTGAGACACCGGCTTCTACCTGGAGAGAAGGGACGCCTGCAGAGGGCGCAGATGCGCAAAAGCCCAGGGCACCATATCGATGGTGGACGCCATCACTCCCAGCAACTGTAGGTAATCCCAGGAGGTGGGCTCCAGTAAAGCTGAAAAACGACAGACATGCTCCCGCAACGACTGAGCCTTGTCTGGGCGCAAGAACACCTTGCCCTGCAGCGTATCAAGCTGGCACCCAGGAAGTCCAGTCACTGAGAAGGAACCAGAGAACTTTTGGAGAAGTTCACGACCCATCCCAGGGATTGTAGAACCTGGACCACCCGGGCTACCGATTCTTGTCCGTGGGTGAAGGACTTTGCTCGAATCAGCCAATCGTCCAGATAGGGGTGGACTAATATTCCGTCCCTGCATAGGGCCGCCGCCACGACCACCATGATCTTCGTGAAGGTCCGCGGTGCCGTCGCCAAGCCGAACGGGAGAGCCGTGAATTGGAAGTGTCAATCCAGGATCTTGAAGCGGAGATAACGACGATGCGCCCGCAGGATGGGAATATGCAAGTAGGCCTCCGTCAAGTCCAGAGAGGCCAGGAACTCCCCCCGGTGAACTGCCGCGATCACCGATCGGAGAGTCTCCATGCGGAACCGGCTGACTCGCAGAGACTTGTTGACTTCTTTCAGATCGAGGATGGGCCGTGAGGAACCGTCCTTTTTCGGTACGACGAAGTAGATGGAATAATGACCCAAGCCCACCTCGCCGAAGGGGACGGCAGCAATGGCTCCTATGCTCTGCAGCCGGTCCAGAGTCTGTTGTACCGCCGCTCTCTTGAGATCTGAGCCGCAGGGGGAGAAGATGAACCGGTCCCTGGGAGGACGGACAAACTCCAATGCGTAGCCGTCTCTTATAGTGTCCAGGACCCACTGGTCTGCGGATATCCTCACCCACTCCTCGTAGAATTCCGCTAGTCGACCCCCTATCCTGGGAGTGGAGGAGTGGGCGCAACTGGCATCATTGGGACGACTTAGGCGGGGGATTGCCCTGCCCAGAGCCGTCACGGGCGGGTCGCCGCCCCCGAAAGGACCGGGACCAAGGCTGCCTATAAGATCTATAGCGCCTCTGCGCTCTGGATCTGGTCCGGGTAGCAGCGAACGCCCTGGAGGGACGATGTCTGTCTTCAGGAAGCCTGTGAACCGCATTCTCCCCTAGCGATTTGATGAGCTGGTCCAAGTCATCTCCAAAAAGGAACATGCCTCGGAAAGGCAAAGAACCCAAACTTGACTTAGAAGAGGCATCCACCGCCCAGTTGCGGAGCCAAAGGAGCTGTCGGGCCGCCACCACCGAGACCATGGACCATGCTTGAACTTGGAACAGGTCATAGAGGGCATCAGCCCCATAGGCTATGGCAGCCTCCAAGCGGTCAGCCTGAGCGGCTTCGTCCGGGGGTAGCGATTGGGAAGTGAGCAGTTGTTGGACCCATCGGAGACTGGCCCGCTGAGCCAGCGAGGTACACATCACCGCCCGCATGCCCAAGGCAGACACTTCAAACACCCGCTTTAAAAAGACTTCCAACTTGCGGTCCTGGGTGTCCCGGAGCGCCGTACCACCGGTGACTGGAATCGTCGTCCTCTTGTTGACCGCCGAAACGGCCGAATCTACCTTGGGAACCTTGATAAGGTCCAAGAAATCTTCCGGCAGCGGATACAACTTTTCCATGGCCCGAGAGACCTTTAAAGAGGCTTCAGGAGCATCCCACTCCCTGGTGAGAAGCTGCAGGAAAGACTCATGGATGGGAAAGGCCCGAGGCCTAGGGCGAAGCGCTGCGAGGACCGGATCCCCTTTCCTGGCCGATGTGGTGACTGCGGGCGCCACCGGAAGCGGTGGATCAGGGGGAGGGTCGAGATCCAGTTCCAGGAGGATCTGTTGAATCAGGTCATTCAGTTCATCCTTTTGGAAAATACGAAGCGCCAGCGGATCGTCCCCCTCGGGAGGTAACTCCGACAGCACAGGGTCCAGAGGATCAGGGGAAGTCCTCCCCACTGGCGCGATCGCTACCGAGGTGCCCTGTGCAACCCGAGGCCGAGGGAGCGGATCCTGGGCCCCTGAAACCGGCCCCACAAGGTCGGGGGGCGCACCAGGGGGGGCCAAGGAGACCCGAGGGGTCTTGGCCGGTGGGGGTTCAGGGGGAGGGGAGGGACCCCCGGGGACCCCCAGCCCCTGCAGATACGCGCTGTGCATGAGGAGTATAAATTCCGGCGAAAAACGCGGGAAGCTGGGAGGGGGGCCCGAGGAGGAAACATCCGGCGTCTCAGGAACTGGAAAGCCCCCCTCCGGGGATAAATTCGGAGGAGAAACCTCCCGAAAATCCCTCCACTCCAAAACCTCCTGTGCTACAGCAACGTGCTGTGCCAGCAACATGGCCGCCGTTCCCGCCAATGGCGGCGACGTGGCCGGCCCGCGCCGCCCTTGCCGGGGGGAGGGGAGGCCCGAAAAAGAACCGAGCGGCTGCGAGGTGCCTTCTCCACCCGGGAGACACCTCGCACAGATCCCCTCCCGCGAGATCTGGGACCCTGGCTCGCCGCAGGCCGCGCATCGGGACGGCCGCGGCATGACCAAAGCCGGGGAAATCAAAGAAAAAAAGGGCTCGGGGGGGGGGGGGGGGGGGGGGGCCTGACGGCACTTCGAGGTGCCGCGGGGGGGCCGGAGGGCCTGCACAACCCGCCTCACAGAATCCCAGCAGCTCCGATAAAAAAAAACCCCGGCGGCCAAAAAGCTGCGAAAAACAGGCCTCTGAGCCGTGGGATCGATTTCCACCACGTGGTGTGACCGGGGCCCCCGGCCGCCACGGGACTCCAAAGAGCTGCGGGAAGGAAGAAAAAAACCTGAAAAAGAACCACAACAGAGACAACAAACCCCAAAACTTACCACACGCGAGGAAGCAAGCTGAAGCAGAGAAGGCAGAAAGCAAGACACGCCTCCAAAGCTGGGGGCACAATTTTTTTTTTTACAAAACTTTAACTTGATTCAAAAGCAATACTAAGACAATTCAAATAGGTGACAGGAAAAGAGAGAAAGAAAGAAGAAAACCTGAAAACCCTGTCAGTGTGGGGGAGCCGAGATCCCCCCAACTCCCATCTGCTGGAGTCAGAAAGATACTGAGCTCCAGCAGAGGGAGCACTGGCTCTTACTGGTGACGTCCCTCGAAGTCTGTTCTGACTCCATCTGCTGGACGGGGGACATAACCCACCGTCTAGACTGATCCTGGTACGTACAGGGAACTTACTTTTTCTTCTAACAAACTTTATCCTGAATGGAGACAGGAGAATTAATGAGTTCATTTCCTACCTTGCTCTCCAGTGCCTGCAGCCGCTTAGCATGAGCAGAGATTTTCTTTTCCTGGGTCACTGAGATTTCCTCTTCAATCCTTTCCAACTTGCTGCTCATTGTTGCTTCCGGCCGCTCCACAACCATCCACAAAGAGTCCCAAGTCCTGGGCTGCAGTGGATCCAGAGCCAGCCCTGCCCCCTCCTCTGATCCCAGGGGCTCTGCCAGAGGCTGCACCGAGGAGGGATCTGGCTCTGGAGAAGGCAGAACCCCCTTCCTGGGCTCCACTGAAGTCCCAGAACCCATAAAACCATCCATTGGTCCGACAGGAACATCCATGGGAGACTGGCGAGATTTAGACTTTCCCTTTCTATTCGATGTAGTCAGAATCAGAGACAGGTCGGGCTGAGGATGAGAGAAAGAGAGAATTTGGAGAGAGAGTTAACTCCCTCCTGTACTGAGCACTTTGTGAATTAACAGAAAACACTCTCAGCACCTTTGTATCAAACCCATCACATTTAAACAGCGCTAACTCCCAAACCTCACACAGCAACATCCTATCTATGAAACAACAAAACTGGAAATGAGGTTAACATGCCCTAAAGCAGCTAAATAATGAACTTTTTGTAATATGTGAATTAGAGATGTTTTTAAATAAATAAAAATCTATTCCCTGCTGGAAAACAAAACAAGCTGGACTGATACAAACCTTACACAAAAACTAAATGCTAGCAGAATCCCTCCCCTCAGTCCCACATGGAATATACAGACAGACCCTCACCAAATACAGGATAAGGGAATATCAAATTGAAAAAAAAGTAATACAAATTACAAAACAACAATAGTAAAGTAAAATTACAGGTTACAGAGAGCAGAAAAGGTAAATCTCAGGTTTCTGTGTGCAAGTAAAATTGTGAGCTTTGAGGAGTCTCTTGCAGGCTAACTCCCCTCTACTCTCTTTATGGGGTGGTGCTTAGCTTTGACCCCTAAATCCTAACATTTTAATGCTCAAGTTTCTGAAAGTCAAATTATTGTGAATCCTAAGGGCAGCAATCAGAGCAGCTCATAAGAATGGCTGCAAACATAGGGGCCGATGCAAAAATCTTCCCGGAAAGAAGGCACTGACTTTTCAGCACCCGCATGGCACCTGCAGGGGGGGGGGGGGGGCATGCAATATTTAAATTAGGGGGGGTCACGATAGGAAGGAGGAGCTAGAGTCGTTTGTGCGACCTTAGCACCTCCTTCCTTGCACGACCCGCTGCACTACCCTGTCTGCCAGTAATGAAAACTGGCCACAGACTGTTTACTGGCAGACGGCCGGATATAAAAACTGACAGCATCATAACTCTGTCTGCTGAGTTATTTTATTTACTTTAAAAAAGAAGTACAGAAAAGCAGATTTTTCTGCTTTTCCGTCCTTCTTTTCAATGTATCTTTTTGCATTTGGAGTGAATGAGTGCATTTGCATGTGATGAGCGCTAACTCATTCACTCCGTGTCCGACGCGCGTTAAATAGGCGCTAATCCCCCTATTGCATTAGGGGGTGGATTAGCCCCTGTTTAACCCCCGTCCCACCGCAGGTTAAACAATGCGCTCGGCTGAGCTCACTGTCTTGCATCCATAGATTGAGACTTAAAGACCTGATCGCCACCTTGATTTCCTTTCCACGCTCCCAGTGCAGAGCCCCCGTCTGGAGCCCTTTACACTCAGTCCCGCTGCTTGCTAGAAAACGTCACAGGGACAGCAGAAAAGAACGGGTTGGAAAGACACGGCTTAGGGTTGCCAGGTTTCATGAAAGAACAAGCACTTTTTCCAAAAACACAAGCCCAAAACACGTGAAATTGAAACACCAATGTTTGTGAGTCGCATAGATGACAAAGGAAGCTTCACTGTTTGCATGTTGCAAAAGGTCTGCATGATGTGCACGAATGTCACACTTACACACAGCTCGATACAGTAAAGTGCCACCACGGTTACCCTGCTCCTAATCCGCTTTCTACTCACTTTCCGGCCGCGTTAGCCCTTCCTGCGATACACTATCCCCTTTAACCCATCCTTACCGCCTCTTTAAATCCCCAGGTAACCCCTTCCGCACGCGGCATGTATATCAGATGTAAACGATCGAATTAGCTATTCCCTACCATACAGTAACGTGCACCCCGACTATCGCTATTTTACCCTGCCATTTTGCCTCGCGTTTAACCTGCTAACTTACCGCCTACCCTTACCCCTGCGTTACGGGCAGGGGTAAGGGTAGACGGCAAACTTTCCCTCAAAATCATTGCAGTACACATGCGCTTCCTTAAATTAACTTAAAACAATAATGCTAGATCCATATATACTAACATTTGCAACGAGCCCCGCTTTTGGTAAAGATATATATATATACACCTAGATGTCAGGCAGCTGAGCCTGGGCGCGGAGGAAATTCAACCGGTGAGCCGCACGAAAGAACAGCTTCTTCCCGCCCCGTTTGACGTCATTGCTGGGGACTCAGCGCCTACAAAATCGGCGCTTTGCGGCACACCGCAGCCGCCGGCGCGCGGCTTTGTCCGGAACAGGACGGACAGGTTGGACACTCTCCGCCAAAACTCAGCTGCCACAGAGGCTTAAAGACCACAGTTGTTTGGCATATTAGCAACTCCTGCTATGAGCGTATTTCAAAAGTTTATGCCTCCAAAACGAAAGGGGAGGGGGTAAGGGTTTACCCCCCAGCACCTCTCCCATCTCCTATTCAGCAGGAGATAGTTCGCTATATGTCCAATGTAGCTCTGACTTCTCCAGCAACCAAGGATACTGCAGACTCAGTGTATATGGGAGATAACACTGGGACATTAGAGGAGGCGTCGCTGAGTCCAAATCTGAGGCCACCACCGCAGAGAGGAAGTGAGGCCTCCCCTGGGAGTACAACAGAGCAGATAACATCTACCGGGCCCAAGTTAATCTTGGTTAACCAAGGTGAGAGGCCTCCAGCCACGGAAGGTGTTGATCCTGAGGCAACAGATTTTCTGGAGGCTCGTTCAACCCAGATAGCCGAGACTGGAGGAGAAAGCTCTGTAACCAGAGGTGAGGCAATAGAGATCATAACACGCCCTCAAGTGGTGACACTAGAACTGTTGTGGGACTTGATGACTAGGATGAATCTTAATATGAAAGGGTTAGAAAAAAAGATTGATAATATTGCAGGGAATAATTCTCAGGATGTTATTGAGATCCGTGAGGAGGTAAAAAAAAATCTACAGAAAGAATTCAAAAATTGGAGGATTTAGAGAAAAAGAATCAGGAGTTCCATGCTGTAGTAGCTAAGGATAGAGAATATTTGTCTAGAAGATTAGAAATTAATGAAAATAATTCTAAACGATTAAATTTAAGAATACTAAATTTTCCAAGGGTGGTAGGACAAATGTTAAAGGAGACATTGCATCAGTTTTTCCAGGAAGTATTATTATTCCCAATAGAAGAATTACCAGTAATAAGCTTGTGTTACTTTTTACCTAAGAAAAGCCCTGCTATGAATATTATGGAATTACCATTTCAAGGTAACCTTACTAATTTCCTGGAAAATTCTGAAAGAATAATAGATAGAGGGGCACTATTAGTTACCTTTCAAAAATTCTCAGACCTTAATAAGGTAATGAAAAAATATTTTTCGATCTACCCTATGTCTTTTTGTGATAATTTGGTAAAAGTTTTCCCAGATTTGTCATATGCCACACAGCAAAAAAGAAAAGAGTTTTTGGCCTTTCGGCAGGAGGCGATTACTATGGGTTTTTCCTACATCTTGAGATTAACCTGCAAATGTATGTTAAAAAAAAGAACAGGATGTTTTTGTGTTTTTCTCACCCGATCAACTGAAAAATTTTATTGAACAAAGGAGAATAGTCACTTCCTCCCCACTTTCTAGTGAATAGTAAATTTGTAATCAGAGCTCAACTGTGGATGATATTAATAGAAGAAACTGTCTTTATTTCCTTATTTTGCTCCCTTTATTTTCCAGCCTCTGTTAATAATCTCGATAATGGGTAACATTTCTGTTGATGATAAAATAATAAGGAAAGAATTATGGAATTTTTATTGTTCTGATTGAAGTATTATGTAATCTTACTATTGTTTCTTGTATTAATTCGGAAAAATCAATAAAGATATAATTGAAAAAAAAAATACCTAGATGTCAGTTTCTGAATCCCCCATCTCCACGCGCGTTTATCCAGGTGGCGGCAGGAGCCGGCAGGCGCCCGTTTATCCGGGCGGCGGCAGGAGGGCAGGCGTTCATCTGGGCGGAGGGAGCCGGCGGTGAAAGCGGCCTCCAGCAGCCCCCGCCAGCAGTGAATGAATGCACGCCTGTGTACGACCATGCAATTTCGGCGCTCAAGGCAGTCACATGCCGTGACATCAAGCGTCGTGACGTCACGCCTTGAGCGCCGAAATTGCACGGGTGTACACAGGCGTGCATTCATTCACTGCCGGCGGGGGGCTGCTGGAGGCCGCTTTCACCGCCGGCTCCCTCCGCCCGGATGAACGCCCGCCCTCCCGCCGCCGCCCGGATGAACGCACGCCCGCCCGCCGGCTCCCACCACCGCCCGGATGAACGCGCGCCCGCCCACCGGCTCCCGCCGCCGCCCGGATAAACGCGCGCCCACCCGCCCGCTCCCGCCGCCTGGATGAACGTGCGCCCACCCGCCCGCTCCCCGCCTGGATAAATGCGCATGGAGATAGGGATTCGGAAACTGACATCTAGGTATATATATAACAACTTTACCAAAAGCGGGGCTCGCTGCAAATGTTAGTATATATGGATCTAGCATTATTGTTTTAAGTTAATTTAAGGAATCGCGCGCCTTGATGACTGCACGCCCGCCCGCGTGGAGATGGGGGATTCGGAAAGTGACATCTAGGTATTATATATATATATATATATCAACTTTTGTTTTAGTTTTCGCCCTGCGCCTTGCTTCGGGAGGGGGGGGAACCATCCACTTCCTGGTACCTGTCATTTCAAATGTCAGTTGAAATGACATTTGAAATGACAGGTACCAGCGCACCCAGGATACTGTATAGGCGCTGTATTACGTTGTCTACGCAGACGACGTACAGGTTCTTATACCTATTTCCGATTCCATCTCCAATGCCCTAAAAAGATGGGACAGCGCCCTCACATCCATCAACTGTCTCCTCACTCAGCTCAACCTAGCCCTAAACCCCAACAAAACAGAACTCATGATCATCTCTCCTCAAGCCATCAATTCCTTACCTACACTTGCAACCAATTCTCCCCCCTCTCTCCCCACTTTCTCCCAAACTGTTAGAGACCTAGGTGTCACACTTGACCCCCAATTCAGCCTACAGAAATGTATCTCATCCACCATCAAAGACTGCTACTACAAACGTCACACCCTCAAAAAACTTAAACCCCTCTTGCATTTCAACGACTTCAGAACCGCCCTACAAGCCCTTATTTTATCCAAAATAGACTATTCAAACGCTTTGCTCCTAGGTCTCCCGAAAAACACCCTTGCCCCCCTTCAACTACTGCAAAATGCAGCTGCACGTATATTAGCCGGCTCCCGCAGAAAAGAACACATCACACCTGTCCTCAAACAACTACACTGGCTTCCCATCACTGCCAGAATCCAGTTTAAAACCCTCACCCTCATACATAAAGCCGTCCACAATCCTGACATGCTCTGGTTCTCAGACAGTCTACATATCCGTTTCCCCTCCAGACCCACCAGAACACCCTACACAGCAAATATTCACACTCCATCTCCCAAACTTTACCACCTAACAACCACCAAACAATGTGCGCTTTCCCTAGCTGGACCCTCCCTATGGAACTCCATCCCCACCCATCTACGCCATGAGACCTGCCCCAAAAAATTTAGAAAAAATCTCAAGACTTGCTTTTCGCACGAGCCTACACATGAACCCCCCTGCTTGTTACTCATTCTATCCAAACCCCTCCCCTGCCCCTCTCCTCTCCCCTCAAACCCAGAACTTTTTATTGTAAAGAATTTACTTGTATATAATTTTTATTGCTTATATCTAACCATGTTATTACGCTTATATATTTGTACAGTATTTTCCATTTTGTTTCCCCCCTCTTCCCAGTTCCCTTATCAGTTACATTGTAAAGCCCTGTTGGCCAGTTTTATGTTACATGGAAACCGATGTGATGTTTGCTTAACGAATGTCAGTATACAAAAATTTTAAATAAATAAATAAAATGGGTTGCACGGGCCTAATGCTTCACCTAACGCTTCGCAGACATGGCTTGCATTTGCAAGCAATTTAAATAGAGTATCGAGCGGTATGTGAAGAAAACTGTGCGTCCGGCACTGCCGCACTCTAACGCTGCATAACTGTATCGACCTGAAAATTTGCACATAGCCTTACTCTCACTGCTAACAACAGACTGAATCCATGCTTTTAGTTCACATGCCTCTTCCCACACTTGACAGTGTCTTTTAGGTCCTTACTTTACCCATAGTAGATCAAATCCATTTAGTGGCGTAGCAGCCAATGACAGAAACAGCAGCTATGGCCAGGCTTTCTTACAAAGGGGATCTGCTGCAGGGAGAAGAAATGAGAAAAAAATTAAATGAAATTAAAAGTGGTGTAGGACAAATTAAAAAAAAACACCAGCCCCATACACAAATAACCCCCTCCGATCACATCTCTGGCCCCTAAACACTCATTTCCCCCTCCCCACTCCCTACAAACCCGTCTTCAATCCCCCCACACTCAGTCTCCCCTCCTGATCCCTGGTTGTAGGCAGCTGAGTGCTCCACACCTTTCAGCATTCAGGGCTGCAGCTGCACAGAAGCTTCTTGGTCACCCACGACGCTTGTTGCTTCCTGCAATGCCAGGCCGGGTCTGCCCGCGTGCTCCTGGGATTGCTGGCTCTGGTTAGCTTAATGCTGCAATAGGTTAGGGTGCGCCTGCTATGGACAGGCCTCACCGGCAGCAGCAGCCAATCACTGCAACATCAGAGCACAGGTCCCGCCCACCAAAGCCCAAACAAAAAACGCGATTGGCAGGAAGAAACGCCCAATTACATGCAGCCCGCGAATGACTAGGAAAAAAAGCCCAATCACGCGGGAAATAAGTGAGGTTGGCAACCCTTCTCCGAGACAGAGCTTTATTGCAGTCGCTTAAGAATCATCACTCTGCGACTGCTGGTGGAGCTGCTGCTGCCGATGAGTCATCAATCTGCGACTGCTGGAGGGACTGCGCAGCAAAGGAAAAAGCGGCAACCTTGAGGGTGGTTGGCAGTCACGTGGCCAGCCCAGATCTAACGCAACCGGCACAAATGTGGTTTTTTTTCCTACAGAATGGCAAAGAAATAGCCCAGCTGAGTGTGAAATAGCCCGATCTGCCAACAATGTGTGCACTACTGTGGGGCCATAATGTTTGCAGGTGAGCTAGGAGGAATCTCCCTCCCCCTCCTCTAGGTGTGTCGGAGGAATATTTATGCCAAAGAAAATATACATAAAGAAATTAGAAATTATCTCATTAAAAGAAATGCAATATGTACTGCAAAAAAACTACACTTGGAGAAATCTTGAAGGGAAAGAAGAAAAATATAATCTTCAAAAATGCATCAACATAACCTAGTAACTCAGTAAAATTATCGCATCACCACATTGTGCTTTTTAAATAAATTAAAGCATGACTTTTCCTTGCCCCTTCCCTGCAGCCACTGTGAAAAAAACTCAGCTCACACTGTTCACTCTCTCATTCCTCCACTTCATAAGAACATAAGAAAGAAGCCATAACGAGTCAGACCAAGGGTCCATCAAGCCCAGCATCCTGTTTCCACCAGGTTACAACAAGTACCTGGCAAGTACCCAAACATAAAATAGATCCCATGCTACTATTGCCAGTAATAGCAGTGAATATTCCCTAAGTCAACCTGATTAATAGCAGTTAATGAACTTCTCCAGGAATTCTTCCGAACTTTTTATAAACCCAGCTACACTAAGTGCCCTAATTACATGCTCTAGCAACGAATTCCAGAGCTTAATTGTGCATTGAAAAATAATTTTTTCCAGCTTGTTTTAAAGTTGCTACTTTTAACTTCATAGAGTGCCAAGGGGGAGCAATTTTAGGCAGCAGATTTTCAGGGCTGGCCTCACAGTCTGGGACAGTGGAAGCACTAGATGTACTAGGTAGTTTCCTAAAGTTCTACAGTTTTTAGGGCAACAGCAGCAGCGGGACTGGATAAGGCTGGCATAAGCTAAGGCCCAAGCCTTGCTGTATCAGTGGGAGCGAGCTCCCTGTTGCTTCTTCTACCACCCTTGCCCAAATGGTTGTCTCCCATTGTAGAGGCTTTCAGTAGCGCCATAACCCAACTTAATTTCCAAATTCACGGCAGCTCTGATACTGCCACCTGTGCTCCCAGAACCATATTTGAGATTGTGGGAATTGGCAAGAACACTCCAGGAGCTGGGGGAGGGTGGGGGGTTGGGAGATAGAGGAAGTTAAATTTTCTGGGGCTGGAGAGGGAGTGAATGCATGGCTGAAGTCTTACGCAGGGCATCTCATACCCTTGCAATGGCCCTACAGCAGGATGGCATCCGAGGACACGGCCATGGCGTCGGACGTGATGGAGAGTGCTGTGCCTGATGTCCACGGTAGCGATTTGAGGGCGGAGGCAGTCGGCTCGGTGGTGAGTGCTGGCATGAGCGCGGCTAAGGGGCGGGCCTCTTGTTCACGGGCGTGGGGGTGTGTGTGTGTGTGCGACTGCAATGCCGGGCAGTAAGGGGGGCTCTCGCAAGGCCATTTTGCCTGCTCAGCCTCTGTCGGGTCCCGCCCCTTCTTCTTCCCATCGCGATGCTTGCCAGCAGCCGGCAGCTCCGGTGCTTGTGCACATGGAGCTGTCCGGTGCTGTAACAGGCAGAGTCGCAGAGGATAAGGCTGCGCTGCCTTCTCCTGTGCCTGGACCCTGTGCTGGGCTTGTTCCTGTGCAGGACCTGGTCAGGGGCTCTTCTGTTGGGGAGGGGGCTAGTGCCAGTGATCAAGCCCCCCTGGATGGACAGCCTCCGGTTTTCCCAGGGTAGAGGCTTCTGGGGCTCCGGTTGCAAATCCAGCTCCGGGGTTAGATGACGGCAGGGCCAGTGTCCGGTACCCTCCGGCTGGATCTTCTGGGTGGGCCCCCTCTGGTTCCCCTGGGGCCCAGGGCCATAGTCTGGCTACGAGCCCAGATGCTGACTGGTGGTCCACTAGCAGGGGCTCACCAAGGGTGGGGGTCCTGGGGATGGTTACGGCCCCTTTTTCTTTATGTGGCTTGGGGGCCCTTCGCCGTCTTGGTACGGCGGTCCATCTGGGTGGTTCCTTGCTCCTCCAGTTCCCCCTTGGGGCGTCGGTTTGGGCCCTTGGAGGGGTATGCAGGCCCTGGTCTCTTCGGGTGATGGTCCCTGGGGTTGTCCTTACTTCTTTGAGGGACCACGGGCGAGTCCAGGTGGTTCCGGGTCGGCTGGGCCTGTGGCTGCTGCTTCTGATCTGTATCCGCAGATTCTTCCGGGGGATGGAACGGATGACGGGCCGGGTCCTTCGCGACAAAAGGAGTGGCGCAATGATCCCATCTCTGCGGCTACCAGCATGCCCAGTCCTGTGGGAGCGCCGGTCGGCGTGGGTGGTCCAACCAGTGGACAGCGTGCATCGGGTTCCGAGGCTTCAGCTCCGGTCGAATCCGGTGGTACCAGCAGTCCGATTGGTGAGTTGCCTGCGTCTGGCGTGGGTGTCATGGTGACGAACGTTAGTGTGAGTGATGTGGCCACTGCTTCTCCAGCTGTAGTTGGGGCGCCCGCGGATGCTAGTGCCGTGGCTTCCAAGAAACGTGTGCGGTCCCGGCGCAAGAAGAAGCGATCCTGCTCCAGCTCTGCCGCTTCTTCTTCCTCTTCCTCGTCAGCATCCTCCGATGTTTTGGTGCGGGGCGTTGGTACTCAAGGAGGGGGGGGGGGGGGCGTCCGGCCAGGTCCTGGAAAGGGGGTCTCCTGCTCTCGTCAGCTTATCGGAGCTGTGGGAGGATGTTGCAAGATCCCTCCAATGGAAGATCAGGCAGCGGAAATATATAGATATCTTCACGCTGCTCGAGGGACGCCGAGGGAGGAGGAAGGCGAAGAAAAGTCGGCGTGGGGGTGATAGGCCGCAGGGGGGGAGGATCGCCGGGTGGCGCGTAACGTGCTGAATTGGATCCGCTCCTTTCTTCAGCTGGCCAGTGTGGTGGGGCATCGTGATCCGGCCCAATACGGTCCGTTACTCGCTTATGCTGATGCCATTTTGGATGCCAGTCGGGTGTATGAGGGATGGTCGTGGCTCAATTATGATGAGCGATTCCGCGACAATGGAAGAAAATAAGCACATGGCTTGGGGGACCAGGGATGTTGGGTTGTGGTTGACCCAGATGGGTTCCAAGGCAGGGTCTACTTCATCAGTGGACACGGGTAGGTCTGCTGGTGTCTCCGGTGTGCGGTCCTTTCAGTCTGGGGCCGCCTCCGGGGGCGGTAGTCGAGCAGGGGTTGCCTTCCCCAATGTGTATTGGAAGTACAATCGTTCGGCATGCAATTTTCCCGATTGCAAGTTCCGGCATGCATGTTCTGGGTGCGGACAGGGACACCCTGCATCCAAATGTCCAAAGCGTATGGGTGGAAGAAGTCATTCCTAAGAACCCTCCTAAGTGACTTTTCGAGTGTGGCTCCTACCCCCGTCCACTTGGACGCCATGTGGTCCTGGCTGGGTAGGTACCCGAAAGTGGCGGTTGCTAATTTGTTGCGGGTAGGTTTTGAACAAGGTTTTTTTTTTTTTTGGGTTTTTTTTTGGTTTTGAAAGACCTTTATTGCTTCTGAATGTATTTAGTGCAGAATTTACTATGGTTGTATATATCTCGGGCAACAAAATGAGAAGATAACACGGTTCCCAACAGTTATAAGATACAATAAAAATACAAGGGAAATCAAAATTACAGCATAGCAAAAATGTATTACATATTAAAAAAACATTTTAGAAATAAATATTAACACATATCCAACACAAGTAGTTGACGGTCAATAAAGACTCTAACTTGACTTGATCCCCAGACAAAGCACAAACATGGAATTAAAAGCTAAACACAAACACTTTGCTTACACACCAGTCTCACAACTGCTCACATCCAAATCTTAAATAAAACTTATCAGATAGGAAGTGTTTGTCCACTCAAAACAATTATATATTATGTACAACATTTTTTTTTTTAATTTAAATTTTATTGGCAACTGGAACAATAACATAGCCATATTCGCTTCAAATACAGAGCAATTAAACGTACAATAAAGCTTTTACAACCAATGTCTTGCCATACTTTTTCTTTCCCCCCCCCCCCCCCCCCCCCCATGTCATTCTCCCTGGTTGATACGTGCGCCAATTATGGGAGGTTTGGGATTGGCTGCCTCCATCTCGTCCTGTGTGAGCCCCGCAATGTCACCATAACCTTATAAGCCAGCCGCTCCGGACCTCCTTCCCCATGGGAACTTGCACTTCCCCAGTGCTCTCCCGCTTCTCAAAGCGCATTATACCAATGTAAAAAGGGCTCCAAAATTAAGACATGCTTTGCCACTGTATCCTGTTGTTGGGCCCTTATGTAAAACCACGAGTGCATAATCCATAGCCGCTGTATAACTGACTCCACAGCCGGCGGCCTGTCCTGCTTCCAATGTGCCGCCAGTTCCTGACGCGACGCGCTTAGCACGTGGTGCACCAACTGTCTCACCCTCCTCGGCCACGCCTCTGGAAAGTCGGACAGCAAGAAGAATGCCGGTTTGAAGGACACCGGGATATGTAGCATCTGTGTTAACGCCTGTCGGATCCATTGCCAAAACGATGTTATATTGGTGCATCCCAACAAAATATGTAAGTATGTCCCCTTTTGCGTACAGTTCCTCCAGCACGTTTCAGCTTGTGCCGGGTACATTTTGTGCAGCTTGGCCGGCGTCAGATACCACCTCGCCAATACTTTGTAATTAGTCTCCATGATGTTGGCCGAGATAGTCCCTCGGGATGCTTGCAGAAAGCAAGTATTCCAATGCGACTCCGTCCAATTTAAATTTAAGTCCTTTTCCCAGGCCTGCTGAAAACGATGACGGGTCAGGTCTTGTTCAGATAACCAAACGTAGATATTTGAAATGGTCCCCTTTAATTCTTCCATTGTACTGCACAAGCTTTCAAACGCCGAGCATTGCCTGCTTACATTCACTCTGATATAAGGGTCCTGAAGACAATGTCGTATCTGGAGGTAGCGGTAATACTCCCCTCTGGGAAGGTCGTATTGACATTGTAGTTCCTCAAAGGAGTTTATGCGAGAGTCCTGAAACAATTGTCCATACCGCAAAATCCCCCACTTACTCCACCTATCCAGACCAACCCCCCCTTCAAATACCCCACATCGTTGCTGATACAGCCCAATAGGTAATAGTGGAGTCACCACCTCCTTCCCCGTCAGCCTCCCCCGGCATTGACTCCAAATTTTTAACGTTGCCTGCGTAAAGGGATTTTCTACCTCTTTAGGGTACCCTTTCATTGGGAGCCCCCACACCCTCGTATGTAGAGGCATACCCCCCCCCCCCCCAGGCTTTGCTCCAATTGAGCCCATAGTTTTAGACGTCGCCCCGCAGCCCATTCCGGTATGACCCGGAGCTGTGCCGCTTGATAATACTTAATAAAATTGGGAACCGCTAGCCCCCCTTCCTCTCTAGGATGATACAACACCCTCCTCGCTATTCGCGGTGGCCTTCTCCTCCATATAAAATGAAACACCTTGGTTTGCAGGGATCGTAAGAATTTCGAGGGTACCTCTATCGGCAGCGATTGGAAGAGATACAACCATCTTGGTAATATATTCATTTTGATCACTGCCACTCTCCCCAACCATGTCAGCTTATAGGGAAACCATATATCCAGATCCCTAGTCATTTGCGTCATCAAGGGAACATAGTTGAGATTAAACAACTGCCTCCAATTTGCAGACATTGTGATCCCTAGATATTTTATCCCCTTCGTGGCCCATTTGAAGGGAAATTTAGCCTATAACGCCGGGATCTGCTCCTCCGGCAGTGTTACATTCAAAATCTCGGTTTTGGTCATATTGACTTTGAACCCAGACATCCCACTAAATCTGTCCAATTCTTTAACTAATATCGATAGGGTACTCTGAGGGTGAGCCACTGTAAACAGGAGGTCATCTGCGAACAGCGTGATTTTAGAACAATCTCCCCCTATATCCAATCCGCTTATATCCCCATTTTGGCGAATAATAGCAGCCAATGGCTCCATAAATAGAGCAAATAAGAGAGGGGATAGGGGGCACCCCTGTCTGGTGCCCCTCTCCAGCACAAACGCCTCTGAGTAATAGCCATTCACTTTGACACAGGCTTTAGGGTTGGTGTACATTGCTCTGAGCCATTGTTGAAAATTATGACCTAACCCCACCTTACGCATGACCCCAAACAAAAACCCCCAGTGCACCCGGTCGAAGGCCTTTTCCGCATCCACTGCCATTAAGACCAAGGGTACACCCTGTTTCTTTGCGGCCCACATCAAATTCACTACTTTTCGAACGTTATCCCCCGCTTGCCGGCCCTGTATGAACCCAGATTGATCGGGCTGTATAAGGGAAGGTAATACCATATTTAATCGTCTAGCCAGCACTTTAGCTAAGATCTTTAAGTCTACATTAAGCAGGGATATCGGTCTATAACAGCCGCACAGCGTTTTATCCTTGCCCGGCTTGGGCAACACAGTGATCCCCGCCAGGCTCATGGTTTCCAGTAGAGCCGAAGTCTCGAGTAGATCATTATATACCTCTTGCAAATGTGGGACAAGCAGATCCTTATATTTTTTATAAAACAGCCCGGTAAATCCGTCCAGCCCAGGGGCCTTGTGAATTTTCAAACTAGTAATAGCATCAGAAATCTCCCCCCTAGTAATTGGCATATCCAAAATTCGGACTTGGTGTTCCTCTAAACTGGGTATTTATTTATTTTATTTTGATTTTTTTCTATACCGGCATTCGTGATAATATCACATCAAGCCGGTTTACAATAAACAATGGGGTGATAACCGGAACAGAGAACAAATAATATGTACTATACATATTATAGATGCAGTTACAATAAACAAGGAGTCGTACAACTAGGAGCAAGAAGAAGAAAAGATAGTAACTTTAACATAGTGTATAAACCCGTAGAATGGTAGAATTTCCAAAAAATTGGCAGTGTGTGATTTACAATGAATTGTTCAGTTCGAATATGTAGTTAATAACAATATAGAAGAAATCATAAGTAATGAAAATTCTGGATGTTTATAATGCTTAGGGGAAGGTTACCAGGATGGTTGTAATAAGAAAGTTGTTGCTTGGAGGTTGAATATCGGAGAGAATTGTTATTAATCTGAGTCTGGGAAGGCTTGTTTGAAAAGCCATGTTTTAAGTCTTTTTCTAAATGTCAGTAAGCAGGGTTCCTGTCTAAGTTCCGTTGGTATGGAGTTCCAAAGAGTGGGTCCTGCTGTGGAGAAAGCCCTATCTCTGTAAGTTATGTGGAGGGAAGTTTTGGAAGGCGGTACTTGCAGAGACTCTTTGTAGTACTCTCTTATGGGTCTGGAGGATGTATGCTTTATGAAAGGGATTTGTAGGTTGAGAGGAGCGATTTGTTGGATGGATTTGTAGATTATGGTGATTGACTTATAAAGAATTCTGAAATGGATTGGCAGCCAGTGTAAATCTTTAAGGATTGGGGAGATGTGCTCTCTTCTCCTTGTATTTGTTAGAATTCTGGCTGCTGTATTTTGAACCATTTGTAGCGGTTTGGTATGTGATGATGGGGTACCTAATAATAAAGAATTGCAATAGTCTAACTTGGAGAAGATTATTGCTTGTAGGATAGTTCTGTAGTCATGGTTGTGGAACAGTGGTCTTATTCTTTTTAAAACATGCAGTTTATGAAAGCAGTCTTTAGTAGTTTGGTTTATGAAAGCTTTTAAGTTAAGCCTACTATCGATGATTGCGCCCAAATCTCTTACTTTTGTTGTTTGTAAATTGGTTGGAGGAATTGTGGGGGTGTGGCATATCTCAGAGGATATGAGAAGGAGTTCCGTTTTTGAGGAATTTAGGATTAAATTCATACTGGAAAGGAGGGAGTTGATTTCTTGCAAACAGTATTCCCAAAGATCGAGGGGTTTTTTAATGGATTCTTTGATTGGTATCACAATCTGGACATCGTCGGCATAAAGGTAGTGTTTAAGATTCAAGTTGGTTAATAGCTGGCAGAGAGGGAGGAGGTAGATGTTAAAGAGGGTGGGTGAGAGGGATGAACCTTGGGGAACTCCTTGAGATGAAGGGAAGCGTTAAGATTCTTTGCTGTGTATTTTTACCTTGAAGCCTCTGGTTTTTAAGAATGAGTGGAACCATGACAGTGCAGAGCCTGTTATGCCGATGTTCAATAGTTGGTTTAGGAGCATGGAATGGTTAACAGTATCAAAGGCGGCTGAGAGGTCCAAGAGAATCAAAAGGTAGGACTGGCCTTTGTCTAGGCCTAGGATGAGGTAGTCTGTTAAGGAAATTAGGAGAGATTCTGTGCTTAACGATTTCCTGAAGCCAAATTGTGAAGGGTAGAGAATTTTGTGGTCTTCCAGGTAGTCTGATAATTGGGAGTTAACCAGTTTTTCCATGACTTTTGCAATGAATGGGAGGTTAGAGATAGGGCGAAAGTTGAAGGGGTCGTCTGGGTCTAACTTTGGTTTTTTCAAGAGCGGTTTGATTGATGCCATTTTGAGGTCGTCAGGGTAGAGTCCTTTAGATAAAGAGCAGTTGATTATGTCTGCCAGAGCTTTGGATATGGTGTCCGGAATAAGGAGGAGTAATTTGGAAGGGATTAGGTCTAATGGGTGTGTCGATGGTTTCATATTTTTCAGTATTCTAAGGATCTCCGAAGTTGTAGTGGGTTCAAATGAGTTGAGTGAGATGTTTTTGTTATGGTGTATAAAGGTATTGTGTGATCTTCCCCAAATAGTCATCTATTTGTTCTGCAGTCACAGTTAACTCTTCCGTATATAACTGCTGATAAAATTGGGCAAACCGATTCCTTATTCCTGTATTTTCCATGAGAATGCTACCGTTATGGGCCTTTACTTTGAGGATGGTACTTTGTGCTATTTGTTGTTTCAATTGCCCTGCTAGCCATTTGCCCGGCTTGTTGCCCTCCAGGAAGTAGGTCCCCCTTCTATTATCCAGCTTATCCAAGATCTCCCCATCCAACAATGTGCGTAATTCATTACGTTTCTGATCTAACGCTCGGAGGACCCTCCATCCCCCTACTCTCTTATTATTATTATTATTATTATTTATTTCTTTTATATACCGACGTTCGATCGAGATATCACATCGGTTTCCAGATAACTCAAAGAATAGGGTAGTAACAGCCCTATTTTACATTATAACATTGTAATAAATATAATAAATTATAACATTGTAATAAATGTAACGAATTATAACAGAAATAACAGGATTACATTGAACATTTGATGTAGTATATAACATATGTACATAAATGATTTGTTGATGAGGATATATTAAGGTTAGGTTGGCAGGGAGGGTTGTAAGGGGGGGATGGGGGGGATAGGTGGGAGGAAGGTGGTGCAAGGGAGGGAAGATGGTGATGCGAGATGCTTGTGTAGGGGGGCGTGGTGTGTTGCAGTTGAGTTTGGGTAGGTTACGTGTCAGGTGGGAATGCTTTTAGGAACAGCCATGTTTTGAGGTGTTTTTTGAAGACTTGCAATGAAGGTTCATTTCTTAGACAGGTGGGGAGGGAGTTCCATAAGGAGGGGCCCGCAATTGTTATGGCTCGTTTGCGGGTGACGTTGAGGTGTGCAGATTTGAGATTGGGTACGGCTAGGAGGCCAGTGTTGGTGGATCTGAGAGTTCTTTGAGTAGGGTAAGGTTGTATTCCGTTGTTTAGCCAGTTCATGTTGTTGTTGTTTATTTTTTTGTGCATGAGGGTGAGGGTTTTATACTGGATTCTTTGGGTAATGGGAAGCCAGTGGAGTTCTTTGAGAGTGGGTGTGATGTGTGAGGATTTTTTGTTGTTAGTGATGATTCTGGCGGCAGCGTTCTGTAGCACTTGGAGGGGTTTGATGTGAATTTCTGGTAGGCCAAGGAGGAGGGAGTTGCAGTAATCAAGTTTTGCGAAGATAATTGATTGAAGGACTGTTCGGAAATCATGCTCTTGGAGAAGGGGTTTGAGTTTTTTTAGTGTCTGGAGTTTGAAGAATCCATCCTTGATTGTATTGGAGATGTGTCGTTTAAAATTGAGATGGCTGTCGATTGTTACGCCTAGGTTTCTTGTGGACGGCGTGGGTGAGATTTGTGGCACTCCCGGGTTGGTTGAGCTTCCTGAGTGGTCGGAGGGGGTGCACTTGAGTGGAAGAGAGGGACGGTCATCGTGGATGTGAATGATTTCTGTTTTGGCTTGGTTGAGGCATAGAGATAGTTGAGATAGCAAGTGGGATAGATTTAAGCTGAGTATGTTCCATTTTTCCATGGTTAGTTGGATGGACTTGTTTATGGGGAGTAACATTTGTATGTCGTCTGCATAGATGAAGTAGGTGAGGTTTGCCTCTGAAAGGTATTTGCATAGTGGGATGAGGTAAATGTTAAATAGGGTTGAGGAAAGGGAAGAACCTTGAGGGACTCCATGAGTGAGGGGCACTTGAGAGGATTCAGATGAGTTCGTCTTGACGATGTAGGATCTGTTTGAGAGGTAGGAGTTGAACCATTTGATTGTGGTGTCTTGGAGACCAATTTCTTTAAGTCTGGTGAGGAGAGTTCTGTGATTGATGGTGTCAAAGGCGGCGGATATATCAAGAAGTATCAGGAGGAAAGATTTGCCTTTGTCGCGTCCTCTAAGGATGGTATCAGTGAGAGAGAGGAGGAGGGTTTCAGTGCTGAAGAATTTTCTGAAACCATGTTGTGCGGGCTGTAGAACATTATAGGTTTCAAGGTGTTCTGTGAGTTGATTGTTGACTGTTTTTTCAATGATTTTTGCTAAGAATGGGAGGTTGGAGACTGGTCTGTAATTTGCTGGGTCGGATATGTTCCATTTCCAAATGCCCAATGGCCTTTGTCAGCTCCTGCTTATAATGCCTCACTTCTCTCAGCTTCACTGCTTCCCTGGCTATCAAGCGCCCCCGAATTACAGCTTTAAAGCAGTCCCAAACCATCCGGGAAGGGACTTCCCCATTATTATTTCTCTCAAAATAGTCTTCAATGTCTAGTCGCTGAGACTCATAAGTTTTCGCATCCGTAAGGAGCTTGTCATTAAGCCGCCAATATTTCATCCCCCTTTCTTCCTGCATCAATCGAAAGGTCCCGGATATTGGGGCATGGTCTGACCAGACAATCTGGCCGATCTGCGACTCTACACAATCCACCACCCATTTCTTACTGCCCAGCCACATATCTATGCGGGAGTAAACCCCGTGCACTCTAGAGAAAAAGGTATAATCCCTATCCTTGGGATGTCGTTTTCTCCAAATATCCATGAGCTCCCAGTGCTCCATCAGAATTTTTAGCCTTTCTCGGTGCCCTTTATCTCCACCCCCCCAGCACTGTGATCCATAATAGGGCTCATAGTGGTGTTGAAATCCCCACCAACTAGCACTGGGCCCTGAATAAAATCACTAAGTGATTGCTCCAGCTGTATAAAAAACATCCCTTGGTTTTGATTAGGGGCATATACGTTAATGAGGGTCATCAGAACATTATCAATCTTTAACACTAGAGCTATATATCTGCCCTGTCGGTCCTTTCTAATATCCAAGATCTCGACCCTCAGTTCTTTACCCAGCATAATTCCCACTCCACATGTCTTCCTCGCCTCATAATTAGAAGCCAGAAAACATGTGGATATGCAGCATCTCTCAGTAACCGCTCGTCCCGCTTCAGCAGATGAGTTTCTTGTATGAAATATATCTGCGCCTTATGCGCTTTGGCATCCTTAAATAACAATTGCCTCTTCCTTGGGTGATTCAGCCCTTTCACATTCAAAGACACTATAGTCAAATTAGCCATTCTGACCTCCCCATATAAGACCTCTACTTATAAATTGAAAATTACTCCCAGCCCCCTTCGTTCCTATGCACCAGAAGAATGTACCCCCCACCCCCTCCCTCCCCCCAACCCCTTCCACCAACCGTGAGGAACCCATCCTCACCCAAACCATAGGAGGAATGACCCCATCCCGCGTAGCAACATAACATAACCTGAACATTTGCATGTAGTAGGTATTAAATCATCATAAACTGCCCCCAACGCAACCACTAACACATTTCAACCCCCAATACTTAACAGTTTTAACCTGAAATGCTGGGCCTTTCTACTGTATACCATGGGTACCCCAACCCACAGCCAGCTTGCGATCCCCATTACAACATATTCATAACACCATGACATGGATTTCCCCCCATGCGATGAATAGATATATTCTAATACAGCATATTATCCTCCTCAACCCTCGCTGGGTCCCCCCCCTTCCTTGGCAAGCTCCTGGCATCTTAGCCTCTTGCCTCCCTTTCCCATTCGTTGCCAGCGGGGGGTGGGAACTCCTCTCGGTGGCGGCTGCCCTGCCGGCTGTCTTTTGACTTCAATGCCCTGTTGTCTCAGGAATTTTTCTGCGCCCTCCAGGCTCCTTGCAACACAGGAATTCCCACCGATTGTAAACATAATTCCAAACGGATACAGCCACCGATATCTCACATTCTCCGCTTTCAGGGTCTCAGTAATATTTTTCATCACCCTTCTTTTTTGTAGAGTAACCGCAGACACATCATTGAAGATTTGTATCTCTGCTCCTTTCCACACTATTCGCCCCAGGCCTCGTGCTTTATTCATGATCAGTTCTTTGGTGGTAAAATTATGCAGGCAGGCCACAATGTCCCGCGGTTTGTTATTAATAGGCTTACCCAGCGCGCAGTGGGCTCTATCAATAAGAATTGGTTGCCCATATGGCTTCTTCGTGTCCGTGCTCAATATGGACCTGCAGATGTTTTGCACAACCATTCCGTAATCAATAGTTTCTTCCCCCTCCGGTATACCGCGGATTCTAATATTGCAGCGGCGCTGCCGGTTTTCCAAATCTTCTAATTTAGTTAGTAAGTCCTCTGTGACCTGCTGCAAGTGTTGTATGTCTTTATTGTGTTGCACAAGGATAGTGGCCTGCTCATCCATACTCTGCTCCATGCATGTACACGTTCTCCAAGCTCTTCTACCTCCACTCTAAGTGCCCCCATGTTTTCCTTTATTTCCAGTTTCAGTGTTTGAATAATTTCCTGTTTCATATCTTGCAACCATGTCTGCAGTTCCTGCTTAGTAGGGCTATTCTCAGTATGTGTTACCAAATGGGACCCACCAGTAACAGCTATCTCGGCTGCCACATTATCCACTTCGTCCCCCCTCGGGGCTCCTTTCTCCCCCTCCATAGACTCACTGTAGGCAAACGCTGACAAGTCTATTATTTTCCTGCGGGCTGCCATTCGCTTCCCCTTTGCTGTTCTGATCTGCCCCAGCCTCAGGGCCCCTTTACGCCACGGCCTCCTTCCCAGGATCTTGCTTCAGGGTCTCACTGACTGCTGCCGCCCCCCGGGGGGTTCTCTTACAGTCCGGCTCGCACCCACTCCAGTCCAGCTCAGAACCAGCTGTGAAAACTGTCCCAGATTCCAAGCTATTTCTTCCCCACAGTTACCACTGCACTTCGGGGCCTCTGGGATCTTTGGGGTATTTTTTTGCCGCTGCTCCGGGCTCTGCCACGTGGCCCGACGCCATTTTGGCTTCCTTCTCGTCCCGCTGAGCTCGTTCCTCCACCGCCTCTCTTTCACTGCCGGCTGCCGATTTCGTCGGGAAAATGTTCTCCCTGCACGTCGTGGTCTTCGGGGTGCTTTTGTCCTGCAGGTACTATTCCTTTTTGGGGGCGCTGGGGAGGTAAGTCGCCGTGATCTCGGACCCCACCACGTGGTCCGACTCCATACTTGCGATTTATGTCTCCCGCGGGGCTCCCTCCTCCTCCGCCCCGTACTCACTGCCGGCTGCCTCTTTCTGCCTGCGGTTTCTCCAGCTCAAAGCCCGTCATTTCCCCCTGCGTGCCCTGCTCGTTTTATCCTGCGGGGTGCCGTTTTGCAAGATTTACATGCTGTTTCCCTTCTCTGCTATAGCGAGCTAGGCAATCAAGCTGCCATTGCCCCGGGATGACATCACTTCCTCTCTTGAACAAGGTTTTTATATTCCCTTTGCGGGTCCGGTGGGGGTGGGTGGAGGTCATAATTGTCCGTCAGTTCGTAAATTGGCTCACATGCTCCTGGCCAAGTTGCAAAGCGAGATTGCTTTGGGGCAGATTGTGGGTCCTTTCCCGGTCCCTCCGATGGATGACATGGTTTTCTTCCCTTTGGCCGTAGTACCGAAAAAGGAGCCAGGTAAGTTCCTGCTGATTCACAACCTTTCCTTCCCGGGGGGGTACGTCACATCCCGCAGGATCTCTGTTCAGTGCGGTACGTATCCTTTGAGGCAGCGGTAGCCATGGTTCGCCGTTGTGGCGTGGGAGCCTTGATGGCTAAGGTGGACATTGAGTCTGCCTTCCGGCTTCTCCCGATCCACCCTGAATGTTTTCCATTACTGGGTTTTCGATTTCAGGAGGAATTCTATTTTGATAGGTGCCTGCCTATGGGTTGTTCCATCGCGTGTGCCTATTTCGAAGTCTTCAGCTCCTTTGTCCGTTGGGTGGTAGCAGAACGGGCCGGGATAGCTACATTTGTTCACTACCTGGACAATTTCTTGTTTATGGGGAAGGCGTCTTCGACGACATGTTCACAGCTATTGCAGTGTTTCCAGGATACGGCGGCGGAATTTGGGATTCCTTTAGCTGCAGACAAGACAGACGGCCCTTGTCCTTGTTTGGCCTTCCTGGGCATTGAGTTGGACTCGGTCGCGATGACCTCGCGTCTGCCTGCTGCCAAGGTGGCAGCATTACGGGATCTGGTGTCCCGGGCTGTGCGGGCTAAGAAGTTGACACTGCGTCAGATGCAGTTGTTGGTGGGGAGTCTTAACTTTGCAAGTCGGGTGATCCCTATGGCTCAGGTATTCATCTGTCGGTTGAGTCATAGTATGTCTGGATTGCGAAAAGTGGTCATAGGATTCGCATTACGTGGCGGCTGTGGGAAGACTTGTTGATATGGGACCGTTTCTTGGTTGATTTCAATGGCTGCTCGCTGTGGCAAGGTGCGGCGGTATCTAATCACGACGTCGAGCTCTATACTGATGCGGCTGGGTCGGCGAATTTTGGTGCCTATTTTTGGGGATCCTGGTGTGCTGATGTTTGGCCGGGGGATTGGTGGGAGTCGGGTGTTACCAGGAATATTTCATTCTTGGAACTGTTTCCAATAGTGGTGTCC
This sequence comes from Rhinatrema bivittatum, assembly GCF_901001135.1. Classification (NCBI taxonomy): domain Eukaryota; kingdom Metazoa; phylum Chordata; class Amphibia; order Gymnophiona; family Rhinatrematidae; genus Rhinatrema; species Rhinatrema bivittatum. The sequence goes on from NC_042616.1 coordinate 19,107,711, forward strand.
ATTGTCCTTTAGGGTGTGCAATTGCGAGACAAAAAAGTGGTCTTTTGGTGCGATAATCTGGGGGTGGTAGAGGTGATTAACAGGCGGGCTGCTAAGTGTATCTTGGTTTCGGACTTGCTGCGCGAGTTGGTGCAGTGTTGCATGGGATTGAACATCACGGTCTGGGCCAGGCATGTCCCGGGTGCAGCTAACTCCATCGCTGATTCTCTTTCTTGTTGCAAGTGGACCTTGTTTCAGGAGCTTGCACCAGAAGCGGATCTGCAGGGAGTGTCGGTGCCATCTTTTCTCTGGAGCTTCGGCACCCGGAAGCGTGGATGCTGCTCTGGTCATCGTTAGCTTCGTCCACCGGGAACTGCTATGTGAAGTCCGCTCATAAGGTGGTGTCCTTCTTGGCTAGTCAGGGTTGGCGTTGGGGTTCGGTCTCTGATGAGTTACTGGTGAGTTTGTAGAGAAGTCTAAGGGGTTGGGCGCTTCTAGGTCTGCAGTTTACAGGCATTTGGCTGGTTTCTCCTTCTTTACGAGGGCACATGGTTGGGGATTCCCGGTGGGGAGGTTTTTGATCCGGCGGGCTGGGCGCGCGGTGCTCCCAAGGTGGGTGACAAATGCCTGCCTATTACGCAGGATATTCTGGGTCACTTGTGGGATGTGTTGTCGGGTATTTGTGACAATGAGTTTGAGTGTTGTCTGTTCTGGTTGGCCTTCGTCTGGGCGTTTTTCGGGGCTTTTTGTGTGAGCGAGTTGGTGGCACGGGCAACCAAGGGGTCTGATGCATCCAGGCTTTTATTTAAGCACGTGCAGATAAGTGCAGAGTCAGTTGTTTTATTTATTCATAGATCCAAGATTGATCAATTGGGCAGAGGGTCTTCTGTGGTGCTTCATCCTGTGCTAGGTCTGCGTACTTGTCCCGTAGCGAACGGCATTGCCTATGGGTGGATTCGTCCTGGTGGGGGGGGTGTTCATTTTCTGGTGCACCGGGTTTGAAGCCGTTGACAAAGTATCAGTTTGAGGCGGTGTTGCGGGCTTGCTTGGCCGTGTTAGGGTTGGGCTCTGCGAGATTTGGGACTCAACTCTTTTCGGATTGGGGCTGCGTCCTCTGCGGCACTCTCAGGTCTATTGGGCGGCGTGATTCAGCAGATCGGTAGGTGGAAGTCTAATGCTTTCACCAGGTATGTGCGTAAGGGGTCTCCTTAATCGCACATGATATTAACATGTCTCTCTTTGCAGGTGTGGTCCCTCGTGAGCTCATCGTGGGACACTCCTACGTGACTTGGGCCTTTTCACATGCTCAGGAGCGTCCGTACGGGACAAATCTGGACTTGGGGGGGCATGGGGTGTCCTATTGTTGGTTGGGGCGGAAGGGGATGTGTTGGGGGGAATTGTTGCGGTGTTTGCGGCGGGGGATGGCTTGTCTTAGTCCTCCGGACATTTTGATTATTCACCTTGGGGGAAATGATTGGGGGAAGATGTCGGGCCGGCGGTTCGTTGACATGGTACGCAGGGATCTGATGGGTGTTTCTTTCCTGCTGCCATCCACTGTTATCTGTTGGTCCGATATCATTCCGCGTCCTGCAGTGATCAAACAGAAGATTTGGCATCGTTGTCGTGCTAAGGCCAATCAGCAGATTGGTTCGTGGCTGACTTCGATCGGGGGTTTCCATATCCGGCACAATTGATCCTGGGAACTGGTGCCTGGCTTCTTCCGGGGGCATGGGGTGCATCATTCCTTTATCGGCATGGATTTGTTCTTGAATTCGCTGCAGGAGGCTGTGGAATGTATTCTCTGGGGGAGTCCTGGCCGCATCTTTGGGGGTCACAGGTAATTTTACCTGCGCCTGGGGCAGGTAGCCCGAGCCGATTGGTGGGGGGTTATGTTGTAGTAACTGGTGTCGGACCTGAATGGGGGCAGGTCAGTGGTCCATAGCCAAACAAATGGGTGCAGTTGAGGCTGGTACGGCTCCTTGCTGAACGGTGGCGGGGGTCGATTTATTCAACTCCTTGCTGAATGGTGGCGGGGGTCGGTTTATTCAACTCCTTGCTGGATGGTGGCGGGGTCGGTTTATTCAACTCCTTGCTCGATGGTGGTGGGGGTCTTTATTCAACTCCTTGCTCGATGGTGGCGGGTCGATTTATTCAACTCCTTGCTGAATGGTGGCGGGAGTCGGTTTATTCAACTCCTTGCTGGATGGTGGCGGGGGTCGGTTTATTCAACTCCTTGCTGGATGGTGGCGGGGGTCGGTTTATTCAACTCCTTGCTGGATGGTGGCGGGGGTCGGTTTATTCAACTCCTTGCTGGATGGTGGCGGGGGTCGGTTTATTCAACTCCATGCTGGATGGTGGCGGGGGTCGGTTTATTCAACTCCTTGCTGGATGGTGGCGGGGGTCGGTTTATTCAACTCCTTGCTGGATGGTGGCGGGGTTCGATTTATTCAACTCCTTGCTGGATGGTGGCTGGGTCGATTTATTCAACTCCTTGCTGGATGGTGGCGGGGGTCGATTTATTCAACTCCTTGCTGGATGGTGGCGGGGGCCGGTTTATTCAACTCCTTGCTGGATGGTGGCGGGGGTCGGTTTATTCAACTCCTTGCTGGATGGTGGCGGGGGGTCGGTTTATTCAACTCCTTGCTGGATGGTGGCGGGGTTCGATTTATTCAACTCCTTGCTGGATGGTGGCTGGGTCGATTTATTCAACTCCTTGCTGGATGGTGGCGGGGGTCGATTTATTCAACTCCTTGCTGGATGGTGGCGGGGGCCGGTTTATTCAACTCCTTGCTGGATGGTGGCGGGGGTCGATTTATTCAACTCCTTGCTGGATGGTGGCGGGGGTCAGTTTATTCAACTCCTTGCTGGATGGTGGCGGGGGTCGGTTTATTCAACTCCTTGCTGGATGGTGGCGGGGGTCGATTTATTCAACTCCTTGCTGGATGATGGCGGGGGTCGATTTATTCAACTCCTTGCTGCATGGTGGCGGGGGTCGGTTTATTCAACTCCTTGCTGGATGGTGGCGGGGGTCGATTTATTCAACTCCTTGCTGGATGGTGGCGGGGGGTCGATTTATTCAACTCCTTGCTGGATGGTGGCGGGGGTCGATTTATTCAACTCCTTGCTGGATGGTGGCGGGGTTCGATTTATTCAACTCCTTGCTGGATGGTGGCGGGGGTCGGTTTATTCAACTCCTTGCTGGATGGTGGCGGGGGGTCGGTTTATTCAGCTCCTTGCTGGATGGTGGCGGGGGTCGATTTATTCAACTCCTTGCTGGATGGTGGCGGGAGTCGGTTTATTCAACTCCTTGCTGGATGGTGGCGGGGGTCTGTTTATTCAACTCCTTGCTGAACGGTGGCGGGGGTCGATTTATTCAACTCCTTGCTGGATGGTGGCGGGGGTCGGTTCATTCAGCTCCTTGCTGGATAGAGGCGGGGGTCTGTTTATTCAACTCCTTGCTGGATGGGGCGGGAGTCGGGGGCAGCGCTTCATTCAGGCTGGGACAGCCTGGGTTTACATGTTTTTAGGCTGCGACAGCCTGGGTTTACATGTTTTTAGGCTGGGATAGCCTGGGTTGCCCATCTTGCTGACTTGTGGCGGGTGGGAGAAATGGAGAATTCAAGATGTATATTTGCCTGGCTCGGGCTCCGGGGTGTTTATAAAGCTGCGGCCTGTTGACTCCCAAATCAGTGTCTGTGAATTATTGGTTATAAAGGGGCAGGCCTGGGGCTGTCCATATTATGAAACAACACTAGCCCTACCCATGAAAAGGCAGCAGCTCACCCCTATTGAGGAAAAAATACACTACATAAGGCTGATACAAACCTCATCTCAGTCACAGACAGAGCTGCCTTCACCTAATACAGAATAAAAGAGCCCAAATTACAAATGCAGAAACTAAAACTGGAATGGAAACCCCAAGCCCGCCTTCTGCATGCAGTGCAAAACTGGAGACTAGAAACAGAAATATAGTTCCTCCTACACTGAGCAAAGTTCAGAGAGAGAAGAAATGCATATTCTCAAACCTGACATAGTACGGCCCTTGTACCCCGTCCCTCCCCTCCATGCCCCCATCACACCTCACTTCTCCCAGCTACTCACTCATCCCTTCACCTGCTCCTATCCCTGTCCTACAGTCCCAACACCCCCACCCCACATCCTCTTCCCCGTGCTCCCTCTCTCCCCTAATCAGCTTTCTCCCCTTCCCTACCCAGAATCCCTGTGACCACCTCTTTCCTATCCCTTCCTGCTCAGCATCCCCCACGCCCCTCTCCCCCACACCTCCACCTCTCTCTCCACTTCCATCTCTCTTCCCTGCCCAGCAGCCCCCAATCCTTCCCTCCTCCTTCTCTCCATACCCAGCAAACCCAACCTCCTTTCCCCCACCCCTGCCTCCCTATCCCCCAAGGCCTTCCTGCGCAGTACAATTTCCCCTCCTCCTGGCTCCCAGCCAGCAGAAAAGCCTTCAGTCCAATCCAGAGTCTCCCTCCCTCATTATCAGCAGCAGATGAGGGCAAGAAGCACTTAGGAGAGGAAGATGAGGAGGCAGCAGCAGCGGATCTACAGAGCAGGCACCTTTCTCCCTTATGCTCCTTCTTTCATATCCAGACCCTATGGGGTGAAGAGAGCATCAGCAGCCTCACTGCCAGGCCAGGCCAAGGAAGGTAAAGTTGGTGTCCGGCCGGGCCCATATGAACAGGAGGTGGTGATATCGTGCTCTGATCTGGGTGCAGGCGGAGGGAACAACCTCCCACTGGCCAGGAAGAGGAGAAGGAAGCAAGAGCAGCTTCCTGTCATAGTCAATAAAAGAGAAGTCAGCCAACTCCTGCCCAGACTGCTGAGGAACGATGAGTCCTCTGCTGGCTCTGTGGCTCACCTGCCGGGACTTCGTGACTCAGTAGTGTCGATAAAGCCAGAAGAATGCCGGGCTGCATAGAGAGAGGAATAACCAGGAAGAAAATGGAGGAGGTGATGCCCTTGTACAGGGCCTTGGTGAGGCCTCACCTGGAGTACTGGGTTCAGTTCTGGAGCCTGAATCTCAAGAGGGACAGAGACAGGATGGAGGCGGTGCAGAGAAGGGCGACCAAAATGGTGTGGGGGTCTCCATCAAATGACTTATGAGGAGAGGTTGAAGGCCCTAAATCTGTATCCCCTGGAGGAGAGGAGGTACAGGGGAGATAGGATAACGACTTTCACATACCTGAAAGGTTTTAATGATGCACATTCAACAAACCATCTCCGTTGGAAAGAAAATCAGTAGACCTAGGGGTCATGAAATGAAACTCCAGGGAGGACGACTCAGAACCAACGTCAGGAAATATTTCTTCAGGGAGAGGGTGGGGGATGCCTGGAATGCCCTCCCGGAGGAGGAGGTGAAGACAAAAAATGGTGAAACATTTCAAAGGGGCCTGGGATAAACACTGGGTCTCCCTAAAGGCTGAGGATGGAAATGAGAAAAGAGTGCATGGGGGTAACTTGCTGGTGCGGTGGTTACTCCCCTAAACCAATAAGCCTGATACTTGTAATGTAATCCAACATTGCTCTCTGCTTCAACGGCAAGAGATAACGGGGAATTGGACTCAGACAGAACCCAACAAGGGCCCTGACTAACGGTTTGGGAAACTAAGTATGGGGGTAATTTGTACGGCACAGCAATTGCCACCTTTATGGGGAGACCTGTAGGGTGGGGCTGGTGCTATAATGGGCTTGCTGGGCAGACTGGATGGACCATTTGGTTCTTTTCTGCTGTCATTTCTATGTAATTTGATTTACACTTATTTTCCCAGAGCCTTGGAATATAGGCTTGGGAACAGAAGATAATTAAACTAACAAAATTAGCATACGCTGTTCTCTGCTTCTTGTTAAGCTGCTGGATGTGCTGTTCTATGTTAGTTCCTTAAACGTTGTGGAAAAAAACATTGCTAAATACCCAGATAAGCCTTCTTTGTCTAAGGTTAGACCTGTTTTGGAGCAGGTCTAACTAACTCGGAGAAGTGATCCGTCTAAGGCTGAATATCGCCCTCATGTAATGCTGCAGAGCCACCCCTAACACCCACTCAGGGTAACCCTGTGGCCTCTTGGAGGGCCCCACCAAGCACTGCCCGGCCCCCCTGCACCTGCGCACGCGTTTCTACACTGGCAACCTCCCACCCACCACCTGGGCTCCTGCCTGCATCTGAGCAAGGTCTCCCGCCCGCAAGCTATCCCCTGGTGCTATCTAGGGACACAAGGGACACACAGTTCCTAAAAATACAATCAGAGACCAAATATACACAACACCAGGAGCGATAGTCAGGCCATGACAGGCAGAGCTAACAAACTAATGGGTTTATTAAGAAAAAGGAGGAACAGTGAACAGATAAAAGTTTTAAGCTGTAAACAGAAACAAGTAAAATAACAAGGATTAAAGAGAAGAAACTAACTAAACACTTTTCACTATGTTACCAGTGCCTGGGGAGGTCAGGAAAAGGCTGAACACAGGAGCTGAACAAGGCCTCAACGCAGAGGTCTGCTCCTCTGCACTCCCTGCCCAGACTGGCGAGGTCCAGAACCAGGGGAGCCAGGATTTCATGAAAGAACAAGCCCAAAACACCTGAGATTAAAACTGCTTTTATTAGAAGGTATTTATACACAGAAAACACTTTAAAATAATTTTGTGATTGTAGTGGAGGAAACCAGAGGCTTGCAATAATATTTAACCCCCTAAAATGTCCATCAAATTGTTGTGGATTACCTGACATTACACAGATTGTCCCAGACAGAGGGGCTGATGCAAAAAAAAAAAAAGCACAATTAAAATAGGGGGTTGCCTTCTTAATAATTCCTAAGATTGTTTGCTTTTTGCATTGTATGCTTTTGACTGCCACAGCATACTGAGTTGGCAATTTCAATGTATTATTCACTATAATGCCGAGGTTTTTTTCCTGCGTGGTAACTCCTTATATGGAACCTAACATTGTATAACTATAGCATGGGTTATTTTTCCCTATATGCATCACTTTGCACTTGTCCACATTAAATTTCAACTACCATACAAACAATCAATCTTCCCGTCTTGCATGGTCCTCCTGCATTTTATCACAATTCGCATGAGATTGAACTACTCTGAATAATTTTGTGTCACCTGCAAATTTGTCATCTATGGCAAAAACACCGAATGGTTGAATACTTCAATTCGTCTCCATGTACCTCAAAGAGACTTGCGATCGGCAGACAAAGACCTTTTATCAATACCAACTATCAAATCAGCTAGATTATCCCATGTAAGGGATCGCATCATTTCCATCGCAGGAACAAAATTATGGAATACTCTACCTACAGCATTGAGATTAACAACTGAAAAAAAGCAATTTAAAGCTGATTTGAAAACTTGGCTGTTCAAATGTGCATTCACAGAATATGAATCAGCTAACCAGCATGACCAGAAATAAGCAAACCACTCTAATGACTTACTTTATATTTTAGTTTAATTGTGTCTTAATGTTTTATGATAACGTTATGATTTTACTTTTCTTAACAGCTAATTTATTCTTTTACTTTATTTAGTTTTTAGCTGTTACTATTTTATGACGATTGTATTTCTATATTTTATTATGTGTAAACCGATGTGAAGGCCTGTCTGATGTGTCGGTATATAAAAACCAATAAACTAAACTAAACTAAGAACATAAGAAAATGCCATACTGGGTCAGACCAAGGGTCCATCAAGCCCAGCATCCTGTTTCCAACAGTGGCCAATCCAGGCCATAAGAACCTGGCAAGTACCCAAAAACTAAGTCTATTCCATGTTACCATTGCTAATGGCAGTGGCTATTCTCTAAGGGGTAGATTTTAAAAGAAGCGCGATCAGCCTACTTTTGCTTGCGCATCAGACTCAAGCAAAAGTACGCTGGATTTTAGTAGATACGCGCGGAGCCGCGCGTATCCACTAAAATCCTGGATCGGCGCGCGCAAGGCTATCGATTTTGTATAGCCTGCGCGCGCCGAGCCGCGCTGCCTCCCCCCGTTCCCTCCAAGGCCGCTCCGAAATCGGAGCGGCCTTGGAGGGAACTTTCCTTTGCCCTCCCCTCACCTTCCCCTCCCTTCCCCCTCCCTAACCCCCCCCCCCGGCCCTGTCTACACCCCCCCCTTACCTTTGTTGGGGGATTTACGCCTCCCGGAGGGAGACGTAAATCCCCGCGCGTCAGCGGGCCTCCTGCGCGCCGGGACGCGACCTGGGGGCGGGTCCGGAGGGCGCGGCCACGCCCCCGGGCCGCAGCCACGCCCCGGGCCCGCCCCCGGAACGCTCCCGACACGCCCCAAAAACGCCGCGCGGTTCGGACCCGCCCCCCGACACGCCCCCCTCGGAGAACCCCGGGACTTACGCGAGTCCCGGGGCTCTGCGCGCGCCGGGAGGCCTATGTAAAATAGGCTTCCCGGCGCGCAGGGCCCTGCTCGCGTAAATCCGCCCGGTTTTGGGCGGATTTACGCGAGCAGGGCTCTGAAAATCTACCCCTAAGTGAACTTAATAGCAGGTAATGGACTTCTCCTCCAAGAACTTATCCAATCCTTTTTTAAACACAGCTATACTAACTGCACGATCATTTATAAATATATTAAAAAGCACAGGTCCAAGTACAGATCTCTGAAGCACTCCACTGTTTTATCTTTTTCCACTCATAAAACTGACCATTTAATCCTACTCTCTGTTCCCTGTCACCTCCTATCCCATTACTTGTTAATTTTCTTAGAAGCATCTCATGAGGGACTTTGTCAAATGCCTTCTGAAAATCCAAATACACTACACCTACTTGTTCACCTTTATCCACATGTTTATTAACCCCTTCAAAAAATGTACCAGATTTGTGAGGCAAGACTTCCTTTGGGTAAATCCATGTTGGCTGTGTCCCATTAAATCATGTCTCTCTATATGTTTGGGGATTTTGTTCTTTGGACTAGTTTCCAGGATTTTTCCCAGCACTGAAGGCAGACTCACAGATCTATAGTTTCCTGGATCCCTCCTGGAGCCCTTTTTAAATATTGGGGTACATTGGCCACCTTCTAATCTTCAGGTACGATGGATGATTTTAATAATAGCTTACAAATTACTTGAGTTAGGTCTGAAATTTCGTTTTTTAGTTCTTTCAGAATCCTGGCATGTATACCATCTGGTCCAGGTGATTTGCTACTCATCAGTTTGTAGTCTAGGCTACTACATCTTCCAGGTTTACAGTGATTTGGTTCAGTTCATCTGAATCATCACCCTTGAAAACTATCTCCAGAACTGGTATCTCCCCAAAATCCTCATTAAGTAAACACGGAAGCAAAGAATTTGTTTAGTCTTTCTGCGATGCGATGGCTTTAAACTTCCCCAAGTGCTCCTTAAATCCCTTGATCATCTAACTGTCCAGTTGATTCCCTCGCATGCTTCCAGTTTTGGATATATTTTACAAAGGTTTTTATTATGAGTTTTTGCCTCTACAGCCAACTTCATTTCAAATTATCTCTTTGCTTGTCTTATCAATGTTTTACACTTAACTTGACAATGCTTATGCTTTATCCTATTTTCTTCAGATGGATCCTTCTTCCAATTTTTGAAGAATTTTTTTTTGGCTAAAATAGCCTCTTTCACCTCACCTTTTAAGCATGCCGGTAATCGTTTTTCCTTCCTTCCACCTTTCTTAATGTGTGGAATATATCTGGACTGCGCATCTAGGATTGTATTTTTTAAAAATGTCCATGTCTGTTGAACACTTTTTCTTTTAAATTTATACTTTATTGCATTTTTGCTTTAATTACAAGAAATTTTTTCCACTGTGTTATCATATTCCAGGTAGGCAAATACAAATCCATCTTTCACATTTTTTTCAAAACGATCTAAATCATATAATATCACCTGGTCGTATGCACATTGAAATCATACCATAAAGAAATACGGGAGACAAAGAATGAATATAGCAGATAGGTAAAAGTAATCTTACAACTTCAGAAAGATAACCTGCTGATACCCTGTGAGTGACACCAAAAAACAAAAATCTCCTATTTCCAACTCCCTTTGGATTGATCCTAGGATCACGCTGAAGAATCTCGATAACTCCGCAGTTGTGTCGGATCTATAAATACAAACTTTACATTCCCACAGTATAATAAACATCGATAGGGAAATCGGAACATAAACCCTGCCCCTCTTTCTACTCCCTCTCTTCTCATTTCTAAGAATTGTTTCCCTTTCATTTGTGTTATCCTTGCAATACCTGGAAAGATTCGAATAGGCTGTCCAAAAAATGTCAATTTCTGAAATCTGAAATCCTGCTTTAGGACATTATCTCTGTCCAGCTGTGAGGAAAACTACACAAGTAATGGGGCTCTTGAGGTAATATCCATTGCAAAGGATTTTTCCAGGAAATCTGTTAGATCCAACGTTGCCTCTCCTTGCTGAATAAGATTTTCTCCCAAAGATGTACGTTGCATTTGATAGTAAGTTGCAGTTATAGCCAATATTCTTTCCAATGGGTGTTTCAATGTGTTTACAAAGTAACTTTTCAACAAGTCCATAGGAGACTGCAATTTGGTTTTAGGAAAGTTCAAAAATCGCAAATTGGCCCTCTTTGATTGGTTCTCAAAGAACTCCATTTTGTTCTCGACCATTTTCTCCCATTTTAGAACGGGTAGATGTGAATCGGTTATTTACTCTTTCGGATAGTAGAAAGACTAGGGGGCACTCCATGAAGTTAGCATGGGGCACATTTAAAACTAATCGGAGAAAGTTCTTTTTTACTCAACGTACAATTAAACTCTGGAATTTGTTGCCAGCGAATGTGGTTAGTGCAGTTAGTATAGCTGTGTTTAAAAAAGGATTGGATAAGTTCTTGGAGGAGAAGTCCATTACCTGCTATTAAGTTCACTTAGAGAATAGCCACTGCCATTAGCAATGGTTACATGGAATGGACTTAGTTTTTGGGTACTTGCCAGGTTCTTGTGGCCTGGATTGGCCACTGTTGGAAACAGGATGCTGGGCTTGATGGACCCTTGGTCTGACCCAGTATGGCATTTTCTTATGTTCTTAAATCTATTTGTACATCTTCCATTTTTTTCACTTTCCCTTCCAAAATAACGGTTCTTTTCTCAACCGATATCAACGTTTCTTCAACCTTATGGGATTCAGTCATTGCTTCCTGCACAGTGGCGGTAAGTGTGTTAATAGATTTCTGCATAATTATTAAAATGTTCTTTATTTCTTCTAATGACGGCACAAGAACAGAAGCAGAATTGAGAAAAGGTATATTATTCATCGTACGTCCTACCTACAAAGGTCCTTCACCATTTTTTCTTAGCTGTTCCGGGCGATGTTGTGCCAAATTCTCGTGGCTCCTGAAACCTGTTTCCATCGGGTTCCCCGAAGAGACTTCCTCCTCTCTTCTCTGGGCACCACTTATTACAGAAAAAGACTGCTGGAGTAAATCCACACTAGTAGACAATCTCATGGGTGGCTCTGGTATAGTTGGATATCCCGGGCTCAACGATGTCTCCAGCGTCAAGGGGCTCGGCAGCTGCTCCTTGCCTGCCCCAGCGACTAAAGCTTCCGGGTTAGTTGAAGGCGTCCTCTCGAAGGCTGCTTCGATCCTCTGTTGGCGTAAATGGTTAGGGGTAGAGGTAACTTCACGGACCTGAGCTTTCCTCTTTGTGTGAGGCATTATTTAGAAACTCGAAAAGGCAATTTTCCTGAGGTATAGCTCGATAAGAATTTTCATCAACCGAGAAGTGCAGCCCGCACGTCCTCACAGGTCCCTGTTGAATACTTTTAACCATTGCATCTGCACCTTTCAGTTTCTAACTATTTTCCTCATTTTATCAGTTTCCCTTTTGAAAGTGCATTGCTAGAGCCGTGGATTTACATATTGTCCCCCTTCCAGTCATTAATTCATATTTGATCGTTTAAGATCACTTTTCCTAGCTTGTAGCAGATGGACTCAGGACCAATGGGTATAGTGTACTCCTGTTAGCAGTTGGAGACGGATCAGATTACAATCTGACGTCAGCCCCTAGTACATATACCCCTGCAGGAAGTGCAGTTCCTCAGTATTTTCTGTCTCCAAAGCAGTTAGGGACTATCTGCATGCTCTCAGAGCGTTAGAACCAAAATTCAAGAAGAAAACCAAATTTAAGAAAGGAAATTTACCTGTAGACGAGCCCCGCTCTCCTGCGGTGATACCCTCGGGTCCCTCCCCCAGTTGAGATTCCCGAGGTGATTTCCGTGGTCCCTCAGAGGTGAGCCTCGGTCTGGCGGCCGAATCGCAACAGGGACTTAGCTCCCATTTCTCGGGCGTGGCTGAGAGGCAGCGGGTGCACCCTCGAACGCAGAGGTAAAGGTATTTGCCCTCTCCCCCCGCAGACGGAGACCACCCGGAACGAAGCCGGGAAGCGCCGAAGACAAGGTAAAGTAGAAATCTTCATCTGATTACGGCCTCCGAGGATCGAGGAGGAGTGCAGGTCAGCTGTGAGACCAGCGCCACCGGGCTGATTCGCCCTAGCAGGGACAGGCCCCGGTTAGTCCAAGGTGGTCGCCATATTGCCCGCGTGCTCGCCGTCGCCATCTTGGCTTCATTCGCCGCTCCGTTCGCCGCCCGACCCAAGCGCATAAAGTTTTCTTAGGCGCACAAGCTTACATGTGCGAGTACGTTACACACGCATAAACCCTTGTGCGCATAAGCTGTACGCACAAAGGCCGGGTGCACAGAATACGCGCGCCCCGCTATCTGCGCGCATAACTAATACTTGGGCGCACAGCCGCGCGCACAGGAGCTCATAAGATTTACGCGCCGACAGCCATGGCACCGCCAGAAACAGAGATAAAAGCTCAAGGCCTCTGCCCTGCATGTCACATTAGAGCTGCACAGAGAGAGGCGGCCGACGCCCTATGCACCCAGTGTGAGGAGGCCCTGGGAGATCCAGGCCAGCTCCTCAGGAGGTACCCCGGACCTAGTAAATCCCAGTGGACCCCCACACAGTCGGGGACCCCCAAGGAACCTGCTCCAAGCAGCTTGGACCCTGCTTCTATATCATGGGTGGAACTTTTCAAAGGGATCCACACCTTTGTTCGAATGCAAACTGAAGATCCACATCCACATGCTTCACTGGAGGACCCTGATGCTCCAGGCCCCTCAAAAAACAGATACAGACTTCCACTATCCAGAAGCCCCGCTTATGAGGACACGGACATATCCGAAGAGGAAGCCAAGCCCATGGAAGAAGGGGAGCTCCCCCCAGGGACAGAGCCTCACTGAACCATGAGACGCTTTTTCACAAAGGACGAGCTCCCGGACCTGGTCGCCCAATGCCTTTCGGAGCTCGCTATCCCGGGCCCAGGTACTTCAGGGGAACCTAAGATGAACCCCCTTGTTGGAGGACCTCCGCCAGACCTCTCACCACTTCCCGCTGTTACAAGCTGCGAAACAGCTAATTGATCTGGAATGGAACGCTCCGGAGTCCACATTCAAAGGGGGACGAGCTTTAGCAGCCATGTACCCCCTGGATCCGGCAACCAAAGAGCTCTTTACATGCCCAAGAGTTGATGCCATGGTCTATGCGGTCACCAAGCGCACCACTGTCCCAGTGGAAGGAGGAGCAGCGCTCAAGGATGCACATGACAGGTGTCTGGAATCCATCTTTAAGCAGTCTTTCGACATGGCCGCTATGTCTCTTCAAATCGCGACATGCTGCACCGTGGTGACACATGCCTGCTTATCCCAAGCCAGGAATAGCATCCTGGGAGAAGTCATGGAACCAGCAGTATCATTTCTTACGGACGCTGCTTCCGACCTCGTACGCACAGCGGCCAGGAGACAACTCTGGCTCCGAAACTGGTCAGCAGATACATCCTCCAAAACACGTCTCACAAGGATGCCCTTCAAAGGATCCCTCCTGTTCGGCAGCGAACTGGAGAAACTGGCCGACAAATGGGGAGACTCTCCATTGCCGCGCCTATTGGAAGACAAGACAAAGAGAAACCAGCAACCCTTCCCCAGATCATCCAGGGGCAGAGGTTCACAGCGCTTCAACCCTTATAGCAGAAATAGCTATCATGCGCCACGCTCCACAGGCAGAAACCAGTCCTTTCGGAACAAGCACAACAAGAGGGGAACTGGCTCGGGTTCAGGTCCCAGCCGCACCCCACAATGAAATTCAGCCAACCCGTCCAAGGGAAGAAGCCATAGGGGCAGACTAGCCCTATTCTACCGCAGATGGGTCGAGATAACTTCGGACAAGTGGGTCCTAGCCATCATTCGGGAGGGGTACTATCTGGATTTCCTGCGAACCCCTCTGGACAAGTTCATGGAGTCTCCCTGCCACAACCCCTCCAAGAGGGCGGCAGTGGAAACCAGACTAACCAGACTTCTGGCTCTCAAGGCCATCACCCCAGTACCTCCACAGGAAGCAAATACTGGGCATTATTCCATTTACTTTATCGTCCCCAAGAAAGAGGGAACGTTCTGACCCATCCTGGACCTCAAGTCGGTCAACTGCCACCTGTGGATTCCCCGCTTCCACATGGAAACCCTGCACTCTGTAATAAGGGCAATACAACCGGGAGAGTTCCTCACATCCCTGGATCTTTCAGAGGCCTACCTACACATCCCAATTCATCAGGAACACCAGCGCTATCTACGCTTCAAGGTCCTGGGTCGCCACCAGTTCCGGGCGCTTCCCTTCGGGTTAGCCACAGCTCCCCGGACATTCACCAAGGTAATAGTGGTGGTGGCGGCAACATTGAGGAAGGAAGGAATCCTTGTACACCCTTACCTAGACAATTGGCTGATCAGGGCAAAGACACCAGAGGAAAGCCACAAAGCAACCAGCAGAGTCTTAACTCTACTGGAGAGCCTAGGATGGGTGGTCAACACAAACAAGAGTTCTCTACAGCCCTCTCAGTCACTGGAATACTTAGGAGTCCGATTCGACACCAAAGAAGACAAGGTCAGCCTGACCCCCATGAGGAGATCAAAACTGTGGAACCGGCTGCAAACATTACTGAACGACCCTCGTCCCACAGCATGGGATTACCTGCAAGTCCTCGGGCTGATGGCATCCACGCTGGAAGTACAGCCCACATGAGGCCCCTTCAAAGCTCACTCCTATCAAGATGGTGCCCATGGTCCCAGAACTACACCGTACGGCTATCTCTCCCGGGCAGGGTCCAGATCCAGCTACGGTGGTGGCTGCAGACCAGTCACATGAACCGAGGATCAAGACTGTCCTCCCCGACATGGACCCTGCTCACCACAGATGCCAGTCTACGAGGATGGGGAGCACACTGTGAGGAGTTAACCGCCCAAGGGCAGTGGAACACCGAAGAGGCAGGGTGGAACATCAATCGCCTAGAAGCACGGGCAGTCAGACTAGCCTGCCTGCGGTTCGCTCACAGACTTCGGAACAAGGCGGTTAGAGTGATGTCGGACAACGCCACAACAGTAGTCTACATCAACCGACAAGGGGGCACCAGAAGCCAACAGGTGTCCCTAGAAATAGACCCACTGATGGCGTGGGCGGAAGCGAATCTCCAGGACATCTCCGCCGTCCACATCGCCGGGAAAGAACATTACGACGGACTACCTCAGCAGAGAAAGTCTAGACCCCGGAGAATGGAGGCTGACGTCCACAGCATTCCAGATAATAGGGAACCTGTGGGTGACGCCGGACATGGATCTTCTGGCAAGCAGATTCAACGCACAAGTACCCAGATACTTCAGTTGCAGGCGGGAACCAAAGTCCCAAGTGATCGATGCCCTGGTACAGACCTGGCCACTGGGGACCCTGCTATATGCCTTCCCGCCGTGGCCCCTGCTGGGCGCAATCATTCACAAGATACAGCTACACAGGGGACTAGTTCTTCTGGTGGCTCCGGATTGGCCAAGAAGACCGTGGTACGCAGACATGAAGAGGCTACTGGCAGGGAACCCCCTTCCTCTGCCTCCACACAGGGACCTGCTACAGCAGAGACCAATCCTCCACGAGGACCCAGCTCAATTCTCTCTTACGGTCTGGCCATTGAGCGGGCTCGCCTGAGAAAGAACGGATACTCGGGGGCGGTAATCGACACCCTCCTCCGAGCACGCAAGTTCTCCACATCACTAACGTACATAAGGATTTGGAGAGTATTCAAAGCCTGGTGCGAAGACCACAACATCAAACCACGCTCATTTAAAGTTCCAGTGATCCTGGAATTCCTACAGAACGGACTTCAGAAGGGCCTGTCCCTCAACTCCATCAAGGTTCAGGTCGCCGCATTGTCATGCTACGGCTCCAAGAGCGAGGGCGACAGAATAGCTTTCCACCCAGACGTGTCACGCTTCCTGAAGGGAGTTAAACACATCCGCCCACCACTGAAGTGGCCAGTACCTCTGTGGAATCTCAACCTCGTCCTGGAATTTCTAGCGGGAACCGCTTTCAGACCCCTCCGAGGCCTGTCTCTCCGTCTTTTGACCTTAAAGACCGTGTTCTTGCTGGCAGTCTGCTCAGCCCGCCGCATCTCGTAACTACAAGCACTGTCCTGCCGTGAGCCGTTCCTCAGGTTCACCCCGGGATCCATACAACTACGCACGGTTCCCTCGTTCCTCCCCAAAGTGGTCTCTCACTTCCATCTTAACCAGACCATCTTGCTTCCATCGGCGGACGCCCTGAAGAATTCAGAAGAAGCCCGTAGTCTACGCCACCTCAACATCGGCAGACTCCTATCCAGATATCTGGAAATGTCGGAACCCGTAAGAAAGACGGACCACCTTTTCGTCCTTCACAGCGGGAAGAAACAAGGAGAAGCAGCCTCGCGGGCCACCATAGCCCGCTGGATCAAGGAAGTTATGAAGGCAGCCTACGTAGAAGCAGAAAAGCCACCGCCTCTACAGGTCAAGGCCCATTCGACCAGAGCCCAGGCAGCATCCTGGGCAGAGACCAGAATGATGTCACCCGCCGAGATTTGCAGGGCAGCGACATGGTCCTCCATCCATACCTTCTCCAGATTTTACCGTCTGGACGTTCAGGCTCGAGAGGACACGGCCTTTGTAAGGGCAATACTGAGTGGGTTACGGGCAGCCTCCCACCCGGTTCGGGAGTAGCTTTTATACATCCCATTGGTCCTGACTCCATCTGCTACACGCTAGGAAGTGGAGAACTTACTTACCTGATAATTTCATTTTCCTTAGTGTAGACAGATGGACTCAGCATCCCACTCTTGGCTGCCGTACACATGGATTTCAAATGTTTCAAGGGTAAGCCATGTTTCATTTACCCAGGATTTCCACCCTGCCAGGTGTCTACGCTTTCCGGTTGAGTTCACAGGCGGTCTCCAGCTATAGTCGTTCAACCAATCAATTAGCCAAGTTAATCAAGTTATAACGTTATCCAAGTTATGAAGTTATAAAACTTATCCAAGTTACTCAAGTTAATCAATCAGTCAGTCACACATATATCCACAATGCTTTTCAAGGAGAATACTGAAGAGCTGCACTTCCTGCAGGGGTATATGTACTAGGGGCTGACGTCAGATTGAAATCTGATCTGTCTCCAACTGCTAACAGGAGTACACTATACCCATTGGTCCTGAGTCCATCTGTCTACACAAAGGAAAATGAAATTATCAGGTAAGTAATTTCTCCATTTTCTAGCGTGTAGCAGATGGACTCAGGACCAATGGGATGTATAAAAGCTACTCCCTAACTGGGTGGGAGGCTGCCCGTGACCCACTTAGTACTGCCCTTGCAAATGCCGTGTCCTCCCGAGCCTGAACATCCAGACGGTAGAATCTGGAGAAGGTATGAATAAAGGACCATGTCGCCGCCCTACAGATCTCAGCGGGTGACAGCATTCTAGTTTCTGTCCAGGATACTGCCTGGGCTCTGGTAGAGTGGGCCTTGACCTGTAGAGGCGGTGGCTTGCCTGCTTCTACATAGGCTGCCTTGATAACTTCCTTGATCCAGCGGGCTACGGTAGCCCGTGATGCCGCTTCCCCTTGCTTCTTTCCGCTGTGAAGGACGAAAAAGTGGTCCGTTTTTCGTACGGGTTCCGACATTTCCAGATATCTGGAGAGGAGTCTGCAAATGTTGAGGTGGCGCAGACTCCGAGCTTCTTCCAAATTCTTCAAGTCATCCATCTATGGTAGCGAGATGGTCTGGTTAAGATGGAAGTGTGAGACCACTTTGGGAAGGAACGAGGGGACCTTGCATAGTTGGATGGATCCCGGGGTGAATCTGAGGAACGGCTCACGGCAGGACAGTGCTTGTAGTTCTGAGATGCGGCGGGCAGAACAAACTGCCAGCAGAAAAACAGTCTTTAAGGTTAACAGGCGGAGAGACAGACCTCGGAGGGGTCTGAAGGTGGTTCCCGCTAGGAAATCCAGGACGAGATTGAGATTCCACAGAGGTACCGGCCACTTTAGTGGTGGGCGGATGTGTTTGACTCCTGTTAGGAAGCGTGACACGTCCGGGTGAGAAGCTATGCTGGTGCCCCCGCTCTTGGAGCCGTAGCAGGACAAGGCGGCCACCTGAACCTTGATGCAGTTGAGGGACAGCCTCTTCTGTAGTCCTTTCTTTAGGAATTCCAGGATAACGGGAACTTTCAATGAGCGTGGCTTGATGTCGTGGTCTTCGCACCAGGCTTCAAAGATTCTCCAAATCCTTATGTACATTAAAGATGTGGAGAACTTGCGTGCTCGGAGGAGGGTGTCGATTACAGCCCCCGAGTATCCGCTCTCTCTCAGGCGAGCCCTCTCAATGGCCAGACCGTAAGAGAGAATTGTGCTGGGTCCTCGTGGAAGATCGGGCCTTGTTGTAGCAGGCCCCTGTGTAGAGGCAGAGTTAGGGGGTTCCCTGCCAGCAGTCTTCTCATGTCTGTGTATCACGGTCTTCTTGGCCAATCAGGGGCCACCAGGAGAACTAGTCCCCACTAGGGGCCATGGCGGGAAGGTGTATAATAGGGTCCCCAGGGGCCAGGTCTGTACCAGGGCATCGATCCCCTAGTACTGCGGTTCCCGCCTGCGACTGAAGTATCTGGGTACTTGGCGTTGGATCTGTTTGCCAGAAGGTCCATGTCTGGTGTCCCCCACCAGTTCACTATCATTTGGAAGGCTGCGGTCGACAGCTTCCATTCTCCTGGGTCTAGACTTTCCCTGCTGAGATAGTCAGCCGTGATGTTGTCTTTCCCGGCGATGTGGACGGTGGAGATCTCCTGGAGATTTGCTTCCGCCCATGCCATTAGGGGGTCTATTTCTAGGGAGACCTGTTGGTTTCTGGCTCCTCCTTGTCGGTTGATATAGGCTACTGTTGTGGCGTTGTCCGACATCACTCTGACTGCTTTGTATCGAAGTCTGTGAGCAAACCGCAGACAGGCTAGTCTGACTGCCCGTGCTTCTAGGCGATTGATGTTCCATCCTGCCTCTTCTGCGTTCCACTGCCCTTGGGCGGTTAACTCCTCGCAGTGTGCTCCCCATCCTCGAAGACTGGCATCTGTGGTGAGCAGGATCCAGGTTGGGGAGGAAAACCTTGATCCCCGACTCGTGTGGCTGGTCTGCAGCCACCACCGTAGCTGGGTCCGGACTTTGCCTGGGAGTGATAGAAGTAAGGTGTAGTTCTGGGATCTTGGGTTCCACCATGATAAGACGTGAGCGCTGTAGGGGCCTCATGTGGGCTCATGCCCATGGCACAACTTCCAGTTTGGATGCCATGAGCCCGAGGACTTGTAGGTTGTCCCATGCTGTGGGGAGAGGATCGCTCAGCAAGGTTTGTAACCGGTTCCACAGTTTTGATCTCCTTGTGGGGGTCAGGCTGACCTTGTCTTCCTTGGTGTCGAATCGGACTCCTAGGTATTCCAACGACTGTGAAGGCTGTAGGGAACGTTTGTTCATGTTGACCACCCATCCTAGGCTCTCCAGTAGTTTTGACTCTGTTGGTTGCTTGGTGGCTTTCCTCTGGTGACTTTGCCCTGATCAGCCAATCGTCTAGGTAAGGATGTACGAGGACTCTTTCCTTTCTCAGTGTTGCCGCCACCACCACTATTATCTTGGTGAGCGTCCGGGGTGCTGTGGCTAATCCGAAGGGGAGCGCCCGGAATTGGTAGTGACGGTCCAGGACTTTGAAGCGTAGATAGCGCTGGTGTTCCTGATGAATTGGGATGTGTAGGTAGGCCTCCAAAAGATCCAGGGATGTGAGAAACTCTCCCGGTTGTATCGCTCTTATTACAGATCGTAGGGTTTCCATGCGGAAGCGGGGAATCCTCAGGTGGCGGTTGACCGACTTGAGGTCCAGGATGGGTCTGAATGTTCCATCTTTCTTGGGGATGATAAAATAAATGGAATAATGACCAGTATTTATTTCTTGTGGAGGCACTGGGGTAATGGCCTCATGGGCCAGTAGTCTGGACAGTGTAGCTTCCACTGCTGCCCTCTTGGAGAGGCCGTGGCAGGGAGACTCCACAAACTTGTCCGGAGGGGTTCGTAGAAAATCCAGGTAGTACCCCTCCCAAATAATGGCTAGGACTCACTTGTCCGAAGTTATCTCAACCCATCTGCGGTAGAATAGGGCTAGTCTGCCCTCTATGGCTTATTCCCTTGGACGGGTCTGCTGAATCTCATTGTGGGGTACGGCTGGGGCCTGTACCCGAACTGGTTCCCCTCTTGTTGTGCTTGTTCCGAAAGGACTGGTTCCTGCCCGTAGGGTGGGGCGCTTGATAGTTGCTTCTGTATGGGTTGAAGCGCTGTGAACTTCTGCCCCTGGAGGGCTGGGGGAAGGGTCGCTGGTTTCTCTTAATCCTGTCCTCCGGCAGGCGCAGCAATGGGGACTCGCCCCATTTGTTGGCCAGTTTCTCTAGCTCGCTGCCGAACAGGAGGGATCATTTCAAGGGCATCCTTGTGAGGTGCGTTTTGGAAGATGCGTCGGCCGACCAGCTTCGGAGCCAGAGTTGCCTCCTGGCAGCCGCCACAGATGACACTCCTCTGGCCGCTGTGCACACCAGATCGAAGCAGCATCTGCAAGGAATGAGACTGCTGGTTCCATGACTTCTCCAGGGGTGTTGTTCCTGGTCTGAGATAAGCAGGCACGTGCCACCACGGTGCAGCAGGCTGCAATTTGTAGGGACATAGTGGCTACGTCAAATGACTTAAGGATGGATTCCAGACGCCGGTCATGTGTATCTTTGAGCGCTGCTCCACCATCCACTGGGATAGTGGTGCGCTTAGAGACCGTGCAGACCATGGCATCAACTCTTGGGCATGCAAAAGGTCCTTGGTTGCTGGATCCAGGGGGTACATGGCTGCCAAAGCTCGTCCCCCTTTGAATGTGGACTCTGGAGCATTCCATTCCAGGTCAATTAGCTGTTGTGCGGCTTGTAACAGAGGGAAATGGCGAGAGGTCTGGCGAAGACCTTCCAGCAGGGGATTCGGCTTAGGCTCCCCTGAAGTACCTGGGCCCGGGATAGCGAGCTCCCTCAGGCAGTGGGTGACCAAGTCCGGGAGCTCGTCCTTTGTGAAGAAGCGTCTCATGGTTCGGTGAGGCTCTGTCCCCGGGGGGAGTTCCCCCTCTTCTAGGGGCTCGGCTTCCTCTTCAGAGTTGTCAGTGTCCCCATAGGTGGGGCTTCTGGGTAATGGAAGCCTTTGCCTAGGTCTTGAAGGGCCTGGGGCATAAAGGTCCTCTGGTGGAGAATGTGGCTGATCAGCCAGAGGTTCAGTTTGCATTTGAACAAAGGTGTGAATCCCTTTACAGCAGGGGTCCCCAACCACCAGTCTGTGGACCAGTACCGGGCCGTTGGGGTTTTTCGCCTGTCTGTGGCGCCGCTCTCCCCGGCTGCCGTTGCTGCGGGGAGAGGCTGGAGACCCGCCTCCTTCAAACCCATGACCTGAAAAGCAAATTAGCGCGTCGCGGCGAACTATGTGGCCGGAGCTTCAACCACTGCAGATGCGCCTCCTACTTCCTGCCCCAGAAGAAAAATGTTGCCGGAGCCGCGCGGGCAGGAAGGAGGAGGAGCTTCAGCCGCGTGCAGAAGAGGAGCATTGCAGCCCGAGAAGACCAGGGCCGCTGCAGAGCCCATCCTGTGGCGACCCATAAAGAAGAGGCCCAGAGGTGAGCGAGAGGCTGAGGGTTTGTAGAGTGTGTAAGTGTGCTTTTATGAGATGAGTTGAGAGACTGTGTGTGTGGGAGTGAGGACCTGAATGTTTGCAGAGAGCATGCTAGAGCCTCTGTGTGTGTGAGAGAGATAGCATGTGACAGTGAGAGCCTGTGCTTGAGCAAGACAGCCTGTGGGCGTGAGAGAGAGCCTGGGTGTATGAGACTCAGACAGCATGTGCCAGTGAGAGACTGTGTGTATGAATGATTGTATGAGAGAGAGAGCGCATGTGACAGTGAGAGCCTGTGTATGTGTGTGAGAGAGAGAAATGCGTGTGAGAATGAGAACCTGACTGTGTGTTTGAGGGAAGAAGATGGAGAGAAAAGAAACAGAAAAAAAGACAATATAAAAAGAATTGGCAAAAAAAATAAGAAAGGGAAGGTGGGAAAAAAAAGCCTGTGACCAACCAATTAGAAAACTAAGATCTGACAGCAGATGTAAAAAAAATAAATTACTTTTTACTGATTGGCACATGTAATCTTTGGGAATGTGCAAGAATAGCACTTTCTCTATGCGGATCTCACAATGTACGAGATCAGCATGGAGGAAGTGGAAGCCCACGGGGCCTGCACAGAGGAGGCAGCAGAATGGGCGCCTCCCCAATAACCACACGGCAGCAGTGGCAGCAGAGGAATGAGAGAGGTTCTGAGGTTGTGAGGGAGCCAGTGAGAGCATGAGTGTGTATGAGAAAATCCAGGGGAGTAAGAGTGTGTATGTGTTGCAGTCTGGGAAGCTGCAGTCCAGGTGTGAACCCTTGAGCCGAACTACCCTGAAGGCAGAGTAGGTCAGGAGGCGGAGCCACAGGCAAAGGTCTTCACCCCGGAACCAGGAACCCCCCAGGAGGAGCCCGTAGGGTCCTAGAACCTTGGGACTTAGGAGCACAGTACAGTCTCTATAGAATGAATGCCCGGGCAATGAGTAAATCACAGAGTCCAATAAACAGGGAGCTGGAAGGCCCGGCGGGGGCAGGGCGGTCAGATAGAGTCCCTGGCCTGCTGAATAGGAACAGTCTGTGAACAGGCCCGGGGTCTGTAGTATGCCGTGGAGCGGAGCAGAAGATAACAGGAACAGAGTCTGTAGTGTATAGTGGGCTGTGACCAGCAGAAGGCAGGACTGGAGTCTGTAGCGTGCAATAGAGCTGGAACGGGTGGTGAGTAGGAACGGAGACGAACCCAAGTCAGGCTGGCAGCCGGTAGAAGCAGTCGCAGGAACAGGCAGAGGTTGGAGGCTGGCGGCAAGCAGAAGCGGAGTCAGGAACAAGCTGAGGTCAATGGCAGGCAGAAGCGGAGTCAGGAACAAGCTGAGGTCAACCGGAATGCAGGACAGCAGAAGCGCAACTAAGAACTACTAACAGTAGCGACCCTCGTTGCAAGGCAATGAGAAGGCAGGTGAACGCCGGTTAAATCAGGCTTGGGGCGTGGCATCGTTAACCCAGGCGGGGCCAGACTTCCGGCGTCCATGCGTCCATAATGCGCGTCCTTGCGTGCGTGGCAGCAGCGAGATGATCTAGCAATGGCGGGCGCCCTGGAGGCCTAGCGGAGCCGCGGGAGCGGCGTACCCCCCATTGGAGGTGAGCACCAAGCACAGCAGATAGGGGGGAAGCGGTGGAGACTGCAACAGTATGAGAAAATCCAGGGGAGTAAGAGTGTGTATGGGAAAATCCAGGGGAGTAAGAGTGTAGGAGTGGGGGGAGAGAGTGTCTTAGAGCCTGAGAGTGTGTCAGTGTCTGTGAGAGCGAGAGCTAATGGTTGGGTATAAGAGCATGAATGTGTATGTATGTGACAGTGTATGTGTGAGAGAGAATGGACATTCTGAGCCTATGGTGAGTTGAGTCACATTCACATTATAAATGTCATAATTAAATAAGTATGCACTAAAATCCAACCCCACCCCCACCCAGCCTTGCCGGGCCATGGAAAAAATGGTCTTGCTTGAAGCCGGTCCCTGGTTCAAAAAAGGTTGGGGACCACTGCTTTAAAGAACTCCACCCATGAGATAGATGCTGGGTTCAAGCTGAGGGGCGCTGGTTCCCTGGGGGTCCCCCACTGTGATTTGCTAGGTCCAGGGTACCCCCTGAGGAGCTATTACTCGGCCCTGGGTGGGACTGGCCCTGGCCTGGATCTCCCAGGGCCTCCTCGCACTGGGAGCACAGGGCGTTGGCCTCCTCGCTTTGTGCGGCTCTAATGTGGCATGCGGGGCAGAGGCCTTGAGCTTTTATCCCCGTTTCTGGTGGTGCCATGGCTGTCGGCGCTTAAACTCTTATGCGCTCCGGTGCGCCTAAGACGCGCGTGTGGGTTGTGCGCCCAAGTCGTAGTTATGCGCACAGTTTGGGAGGCGTGCAGGGCGCGCGTATTCTTGTGCACCCGGCCCTTGTGCAGGCAACTTATGCGCACAAGGATTATGTGCGTGTTAAGTCTACGTGCACATGTGCTTTGTGCGCCCGGGGCGAACGGAGCGACGAATAGGGCCAAGATGGTGACGGCGAGCACGCGGGCAATATGGCGACCACCTCGGAGGGTCTCCACGTGGGTAGACCCATGGAATAGCCGGGGCCTGGCCCTGCTAGGGCGGATCAACCCGGTGACCTGTGCTCCTCCTCGATCCTCTGAGACCGGTTCAAACCTGAAGATTTCTACCTTACCTTGTCTTCGGCGCTTCCCCGTTTCGACCCGGGCGGTCTCTGGCTGCGGGGGGGAAGAGGGCAAATACCTTCACTGCCGCATTCTAGGGTGCACCCGCTGCCTCTCAGCCGCGCCCGAGGTTCTGCTAATTTTTTTGCAATGGAAAAATTGTGTCGTTGTCTTTGGATCATTAAAACCTTTCAAGTAACTGAAAGTTTGAATCATTTCACCCCTGCTCCTCCTTTCCTCCAGGGTGTACATATTTAGATTTTCAATCTCTCCTCATAAGTCATTCGATGAAGACCCTCCACATTTTTGGTCGCCCTTCTCTGGACCGCCTCCATCCTGTCTTTGTCCCTTCGGAGATATGGTCTTCAGAACTGAACACAGTACTCCTGGTGAGGCCTCACCAAGGACCTGTATAAGGGGATTATCACTTCCCTTTTCTTACTCGATATTCCTCTCTCTATGCATCAGGGGATGTGATTGCTGATCAAGCCTCCTTCAGTCATGGCAGCATCCAAAGCCTCTGCTTGAACTACAGTGCAGCGGTCAAACACTACCTCCAAGCCAGCACACAGGGAATGAGCTCTCTGGGGAAAACTGTCACTGGGCACAAAAAATAAACTACAAATCATGCAAAACACCCATGTTGCCAAAATCGCTACTTAGCTGAATAACTTTTCCAGCTTAGGAGCACTGCTCTGATCCACCCACTGCCCACCCACAGCTCTCTCAGCCATTGAACATAACTGGATATTCAGCAGCAGTGAGATAGAAGGATAAGTCCTACTTATCCAGCTTTCTGGCATTTGAATATCAACCTCCCTGATTCTTATAGCTTACTTGAGAAGTTTTGTTCTTGCATCCGGCATTTTAATATCTTTATTAGGCCACACTTCTATTCCAAAACTATATGAAAGCATGTGAACTGAATTTGACTCCTGTGCAACTTTTCTGGTGGCTTACAAGGTCTTCCTTTCTACTGAAGTTTTTACCAGACACAGTACATTAACTTGGTTTTCCTCCAGTATGGATTTTCTGATGTTGGATGAGACTGGCCTTATGACTAAAGCTTTTACCACAT
This sequence comes from Rhinatrema bivittatum, assembly GCF_901001135.1. Classification (NCBI taxonomy): domain Eukaryota; kingdom Metazoa; phylum Chordata; class Amphibia; order Gymnophiona; family Rhinatrematidae; genus Rhinatrema; species Rhinatrema bivittatum. The sequence goes on from NC_042616.1 coordinate 19,133,520, forward strand.
TCAGTACATTTGAATGGTTTTTCTCCAGTATGCATTCTCTGATGCAATATTAAATGTGCCTTCAGAGAGAAGCTTTTACCACATTCAGTACATTTAAATGGTTTTTCTCCAGTATGCATTCTCTGATGCAATATTAAACTTTCTTTCCAAGAGAAACGTTTACCACATTCAGTACATTTAAATGGTTTTTCTCCAGTATGCTTTCTCTGATGCAATATTAAATGTGCCTTCTGAGAGAAGCTTTTACCACATTCAGTACATTTGAATGGTTTTTCTCCAGTATGGATTCTCTGATGCAGTCTGAAACACATCTTCCAAGAGAAGCTTTTACCACATTCAGTACATTTGAATGGTTTTTCCCCAGTATGGATTCTCTGATGCCGTCTGAGATATGCCTCGTCATTGAAGCTTTTACCACATTCAGTACATTTAAATGGTTTTCCTCCAGTATGGATTTTCTGATGTTGGATGAGACTGGCCTTATGACTAAAGCTTTTACCACATTCAGTACATTTGAATGGTTTCTCTCCAGTATGGATTCTCTGATGCGATATGAGCTGCGCCTTCTGAGAGAAGCTTTTACCACAATCAGTACATTTAAATGGTTTTTCTCCAGTATGCATTCTCTGATGCAATATTAAATGTGCCTTCTGAGAGAAGCTTTTACCACATTCAGTACATTTAAATGGTTTTTCTCCAGTATGCATTCTCTGATGCAATATTAAACTTTCTTTCCAAGAGAAACATTTACCACATTCAGTACATTTAAATGGTTTTTCTCCAGTATGCTTTCTCTGATGCAATATTAAATGTGCCTTCTGAGAGAAGCTTTTACCACATTCAGTACATTTGAATGGTTTTTCTCCAGTATGGATTCTCTGATGCAGTCTGAAACACATCTTCCAAGAGAAGCTTTTACCACATTCAGTACATTTGAATGGTTTTTCCCCAGTATGGATTCTCTGATGCCGTCTGAGATATGCCTCGTCATTGAAGCTTTTACCACATTCAGTACATTTAAATGGTTTTTCTCCAGTATGGATTTTCTGATGTTGCGTGAGATTGGTCTTCCCACTAAAGCTTTTACCACATTCAGGGCATTTGAATGGTTTTTCTCCAGTATGGATTCTCTGATGCGATATGAGACACACCTTCTGAGAGAAGCTTTTACCACATTCAGTACATTTAAATGGTTTTTCCCCAGTATGGATTTTCTGATGCCGTCTGACCTTTGCCATGTCATTGAAGCTTTTACCACATTCAGTACATTTAAATGGTTTTTCCCCAGTATGGATTCTCTGATGCAATATTAAATGTGCCTTCCGAGAGAAGCTTTTACCACAATAAGTACATTTAAATGGTTTTTCTCCAGTATGCATTCTCTGATGCGACATTAAATGTGCCTTCCGAGAGAAGCTTTTACCACAATCAGTACATTTGAATGGTTTTTCTCCAGTATGGATTCTCTGATGCAGTCTGAAACACATCTTCCAAGAGAAGCTTTTACCACATTCAGTACATTTGAATGGTTTTTCCCCAGTATGGATTCTCTGATGCAGTCTGAGATATGCCATGTCATTGAAGCTTTTACCACATTCAGTACATTTAAATGGTTTTTCTCCAATATGCATTCTCTGATGCAACACTAAATGTGCCTTCCGAGAGAGGCTTTTACCACAATCAGTACATTTGAATGGTTTTTCTCCAGTATGGATTCTCTGATGCAGTCTTAAACATGCCCGCTGAGAGAAGCTTTTACCACATTCAGTACATTTAAATGGTTTTTCTCCAGTATGGATTTTCTGATGCTGTCTGAGACCTGCCTTGTCACGTAAACTTGTACCACATTCAGTACATTTAAATGGTTTTTCTAATAAAGGGAACTCAGAACTGTAAGATTCCCCATCTTGAGGGCAATGAGATGGTCTCTTACCTATGTGCATTCTTCGGTGTATTACTAAGGATTCCCTGCAAGAAAAGGTTTTCTTGCATTGAATACAAGTAAAAGTGCTCCCTTCAGTGTGGATTCTCTGGTGTAATTTTAGGGTTAACTTCTGGTTGCATGGAAAAGGTCTCTCTCTTGTGTGACTTCTCTGGTGCAAGACAAAATGACATTTTCTATTAAAGTTTTTCCCACAGGTGTCACAGTGAAAGGATTTCTTCCCTTCCTCCTCTTTCTGCTGGAAGTCAGAAGTCATTTGATCACTGTTATTACTCTGGAAAGGTCTCTCTGCTCTCAGATTTCTCATGCGGTGTTCAAAACTCATTTGATCACTGTTATTTCTTTGGAAGGGATTCTCTCTTCTCAGATGTCTCTGGTGCTCAGGGATGTCTGTGAACTCCCTGTCACTTCTCTCAGAAGAAGTGACTCTATCCGGTGACTCTCCTGCAGAGACTTGCTCCTTCTTCTCTGATTCATGCTGTCTTTGGCTAATGTCTGCCCCCTCAGTAGTCTGGGCAAGATTCTCACAGACATTTCCTGATTGTCTTGGTGTAAGTGCCAATACTATAGGGTGTTCTTCTCGATTCTCCTCCCTCTTCTCTTTCTGTATGACCTCATTGTCTGCTGGATATAAAAAGAAGGAATTAATCATGTGTAAGAGACAATGGCATGGAACGCTACCAATAACCTGAGATGAGATGTTTAGAAGGATCACATAATGAATGCATGGGATCTCTCGATATTAAAGAATTCTGTGACTTAGCAGAAGCTTTATGTGATGCCTATGAAAAACTCTCTATGATCTCTCTATAGAAATATTCAGAGAAGTTAAGAAAATCAGTGGGTTCTCTTTACCATCCTGTGTAGGATACAGAAATAGAGCTGATGCAATACAGGAACTTTGGAGATCATACAGGTCCCTCCTTTAGGATTCCTATAGGTCTGGTTCCTCTGGGCTCATCTACTATTTATTTAATAACATTTATAATCTGCTTATAGCAGATCTGCCAAACTAAACATTATAATAACAAATTAAAATAATAATAATCATGGACCATTAAACTTCAGAGATCTAAAAACAAGAGTTAATATTTAGAATTTAATCCACTGCTGGAGCAGCAACCAAAGTAATTCACGCAGCAGCAGAGTCACATGATCCCAAGGAAAGCTTCTTATAACTAAACAGGCCCTGGAAAGTTGGAGTGTTTGCAAGGCTCGCAGGCTAGAGTGAGGCAGACCAATCCATAATCTGCTGTACATCCAGAGTGCCTCTCCCAGCTCTCTCAGACGATTCAGAAACCCAGGAATAAATGGGTTACAGTGGGCTCTGGTAGACCAAAACCTGTAACTCTGAGACACCCAATTTCCCCAACTTTGCAGCTTCCTGTATATCCACCCCACTACTGCCCCACAGAAGTCAGACATCCAGGATTCAAAAACCCAGGAAGGTGAAATTACTACTCAGCTGATAATTTTCTTTCCTCTAGGATAGGCAAGCCAGTCCACAGAAGTGGGTTATGCACGCCTACCAGCAGATGGAGACAGAAACCAGCTGACTAGCTGATGTGACCCTCATATAGCCCTGTACTGACATCAGTGTCCCAGTATTCTGCAAAAGTCAACTGTGGCAACTAATTAACACTAGAACTGTAAGTCCGGAGTTAAAAACACTTCCTCCCCCAATCATTCACTTCTTTTTTTTCTTCCAGTGAGCAAAGCACAGGATTCAGACGAGAAGGAAATGCAGAAGAAGGCAAACACTTACAAGGCCCTTAGACAACCTGAAGATCTGCATCGGCCTACGAATTCTACCTCCAATAATGTCCCTGAGAAAGGACAAATAGAAAAAAAATCAGTACAGTACTGTACAGGCAGCTCAGGGTAGGACTGTGGATTGGCCTGCCTCTCAGAGAGGTAAGGAAATTATCAGGTAAGTAGTAATTTCACCTTCCTCTTCATCCAGGCAGTCCAGTCCACACAAGTGGGATGTACCAAAGCTACTTCCTCGTAAGGGAGAAGGCTGCTCTGGCAAAAGATGCAACTTCTCGAACCCCAACAACCATACAATAATGCCTGGTGAAGGGATATAACCAAGACAATGTCAATGCTAGGCAAATCTCCAACAAAGAAAGAAACTATTACTCTGCCCAAGGTACCAGTAGCTAAACGTAATCCACTTTGAAGTGCTGAAAAAAGTGCAAAAAGCAGAATATAACTCTAAATAAATTGGAGAAATTACTTACCTGATAATTTTGTTTTCCTTAGTGTAGACAGATGGACTCAGGACCAACGGGTATAGTGTACTCCTGATAGCAGTTGGAGACGGATCAGATTTCAATCTGACGTCAGCCCTAGTACATATACTCCTGCAGGAAGTGCAGCACTTCAGTATTTTCCATCTCCATAGCAGTTAGGGACTCTATGCACGCTAGCACAGCGTTAGAGTAAATTTTACCAAAGAAATCCAAATTAAGAAGAAATCTTACCTCTACAGACGAGCCCCGCTCTCCTGCGGTGACACCCATTGGGTCCCTCCCCCAGTTGAGATTCCTGAGGTGATTTCCACGATCCCTCGGAGGTGAGCCTCGGTCCGGCAGCCGACCCTCGGCGGGGACCTAGCCCCCGACCTCGGGTGAAGCTGAGAGGCAGCGGGTGCAACCTCGAGCGCAGCGGTGAAGGTATTTCCCTCTCCCCCCGCAGCCGGAGACCGCCCGGAACGAAACCAGGAAGCACCAAGACAAGGTAAGGTAGAAATCTATTTAAAAGTCTCCGGTCTCCAAAGCTCGAGGAGCCGCACATGTCGCCAGCCGGGACCAGCGCCACCGGGTTGATCGGCCCTAGCAGGGCTAGAACCCGGTCAGATCCGAGGGTCCTCCCACGTGGAGACCCTCCGAGGTGGTCGCCATATTGTCCACGTGGTAGCCGTCACCATTTTGGCTTTGTTCGCAGCCCTTTCCGCCGTCTTGATCTGTGCGCACAGAGGCGAGCCGCACACTCAAATACCCTGTGTGCACAATGTCGCGCGCACAAGTACCGAGCGCACAAGTGAAGCGCATAACCACGCGCTCACTGTGCCGGGCGCATAATTTCGACCCGTGTGCGCACATCGCTCTGCACGTGTGCACCAAACCTACGCACACCGGAGTGCACAACTGTATTGTACGCGCACAAGCCATGGCACCACCAGAAAATAAGCTCAAAGCTCAGGGCATTTGCCCCGCACGCCACATTAGAGCTGTACAGCATGAGGAAGCCACGGCCCTGTGTATACAGTGCGAAGAGGCCTTAGGGGACTCAACTCATGGCCCTCCCCAGCCGATACTGGACCCCAGCCTCTCGAGCGGTACGCAGGACCGAGCATCTCCTGGGTGGAATTCTTCAAAGGTCTGCATACCTTCGTCCACATGCAACCGGGGCCTCCTACAGTGCGGTCACAGGCCCCACCAGAGGACGTCAACATGTCAGGACCCTCTATGCCCAGGGAAGTGATCCCATCACCCAGATGAGGAGTCAGAACCCCTGGAGGAAGGGGAACTCCCTCCGGGGACAGAACCCCATCGAACCATGAGATGCTTCTTCACCAAGGACGAGCTTCCAGACCTGGTCACACAACTTAAAAGAGCTTGCCATCCCGGGCACAAGTGCCTCGGGGTAACCTAAGATGAACCCACTTTTGGAGGGACTTCGTCAGACCTCCCGCCATTTCCCACTATTACAAACCATCCAGCAACTAATTGACCTGGAATGGGAGGCCCCAGAAACCACATTCAAAGGGGGCCGGGCTCTGGCAGCCATGTACCCTCTGGACCCTGCCGCCAAAGATCTCCTGGCATGTCCGAAAGTGGATGCCATGGTCTGCGCGGTCTCGAAGCGCACTACTATCCCGGTGGAGGGAGGAGCAGCACTCAAGGATGCTCAAGACAGACGTCTGGAATCCATCCTCAGACGTCTCCCTTATGTCTTTACAGATCGTGGCCTGCTGTGCAGTGGTGACACGCGCCTGCTTAGCACAGACCAGGAACACGCCCAGGGAAGCCCTGGAACCAACTGTATCATTCCTCGTGGACGCCGCTTCGGATCTGGTACAGACAGCAGCTAGAGGAGTCTCATCTGCCATGGCAGCCAGAAGACAAATCTGGCTCCGAAACTGGTCTGTCGACGCATCCTCCAAAACGAGACTCACAAGGATGCCTTTCAAGGGAACACTCCTGTTCGGAAGCAAACTAGAGAAACTAGCCAACAAGTGGGGCGAGTCCCCACTGCCGCGGCTACCGGAGGACAGGAATAAGAGAAAGCAAATGTTGCTTACCTGTAGCAGGTGTTCTCACAGGACAGCAGGATGTTAGTCCTCACATATGGGTGACATCATCAGGATGGAGCCCAATCACGGAAAACTTCTGTCAAAGTTTCCAGAACTTTGACTGGCCCCTACTGGGCATGCCCAGCATGGCACTAACCCTGCAGCCAGCAGGGGTCCCCCTTCCTTCTTATTTGAAAGCTACAGGCAGTGCCGAAAAATAAAACAATAAACGTTACGAATCCAACACCGCGGGGCGGCGGGCAGGTTTCGTGAGGACTAACATCCCACTGTCCTGTGAGAACACCTGTTACAGGTAAGCAACATTTGCTTTCTCACAGGACAAGCTGGATGGTAGTCCTCACATATGGATGAGTACCGAGCTGAGGATGTTCGAGCATGCACCAAATGTACCCAACGGCGTGCAACAGGCACAACTGGGGTGGAATTTGGTAGAGGGCATCCTGAACCCCACCGGGCAGGCGGAAGGGTGTAGGTACGTCATGTTGGAAATAAGTTACGCAGGACAGACTGGCCGAAGATGGAATCTTGTCTTCCGGCTTTGTCCAAACAATAGTGGGCTGCGAAGGTATGGAGAGAACTCCAGGTGGCAGCCCTGCAAATGTCAGGAAGCGGCACCGATCGTAGGTGTGCTGCTGAAGTCGCCATGGCCCTCACAGAGTGTGCCTTAACACCGACTTGGAAAGGAATGCCTGCTTGCTGATAACAAAAAGATATGCAGTCCACCAACCAGGAGGAGAGAGTCTGCTTACCTACAGGCTGCCCTAATTTGTTAGGATGGAAAGAGACGAATAACTGAGTGCTCTTCCTGTGGGCAACTGTACGGTCTAGATAAAAAGCTAGAGCCCATTTACAGTCAAGGGTATGCAGAGCCTGTTCCCCTGGATTGGAATGGGGCCTGGGAAAAAAGGTAGGTAGTATGATGGATTGTGAGGGAGTCAGTTGGACCGTTAGATGATCGAGGGGTTAAAGGGGCACTTAGAGAAGATAAGGCCATCGCGGAAAGATTAAATGATTTCTTTGCTTCGGTGTTTACTGAAGAGGATGTTGGGGAGGTACCCGTAATGGAGAAGGTTTTCATGGGTAATGATTCAGATGGACTGAATCAAATCACGGTGAACCTAGAAGACGTGGTAGGCCTGATTGACAAACTGAAGAGTAGTAAATCACCTGGACCGGATGGTATACACCCCAGAGTTCTGAAGGAACTAAAAAATGAAATTTCAGACCTATTAGTAAAAATTTGTAACTTATCATTAAAATCATCAATTGTACCTGAAGACTGGAGGATAGCAAATGTAACCCCAATATTTAAAAAGGGCTCTAGGGGCGATCCGGGAAACTACAGACTGGTTAGCCTGACTTCAGTGCCAGGAAAAATAGTGGAAAGTGTTCTAAACATCAAAATCACAGAACATATAGAAAAACATGGTTTAATGGAACAAAGTCAGCATGGCTTTACCCAGGGCAAGTCTTGCCTCACAAATCTGCTTCACTTTTTTGAAGGAGTTAATAAACATGTGGATAAAGGTGAACCGGTAGATATAGTATACTTGGATTTTCAGAAGGCGTTTGACAAAGTTCCTCACGAGAGGCTTCTAGGAAAAGTAAAAAGTCATGGGATAGGTGGCGATGTCCTTTCGTGGATTGCAAACTGGCTAAAAGACAGGAAACAGAGAGTAGGATTAAATGGGCAATTTTCTCAATGGAAGGGAGTGGACAGTGGAGTGCCTCAGGGATCTGTATTGGGACCCTTACTGTTCAATCTACCTTATAAATGGGCTCTGACCGACGGCCCGCAAATGCGCAGTAGAGAGCAGCTCTACCGCGCATGTGCGGGCCAGCACGTCGGTCTGAGCCAGCGTAAAAAAAAAAAAAAAAAAATGGCGGCGGCGGTAGCGGCCAGTAGCGAGGGAGGGAGGGACTGAGTGGGAGGGACGGAGAGAGAGAATGGGTGGGAGGGAGTGAGTGAGGGGGGACTGAGGGAGAGGGAGTGAGTGGGACTGAGAGAGAGAGAGGGAGGGAGGGAGTGGGACTGAGTGGGAGGGAGAGTGGGACTGAGGGAGAGGGAGGGAGGGAGTGGGACTGAGTGAGAGGGAGAGGGGGGACTGAGTGAGAGGGAGGGAGGGAGTGGGACTGAGTGAGAGGGAGGGAGGACTGAGTGAGAGGGAGGGAGTGGGACTGAGTGAGACTGAGTGGGAGGGAGGGACTGAGTGAGAGGAGAGGGAGGAGTGGGTGAGGGAGGAGTGGGTGAGGGAGGGGGGGAGGGGGTGGTGAAGAGTGAGGGGAGAGAGAATGAGGGGGAGGTGAGAGACAGAGGGATGTAGCCCGTTTTAACGGGCTTAACGGCTTGTATATTTATAAATGATCTGGAAAGAAATACGACAAGTGAGATAATTAAATTTGCAGATGACACAAAATTGTTCAGAGTAGTTAAATCACAAGCAGATTGTGATAAATTGCAGGAAGACCTTGTGAGACTGGAAAATTGGGCATCCAAATGGCAGATGAAATTTAATGTGGATAAGTGCAAGGTGATGCATATAGGGAAAAATAACCCATGCTATAATTACACAATGTTGGGTTCCATATTAGGTGCTACAACCCAAGAAAGAGATCTAGGTGTCATAGTGGATAACACATTGAAATCGACGGTGCAGTGTGCTGCGGCAGTCAAAAAAGCAAACAGAATGTTGGGAATTATTAGAAAAGGAATGATGAATAAAACGGAAAATGTCATAATGCCTCTGTATCGCTCCATGGTGAGACCGCACCTTGAATACTGTGTACAATTCTGGTCGCCGCATCTCAAAAAGGATATAATTGCGATGGAGAAGGTACAGAGAAGGGCAACCAAAATGATAAAGGGGATGGAACAACTCCCCTATGAGGAAAGACTAAAGAGGTTAGGACTTTTCAGCTTGGAGAAGAGACGACTGAGGGGGGATATGATAGAGGTGTTTAAAATCATGAGAGGTCTAGAACGGGTAGATGTGAATCGGTTATTTACTCTTTCGGATAGTAGAAAGACTAGGGGCACTCCATGAAGTTAGCATGGGGCACATTTAAAACTAATCGGAGAAAGTTCTTTTTTTACTCAACGCACAATTAAACTCTGGAATTTGTTGCCGGAGAATGTGGTTAGTGCAGTTAGTATAGCTGTGTTTAAAAAAGGATTGGATAAGTTCTTGGAGGAGAAGTCCATTACCTGCTATTAAGTTCACTTAGGGAGATCACGTGATGTGGTGGGCTCGGTAGGAAGTTTTCCTCCGAGCTCTGGGTGCCCCCCGCCTAATCTCGTACCATCGTGGTCTCTTTACCTACTTACTGAGCATTTCACCGCAGGATACTAATTGGAGCAGCGAGCATTTCTCTTCAGCCTGCTTGGGGCACCATATGGTGACCCGTTCGGTGAGGAAAGAGAAGGAGAAACAAAAGGCCCCTGACGTCAAAATGGCGGCCGCCACTGAACAGAGTTGCCTGAGGCAGGGGAATCGCTGGAAGATAAGATTTCCCAAGCCGTGGTTCAGGTGTTGGATGTTCGTTTGCACCAGCTGTCCGAACAGATAGCTGATGTCCGTGCCACCTTGAATGAATATGATGTGCGTACGGAGCGCCTCGAGGGCCGGGTGGGCGACGACGTGGGTGCTCTTGAGAAGCGGGTCGAGGAATTCATTAAAAAATCGCAGGCCAATGAAGACAAAATCGATGATCTTGAGAACAGATCACGGAGGAACAACCTTCGTTTTGTTGGTTTTCCGGAGACTCTTTCTGATAATGACCTGCCGCGGGTCCTCGAGGCGTGGTTGCTCAGCGTGGTGCCCTCCCTTGCATCTCCTTCGGGAGGCCTGTTCGAGCGAGCACACCGCGTGGGTCGGAGAAACGAGGAAGATCTGGCGAGACGACCCCGGGTAATCATTGCCCGTTTTTTGCACTTTGCGCACCGTACCTTGGTTTTGCAACACTATCGGAAAAACCGCGAATTTTTTTATGAATCTACCCGCATCCTTCTCTTTCAAGATTTTTCCCCGCGAGTGACTTCGCTCCGCAAAGTTTTTCAGGACGTTTGCTCGGAGCTGGCGAACAAACGGATTCGATTCGCCTTACTCTTTCCAGCGAGGCTGAGGATCATGTACCAGGGCCAAATGAAATCTTTTGATTCAGCAGCGGATGCGCGGGCGTATGTGCGAGATCTCCTGGCCTCTGAGTCTTCTCAGCCACCGTGAAACTTTGGGGAGTTGCTAGCTTGACTCTAGCTATACATTTTCTTTGGGTGTGTGAGGTGCAGAGGCTTCAGCTGAGATTTTTTGTTTTCTTCCGAGCCAAAGTCTGCACTCGCACTGTGAACAGTTTCGGCTATTTTTGCTGGTTTGTTCCCTGTGATATGTAATCACTCTTTTCTGTATCCGAAGTTTACACAGTTTCTACTAACTTTGTTTGCTTGCTCATTGTGACATATATTTGCTGTTCTTTGTTAGCTCCTGGCCACAGTGTTTTATGTGGTTTACTGGGACCGCTTTGGTATCAGTTCGATATAGGCATATGTTCTATGGGGTGTGGGGGGGCACCCGAGCACATCTGCTCCACCTACGTGCTCTCGACCTCCTCTTAGAGGTCTCAGATATAAAGTTTGGGGGACAGGGGACGCCACGGGGGCATCATGGTCCCGCTGTGGTGGTGTGGGGTTGTTTTCTATGGGGTGGTGAGGGGACAGGGACGGGAGGGGAAACTGTCTTTTGAGAATCTCTGGTGTTTTGGGGTGATTGGCTTTGTTCTCTGTGGGGGGCTTGGGATCGGGATACCTGTGTTTTCTAGGGGCCATTTGAGTGTTAGTTTTGAGATGGTTCATAGGGGGTCACTCCTTGGGAAGTTAATTACCAAGCATAGGGTACAATATGTGGGCATTATTCAGCTGGGAACAACCCGATGGCTTTAAATATGGTGACGTGGAACGTGGCGGGCATGGGCACCCCGGTGAAACGGGGAAAAGTTTTTACTCGGCTTACTAAACTTCAGGCTAAAATTGTTTTCCTTCAAGAGACCCATATGCTCTCTAAGGAAATTTTAAAACTGAAAAAAAAATGGGTTTCCCAACTGTATTTTGCTAGTGGTACCTCTAAGAGTAGGGGGGGTGGCTATTTTGGTTCATCAAGCCACTCCTTTCCAATTGCTGGAGACTGTGGTGGATCCCCAGGGTGGCTATGTGCTTGTGAAGGGATCTCTCATGGGTTCCAAAATATTGTTGGCCTCTATCTATGCCCCCAATGTGTATGAGCATGGTTTTTACACTACTTTGTTGGGACACCTTAGCAGAATGGGGGATTGTCCTATAGTTCTGGGCGGGGATTTTAACTATGTGATGGATCCTGCTATGGATAGATTTCCCGCCCGGGGAGGACAGCAGGCGAGTGAGCGGAAAGGACCCAGATTTCTGTGCAAGCATCTCTCTCTTATTGATTTGTGGCGGGTGCTCCACCCTGGGGAGGGGGATTTCACCCACATTGCTAAAGCTCACCCCACGAAATCCCGGATTGACTACCTGCTTGTCTCTGAATCCCTTTTTTCTAAATTTACTAAGTCCTCGACTGAGACTCTAGTAATCTCAGATCATTGTCCGGTCTCTGGGGTTTTTTCTTTGGGGGGCCCTAGCGCTAAATCTCAGTGGCGATTACCGGCATCGCTAGCGAATGATCCCGGTTTTCCTGCCTTCTTAAAGCAAAAATGGAATTCATTTTTGGAATTTAACTCCCAGCATATGGATCAACCGATTCTCCTGTGGGAGACGGCCAAATCGGTGTTAAGGGGGGATATTATTAGTTATGTTAGCTATAAAAAAAAAAAACAGATGGATAGGGATATCCTTCTATTGGAAAAACGTTTAAGAGTGCTGCAAAGTAAGGTACATTCTACCCCAGATACTAAATTGCCCTCTCAATTTTGGGAGACGCAGATTGCACTCAATGACTTGCTCCATACAAGAGCGGCACATGGGTTGCGCCATAGGCAATTTAATTTTTATCGCTATGGCAACAAGGCGGGTAAGCTATTGGCGAGGCTGCTGAAAGCGCAGGAAGCTTCTAAATATATATCCAACTTACGTACCCCCCAGGGAGAGATTAAAACTACTTTTAGGGATATTGCGGATATATTTTCTGAATATTATAGGAACTTATATTCTGCGGACCCGGTACAGGAAGGGGATATCGACAGGTTTCTAGGGGCCCTAAATATGCCACATATCACTGACGAGCAACTCCAACGCTTACAACGTCCTACTGAAGTGGAGGAGGTTCTGGAGGCGATCCAACTGCTCCCCGGTCAGAAAGCACCGGGGCCCGATGGTATGAATTCTACGTTTTATAAGGGGTTGAAAGAGGAGGTTGCTCCCATTTTGCAATTAGTCTATGAGAAAATGGTGGATCAGCAGGAAATGCCTCCCACCATGAGGGCTGCCACCATTGTGGTTCTCCCGAAGGCTGGGCGGGACCCATTGGCACCCTCATCGTATAGGCCAATTTCATTACTTAATTTAGATATAAAAATTTATGCTAAAATATTAGCCAACCGCTTAAAATCTTTAATGCCATTTCTCATTTCCCCGGATCAGGTGGGGTTTGTGATGGGGAGGCGTTCCACGGTGAATCTCCATAAAGTGTTGGTGGCTTTGGAGCTATGCGCTAAGGGTAGGGTGGAAGATCCCCTCCTGGTTACATGCGACGCAGAGAAGGCGTTTGATAGGGTGGCGTGGCCTTTTCTGCGTCGTGTGCTGCTTAAGGTAGGCTTGGTGGGTAGGATTTATGAGTATATTACTCTCTTATACTCCAATCCTATGGCTCGAATTCTAGTGAATGGGGAGCTCTCGGGGGAGTTTGGCTTACAGAGGGGGACCCGTCAGGGGTGCCCTCTTTCCCCTCTTCTCTTTATTTTAACGGTAGAACCCCTGGTATGTAAACTCAAAGCGACACCCGCAGTTACTGGTATGCCGGTAGGCCACCGTTCCTACCTTACGCTACTTTTTGCGGATGATATTTTGCTTTTATTATCTAAAGCGAAAGTAGCCCTTCCAGCTGCACTGGCCATTTTCCATCTTTACCAAGAGTTGTCCGGCTTTAAATTGAATCTGGACAAAACTGAAGCGCTGGATTTGTTGGGTTCTTTGCAGGCTTCCTGGGACCATTTTCCGGTTAAATGGGCTTCCTCCACGATTAAGTATTTGGGAATACATATTCATCCAAACCCCCAACGGTGGTACAGTTTAAATATCCCCCCCACGATCCAGAAAATGATATCCAAATTAAGGAGTTGGACTTCTCTCCCTTTATCACTCCAGGGCCGTATAGCTGTCATTAAAATGGTGATTGCACCCCAGTTATTATACAAATTGCTGATGTTGCCCTTTTTACTACTTCTTAAGGATAGAAGGCCTTTATATAAAGAAATTGGCAGATTTTTATGGCAGGCCAAGAGGGCACGAATCTCGATGGCTACCTTGATGGGGCCAAAAACTGAAGGAGGGTATGGTCTCCCCAATTTTTATTTTTATTCCTTAGCTGCCAATTGGCGTTTTCTGGGGGATTGGTTCTTCGGAACCGCAGAGTACTCTGATCCGGAGTTGATAGGGGCGATTTGCGCTCCAGTGGACCCCAGCCTTATTCTGCATATCCCGGTAGAGGCCTATTTAAAATTGCCAATGCGCTTTATCTTGGTTACTACTGTTCGCAAAGCCTGGCGCACCCTAAGGCAAATGCTGGGTCTATCTCCATTTGTATCCCCCCAATATCCGCTGAGGGAGCATTCTCTAGCCACCAGGTCTCTATTTCCCTTGACACATACCTTTCGGCTGGGGCCCAACTGGCGACTGGGGGATCTCCTTGATCCTGCAACGGAGGAATGCTACTCCTTTGATAAATGTCAAACCTTATTTGATTTTCAACCACGACACTTTCTGCTATATGGGTCAATGCGTGCATTGGTGTCTGAATTGCTCCGGGAGAATGCGGGGAAGATATTAAGTCTACATTATGCTGCTTTAATTACGTGTTTGCAATCCCGTAAAGGCTCTTTATCTTGTTTATATTCATATGCGCACATGATTCAGAATTATGGTATATATCAAAAGTTGTGTCCTCTGTGGACACGGGACTGCCAGGAGGAGATAGTGGAGCGAATGCTTAAAAACTCTTATATGTCCATACCTCTCATCACCCAAAATGTGGGATTGCGGGAAATGCAACAACGGATCTTTCACCGGACTGTCTACTCTCCAGCCAGGGCGTTTCGTATGGGCATTGTTGCCTCTGCGTCCTGTCTTAAGTGCGCCTGTACTTTTGCATCGTTGATTCACTGTTTTTGGGATTGTCCCTCGATACAAGCCTTTTGGTCCTCCATTCGGCAATTTCTGTCAACGTTACTTGCTATGGATATCCAATGGTCGAGCTCTTTTTGCATCCTTAATAATGATGTGGGGGACGTGAGCATAAATGTTGACAATGTGGGATTGTTAGCTAAGGCCTGTCTCATGGCCAAAAAGTGTATTCTGACCAAATGGCTGGAGGCCGATTCCCCGACCTTAGAAATGTGGACCACTTTGATGACGGACATGTTTCAACTGGAATATGGATCAATGTACAAAAGGTTTCCTCCCCGGAAGAAACGGGTATTTGAGGAAATCTGGGGTTGTTACTACAGATCTTTATCCCCCACTGTTCGGAGCTTGGCGCCTTTGGGGACAATGTAGCAGACTACGCACATGTTAATGCTTTGTGACCTGCCTTGAAGGGGACTCCGTGTACTGTAGACATATAGGTGACTGCCCAGGGGCCTTCCACAGAGGCAAACAGTGAAAAACGAATTGATCAGAGATTCTCGGGGCATTGGGGGGGGGGGGGGGGGGGGGGGGGGGGCTCATTAAATGAAAATGTGTGCTGAGCTTGTATGGTACTTTTTGTTTGCTGGTTTTGTTAAATGCTTGCTCACTCAATAAAATATGTTGGGGAAAAAAAAAAAAAGTTCACTTAGAGAATAGCCACTACCATTAGCAATGGTTACATGGAATAGACTTAGTTTTTGGGTACTTGCCAGGTTCTTATGGCTTGGATTGGCCACTGTTGGAAACAGGATGCTGGGCTTGATGGACCCTTGGTCTGACCCAGTATGGCATTTTCTTATGTTCTTAAACTCCGAAACTACCTTAGGTAAAAACTTAGGGTGAGTGCGGAATACCGCCCGGTCCTGCAGGAGTTTAGTGTAAGGCGGATAGGTAACTAGGATCTGTAACTCACTAACCCTGCGAGCTGAAGTGATAGCCAAAAGGAAAATCACTTTCCATGTGAGAAACTTTAGGTCACAGGAATGAAGAGGCTCAAATGGTGGAGATTCAATGCCAAGAAGTGCAGAGTCATGCATATGGGGTATGGAAATCAGAATAAACTGTATTCGATGGGGGGAGAAGGGCTGATGTGCACGGGGCAAGAGAGAGACCTTGGGGTGATAGTGTCTAATGATCTGAAGTCGGCGAAACAATGTGACAAGGCGATTGCTAAAGCCTGAAGAATGCTGGGCTGCACAGAGAGAGGAATATCAAGTAAGAAAAAGGAGGTGATTATCCCCTTGTTCAGATCCTTGGTGAGGCCTCACCTGGAGTACTGTGTTCAGTTCTGGAGACCGTATCTCCGAAGAGACAGAGACAAGATGGAGGCAGTCCAGAGAAGGGCAACCAAAAAGGTGGAAGGTCTTCATCGAATGACTTATGAGGAGAGATTGAAGAATCTAAATATGTACACCGTGGAGGAAAGGAGGGGCAGAGGTGATATGATACAGACTTTCAGATACTTGAAAGGTTTTAACGATCCAAAGACAACGACAAACCTTTTCCGTCGGAAAAAAATCAGCAGAACCAGGGGTCACGATTTGAAGCTCCAGGGATGAAGACTCAGAACTAATGTCAGGAAGTATTTCTTCACGGAGAGGGTGGTGGATGCCTGGAATGCCCTTCCGGAGGAAGTGGTGAAGACCAGAACTGTGAAGGACTTCAAAGGGGCGTGGGATAAACACTGTGGATCCATAAAGTCTAGAGGACGTGAATGAAGAGTGGATGGCTCGCGGGAATGACTGCTACTACCTGGAGATAATACCCTTATTCAATAAACATACACACAGTTAATGTGACTCCAACATTGCTGTAAGTTTCAACGGCAAGAGGAAATGTGGAAAAAGATTTGCATTTACAATAAGGCGGGGAGTAGCTTGCTCGTTACGGTGGTTACTACCCCAAACCAAATAAGCCTGATTCTTCACTTTCAATTCATAACCAGCACAACTCTCTGCTTCAACGACAGGGGAGAAAGTCTGATACTTTGTGCATATCCAGCATAGCTCTCTGCTTCAACGACAGGGGAGAAAGTCTGATACTTCGTGCATATCCAGCATAGCTCTCTGCTTCTATGGCAGGGGGAATTAAGAAAAGTGGATCTATATACAGATAACAACCAACAAGGACTGAATCATAGTTGAACAGAGCAACGATTGTCAATACCCATTGGTCGGATGTGATTGAAGTCCACATGTTGTGCAGGTGGCACAATAGACCTCCCCCACTGGTATGTGTGACAGAGGAAACTGGCTGCTGCTCTTCAAGCGGAAGTCAAAAACCTGAAGCAGGCCCTGGCTGGGGAGCTGCTTGTAGTTTTTGTTTTCGGGCTTGGCAAGGCTGAGGTTTTTGATAAAGTCTCGTAGCACGGGACCTTGGTGGTGGCGAGTAGGCCTTTCTTGGACGATAGAACGACTTCTTAAGAGTCCTTCCTGAAGGGCTGCTTTGAGGAGAAGTCAGAAGGCATCGAAAAGGGTCTCACGATGGTCTTTTAATTCAGCCACCATCCGTTGGATTTGTTCACCGAACAGATTATCTCCGATATATGGTAGGTTGGACAAATGGTCTTGCACTTCTGGACGAAGGTCAGAAGACTTGAGCCAGGCCCACCGTCTTGCCGAGATAGCCGCTGAAATAGATGTCCGAATCTCATGCTTGCCTGCTTCAAAGCCTTTGCTTACAAGGGTTTGTAGCTGGTCCTGGAATTGTTGAGGTAGGGAATCGGAGAAGTCCTGTATTTGCTTAAAAATGACCCTGTTCTATTGGGTCATATAAAGCCGATAGGCAGCAATCTGGGAGATGAGCATGGCTCCTTGGAATACTCGTCGACCAATGTTGTCCAGGAATTTTTGTTCCTTAGCAGGAGGGGTAGACGAGTGAGGTTTTGACCGTTTGCCCTTTTTTGTGCAGATTCTACCACAACTGAGTGGTGATCAAGCTGGGATTTTTGGAAGCCTGGGGCTGACTGGACTAAATAAGTAGTGTCAGCCTTTCTGTGTACTGGAGCAACTGATCTAGGATTTTCCCAGTTCTTTTTGAGATCAAGAAGGACCTGATGAATGGGAATAGAAGTGACCACCTTGGGGGCATCCAGGAATTGGAGCAACTCCATCATCTGGTGCCTATCATCTTGTTCCGTCTGTAGTTGAAAAGGAACCAACTCAGACATTTCCTTAACAAAATTTATAAGTGAGAAGTCCTCTGGAGAACGCTTTCTGCTCTCAGTGGGAGAAGGTGGTGATGGTTAGTCATCGGTGTCTGTGGAAGTATCATCCCCCCCAAGTGTCATAAGGATCAGCAGACTTCCCTTTAGGAAGTGAAGGAGTTTGGATACCTAAGGGTCCCGGTCTAGGCTCCGAAAAAATCGGAGGAAACGCCGGAGGCACCGATAACAACATCGAAGGCACCGGTGCGGGCATCGATGGATTACTCGGTGGCGCCGAACATATCGGCACCGATGGATGAATCGATGGCGAGGGACGTATCGGCATCGAAGGTTGAGGCAACACCCCCGAAGGAGGGATGCGGAACGGTGTTTCTCCTCCCGATGATGCTGTTATCGGGGAGGGCATCATAGTCATCGGAGACCCGGGATCCACCGGTGGAAGGGCGGCCATCAGAGCCTCCATTCTGGATAGCAGCGGTGCCAGTGCTGCCGGAATCGGGTCGATGACAGGTTCCACAATCGGTGCCGGTGCTAGAGGAATCTGAAGACGTTGCATCGCCTTGTCGATGGCCTCCTGGACTAGCTGGTCCAGTTCCTCGCAGAGACCTGGAGCAAGGAGCCCCGGCTCCGGAATGGAAGAGGGAGGCAGAGGCACAGCCGGAGGGACCACCTTTACAGGCGGAATTGCGGCTCCCAAACCCAGATCGGGTGAGGGTTGCCTCAGTGACCAGGCCGCAGGAATAGACGGTGCCGTTCCTGGATTGGGCTTCTTCGATGGCGGCGAGGTCGATGGTTTCGCTCCCTCGATGGTCCAAGTCTTACGATGTCGATGGTGATGTTTTTCCCTGCGATCTCCTCGATCCTGAGGAGGAGTAGAGGGTGTCGATGGCTGTGAAGACATCTATGACGGTCGGTCACCGGTCGGTGGTCGATGTTGACGTGAAGTCGATAGTGCCAGTTCCAACGTTGTCGATGCAATGGACGGAATCGAGGTTTGAGCACGGAAGAGGAGTTCCATCTTCTCCATTCTGGCTTTGCGACCTTTTGGTGTCATAAGGGCACATTTGGTGCTAGTCAGGACACCATGCTCACGGCCTAAACACATTACACAGACTCCATGGGGGTCTGTGATAGACATGGTGCGAGAACAGTCCGGGCACCGACGGAACCCCGATGCCATGGCCATTGAAAAAAATCGAGCCGCAGTATGGTTGACGGCTGGTAGGCCGCGAGGGCCAAAACTCGACGGAAAACCGTGTAAAACTTACCGGAGTACCGCGGTCAGAGAAAAGGCAGAGGAGGGACCCCTGTGGGGCAATTTTAACTTTAAGACTTCCGTGAGGAAAATTTCTGTCAGGAATCTCTATAGAGCTCCTTTGCAGAGAGGCTACTGCTGCACGGAAAAAAGAAGACTGAAGGGGGACCTCTGGTGGCTGCAGGGTTAGTGCCATGCTGGGCATGCCAAGTAGGGGCCAGTCAAAGTTCTGGAAACTTTGACAGTAGTTTTCCGTGATTGGGCTCCATCCTGATGGTGTCACCCATATGTGAGGACTACCATCCTCCTTGTCCTGTGAGAAACCAGCGATCCTTCACCCGGACATCCAGGGGCAGAGGATCACAACGCTTCAACCCATATAGAAGCTCATATCAAGCGGCCCGCCCTGCAGGCCGGAGCCAGTCCTTTCGGAACAAGCACAATAAAAGGGGAGCCAGCTCGGGCCCAGGGCCCAGGCCCCAGCCGCACCCCACAATGAAGACCAAAGGAAGAAGACATAGGGGGCAGACTGGCTCTATTCTACCAAAGATGGGTCGAGATAACTTCGGACAAATGGGTCCTATCCATCATTCGAGAGGGATATTACCTGGATTTCCACCACCTCCCTCCGGACAAGTTTGTGGAATCTCCCTGCCACGACCCTTCCAAGAGAATGGCAGTGGAAGCTACACTGACCAGATTACTAGCCTTAGAGGCTAGAACACAGGTGCCTCCACAACAAATAAATACTGGCCATTATTCCATCTATTTTATCGTTCCCAAGAACGAAGGAACATTTAGACCTATCCTGGACCTCAAGGCGGTCAACCGTCACCTGAAGATTTCTCGCTTCTGCATGGAAATCCTACGCTCGGTAATAAGGGCGATACAACTGGGAGAGTTCCTTACCTCCCTGGATCTGTCGGAAGCCTACCTACAGATTCCGATCCAACAAGAGCATCAGCGTTTTCTACGCTTCTCGATCCTGGACCATCACTCGGAGTTCCGGGCACTACCTTTCGGGTTAGCCACTGCAGCCCGGACGTTCACCAAGATCATAGTGGTGGTGGCAGCAACACTGAGGAAGGAAGGAATCCGTGTGCATCCTTATCTAGACGATTGGCTGATCAGAGCAAAATCCCCAGAGGAAAGCCACCAGGCAATAGAGTCAAAACTCTACTGGAGAGCCTCGGGTGGGTAGTCAACCCAAACAAGAGCTGCCTGCAGCCTTCCCAATCTCTAGAATACGTGGGAGTCCGGTTCGACACCAAACAAGATGAGGTCATCCTGACACCGACAAGGAGATCAAAACTGATGACCCAGTTACGAATCCTGCTGAGCGATCTTCGCCCCACAGCATGGGATTACCTACAAGTTCTCAGCCTCATGGCATCCACACTGGAAGTAGTCCCATGGGCACAGGCTCACATGAGACCCATACAACGCTCACTACTATCACGATGGAATTCTCTGTCCCAGAACTACACCGTACGTCTCAGCTCCCAGACAGAGAGTTCGGCCCCAACTACGATGGTGGCTACAAGAAGCCCATCTGAGCCTACTCACCATGGATGCTAGCCTATGAGGATGGGGAACACACTACCAGGAGCTAACCGCCCAAGGGCAATGGAACAAAGAAGAGTCGGGATGGAATATCAGTCGCCTAGAAGCCCAGGCAGTCAGACGAGCCTGCCTAAGGTTCGGTCACACACTCCAAGGCAAAGCGGTCAGAGTAATGTCGGACAATGCCACAACAGTGGCCTACATCAACTGTCAGGGAGGAACCAGAAGCCAACAGGTGTCTCTGGAAATAGACCCCTTAATGTCATGGGTGGAAGTGAATCTTCAAGAGATCTCGGCCTTCCATATTGCCGGGAAAGATAATGTCGTAGCGGACTACCTCAGCAGAGAAAGTCTAGATCCAGGAGAATGGAAACTGTCAACCACAGCACTCCAACTGATAGTAAACCGTTGGGGGAACACCAACCATGAACCTCCTGGAAAACAGGTCCAACGCCCAGAAGAGTCCATCAAAACCCGGTGACTTGCCTATTTTCAACACTTTAATAGCATATTGAACCTCCATTTCCAATATTGGCCTATCTAACTCCATCTTTTGTTCCGGTATCAATGTAGGTAGTGCTACCGGATTCAAATAACTATCGATATCCTCATCTTTAATATGCTGCTCTGCTCCATATAAAGCTGAGTAAAACTCAGTAAAGCATTGACGTATATCGACAGAGGTCGTGAGTACTTTTAATTTTGGCAACGTTGTTTTGGGCTACAGCTGCCTAGCTAAGAGGCATCCCGTCTAATTGCCTTCTTCATATTGTTGCTTTGTAATTTCTAAGGCCAAGGCTGTAATTTCCGCATCTAAAATTTGTAGATCTGATCTAGCCTTTTCCACTTGCCGATAGTTTTGGACACTGCCTAGTTTGGTGCTGGTGCGCTAGTTGAGTCATTGTGGCATATAAGCGAGCTCTTTTCCCTGCTTTTTGACAAAATGTAGCTTGAGAAATAATCAACCCCCTAGCTACGGCTTTGGAGTATTCCCACACAAGTGGGGGTGAACTCTCAGGAGTAATATTAGACTAAAAATAGGCACGCAGTTCTTGTCCTAATCTTGTCAAAATAGCCGTATCGTTTAATAACGTTTCATTTAGTCTCCAAAATCTTTGTCCCATTTGGGACGTGGTTAATTTAAGCGTCAAGCTTATTGGCGCATGATGAATATTGAATTTTGATGGATCATGACCTGAATTTGACTATGACCTTGTTCTTATGACATTATAGTCCACTTGTTGTTTGTTCCTATGCTTCTCTGCTCTCCTTATGCACACCAATAAAACATGCCACAAACACACACACAAACACAAACTGTGCGCACCACCAAATGGAAAACTTGTGCGTACAAAAGTCGCCTCCAGAACTGGGCACACAGCACGTGTGCAGAGCCAGATGCACTAGAAGCACCAACGTTCCACTAGAGGGCAGTAAAGCAGCACAAAAGCGGCAAAAATGCAGCCGCGGCCTTCCATGCGGAGCGCAAGAAACAAGCCTTGCTGCAGGGCCTAGCCCACCGGTGCCGCTCAACCTGCCAAGTTCCCCCAACACCAACGGGAGCGGGAACAAACGCCAGAACGGCGCACCAAGCACGGAGACCTGAGAAAGTCCTGCAGACCCTTCTGTAATGTCTCTGTCTTCACTAAATTTATTATTTTTTTTAAAATACCTGAGCTCAGTCCTTACCGGCTGAGTACAGAGCACCACCGCTTTCGGCCTCCTGCACCTGCTGCCTTTAAGTTGTACAATTGTTTAGCCTCAGCCTTACTGTTCCTTATTCCAAAGGGTTTCAGTTCCCTAATTATAGAAACATAGAAATGACGGCAGAAGAAGACCAAACGGCCCATCCAGTCTGCCCAGCAAGCTTCACACATTTTTTCTCTCATACTTATCCGTTTCTCTTAGCTCTTGGTTCTATTTCCCTTCCACCCCCATCATTAATGTAGAGAGCAGTGATGGAGCTGCATCCAAGTGAAATATCTAGCTTGATTAGTTAGGGGTAGTAACCGCCGCAATAAGCAAGCTACACCCATGCTTATTTGTTTTATCCAGACTATGTTATACAGCCCTTATTAGTTGTTTTTTCTTCTCCCCTGCCGTTGAAGCAGAGAGCCATGCTGGATATGCATCGAAAGTGAAGTATCAGGCACATTTGGTTTGGGGTAGTAACCGCCGTAACAAGCCAGCTACTCCCCACTTTGTGATTGTGAATCCTTTTTTCTTCTCCGCTGCCGTTGAAGCTATGCTGGATATGCGTGAAGCATCAGTTTTTCTTATCCCCTGCTGTTGAAGCAGGGGATAAGATTAGACTGCTTGCTGTGGCTAAACCTTCAGGGGGAAGCTTCTCTCCTGGATCCCTTTTCTGTAATATATGTCTCAGGAATCGCACAGGAAAACTTTTTCTTTTTAGAATTGTACAGATAATTCATCTTTTATTAGTATTGAATCATAACAGCAAGCATACATTTCATTATATGTAAATAGGTTATAAGTATTTTATAAAATGTTCCAGTATAACTGTAAGAATGGTCGTCTTCCTGGGGAGAAGGGTACAATGCAATGTACATACTGATAGAGTGCAGGCCTTCTCCAAATATCCAGTGCTCCAACCACCCCTTATATACAGGTTTTTCTCTCTGTCTGACCTCAAACCCTCTGCCTGCAGTCAGCAGTCATCCTTCTGACCGCCAGGACACACATTTTCCTTCATTCTACTAATAGCTTAACTTCTCCCATCTGTATCCCCTTTGGTGCTGCACAGTTCCCACAGATAAAACAAAACTTTGGGTTCACGGTGATTCACAGGCACATGCATACGTCTTCTGCCAGATCCCAAGCTTCCCTGAGTTGCCTCAAAGGAACAAGAACAGTACAAGTTTCCACGGTTTCACATCCCCTTATGCATCAAAAGGTCACAGGTTGTTGCAAAACTGTTACAAGGGTCAGGTCTTGTCTCTACATTTCCCTCTTGAGGAATTCCAGAATTAGGAATTCCTCAGTATTAGGGAAAAATGAAAGAGCAATGGGTGCACTGGTAGGCAGGGCTCTTCAGCAGGGATTATAGATTATTCAGTGGGGATCTGGGAAACCCCCCACCATTTTTCTCCTCCTGGTGCTGCTCGGTTTTCTCCCTTGCTACCTGCTCCATTGATGGCGCCGTGGCTGCAGTGATTGTCCCCGTGCTGTGAGTGTCCTTGCCCCTCCTCTGCTGCCTATAGCCCCTCCTCCTGCTTTGGGTGATGTGCAGATGCGACGTAATGATTCCTGAAGCCCTAGTAATCTTATAATATATTGAGAAAATAAAATAGGTTTCCCAATCTTACTTGTGTCTGTAGAAACATTTTTGCTTTTACTGGTTGAGGAAAAGGGACCTCAGGTATCAGCACAGGAAGGAGATCTCAGGGATGGGAGGGAGAGGGAAAGAGTATGAGAAGACCAGGGATGGGGTGAGAATAAGGAAAGAGGATTACGGACAGGAGATTAGAAAGTTTGAAAAAGAGGGGGAGAGGAGGATGGAGTAAGAGGGATTTCAGAGAAGAGGATCGGGGAGCAGGGGAGAGGTAGGAAGGAGAGAAGAAGAGGTTCCATTACCTGCAGACAGAATCTGAGATCAAGGGAGAGAGATCCAAATTGCTATTGCTGTAGTGGGGAGTGGGAGAGTGGCTCAGAAAAGAGAAGGAGATACTCCATGCCGCAGGAGACGGAGGGCTCTGGGGATACACCGGGCTGCTTTGTTCTTACTGCATCAGAGATAAGCTGCCAATTTCTTATCAGGGGGTTCACCCCAGCTCTGTCTCCCTCAATCAGGCCCTTCCTGTTCCCTACACAAGAGAGGAGGGAAATCCAGGGCTGTGTGCACATTTACTGTGAGGCGTTGACCCAATGATGTTTAGTAAAATATTCTCCATGTATACTAGAAATGCAGATAATACAATCCTTACCTAACCCTAGAGACCTCAGGGTCTCATAATTCTCCTTCATCACCTCCCTGTAAAGCTCCTTCTGTTCTTCATCTAAATACCCCCACTCGTCCTGGGAGAAAGAGACAGCAATGTCCTCAAACGTCACCGGCACCTGAAACACAAACCAGAAACACTCATGGACACGTGGAGGGGCTCAGCTGGCTTTAAGCAAGAAAAAGGAGCAGAAGACAGCAGAGGTCATCTTCCAAAACAAGAATGAAGATGAACCAAATGCTAAAAAATTCAAAACAGAGGACGAGGACGGTGACTTCAGTATTGCAAACCTGGCTGAAGGGAACATTACTTCGGTTGGAAGTGTTAATCCTGAAGAAAACTACCGTGTCTTGGTGAGGCAGAAGAATGCAAACATCAAAGAAGTGAGTCAGCAGCTGATTGACCGAATCTACGAATGTCTGGAAACCAAAGGCTTGCAGTACTACATGAAGAGCATCAAATGTATTGGAGCTTTCCGGCAGGAGGCCATTAGGCTGTCCAACGAGCAGCAGTTCAGTAGTTTCCTGAAAACCCTGAAAGAGAAGGTGGAAGACCGAGGCTTAACGGAGTTCTGGGACATCGTCGTGCAAGACCGTCTCTCTCTCATTACCAGTGATGAAGCACCTGGGAGCTCTGTCACTAGCGAGGAAGCCAAAAGGTTCCTTGCCCCCAAAGAAAAAGCAGCTGAAACCACATCGGTAGCAGAAGAGCCCGGGGATGTGGATGACTTGCTGGACATGATGTAAGTGATGCCATCAGCTGCGAATGGGGAAGCTCGGGAGACAAGGTGTTGAAGATCACACTGCTGCCACCAGTGCTGTGGATAACCCGGGACAGATCACGTCTTATCCCACCACAAAAGCACGCCAGGTTCTCGGGAGGGGGGGAACAACCCAGGCGAGAAGACTGCAGCCTGGCCTTGCCGATTCAGTGCTCGTTGATTGGTGTCATGTACTGTGATCATTTTTGTCTCTTGCCCCCATTCTTCCGTTTCATTGATAATTTACTCTTTATTGCTCAGACTTCATCTACCAGTAGCTAATAATTGTAATCGGGTTCCACTGTATTCAAGGAGCAGTTCTTGATCTGACAAATATGGCACTGTGCACTGTAAGAATAAAAACGTTGTCAAAATGTTTTAAATGCAAGTTTTGGTTTTATTTTTGCCGCCTCCTGGAGCCGATTTTGACCGTGTTGCCTGCTGTGAGATCGGGTTCGCCCTTCTGACCTCACTGGGCTTTGCCATGGAGGAAACGTGGGCAAGAACCAAAAGTTGTATTTTTACTGTGTGTTTCAGAAACATTATGTGATCCAGGGTCCAGAGGGAGGCTAACCCAGACTTTGACACGCCCCTTCCTGTTGCATAGCGGTGCTCGTAGTGCTGATAGCAAATGCAAGAAGCAAGCCTACGTATCTCTCTGTGCACTGGGATGGAAGTGTCCACTCTGTCTCCTGAAAACTAGTTCATATCACACCACAAATGTGTATCATCTTTTTGGCTTTTGGGAGAAAGCTCATTGCAAATCTAGCACCACTGAGTTTGTTAGCTGGATTCTCTGTTTTCAGTTAACACAAACTTGTTGTAAATCTTCTGCGGAGAGTGCTGGCCTTACTGAAATCTGCAGTGGTGTCTGCCGTAGCAGATTGAAAAGGCCTTTTCTTTGTATGGGGTTATTTATTTTGGACTTGTTTTCTTTTTTCTTCTGCTTTCCATTATTCACCCACTTGCATTATTCAGAGATTTACAATATCCTTGAGGTTGATATTCAAAGGGTTTTTTTCTGGGTAACTTTTTGAGTTTTGAACATTTTCCTTTACTGTCCAGCTAAGTTTTGTCCAGGTAACGCATTACCTGCACAAGGTGTAGCCAGAAAAAGAGGCGATGATGGAGGCATTCTGTGGATGTGGCTAAATCTTAGGCAGTGAGTGCTGGTATTTAGTGCAACCTGACTAAATTTAGCCAGGTAAGTCTCATCAGAAAAATACCTGTCCTAAAGTTACCTGGACGTTAACCGCGTATGCTCCACTGAATATCTTCTGTAAAGTTATCCAGCTAACTTCACCCACTCAAACCCCGCTGAAAGATAAACAGCTAAAGATGTTAGCCGGATAAGACTTATCTGGCTGATTCACATGGGACATGACTGTGCTGCTGAATATCCCTGAATAAGTCGCTAGTTAGCCAGCTAGGTCTTATGTAGCTTACTTTAGATCAGTTACTGAGCAGGTCTAGCTTATCTGGGTTAACATAGCCAGATAAGTTTACATATTGTTACTTATCCAGCTGTGTGCACTGGATAAATAGCTCCTTCCCGAAATGCCCATTTCCTACCCACATCTTATATGGATAAGTGGTAATCACTAAACGTGGCCAGATGTTCAGCCACTGCCCCTTAGCTGGATAATTCCTTACTTTTCTGGCTAAGTGGTGCTGAATATCGACCTCTTGTGTTTCTCTCTCATGTTGACATGACATGACAGTTCTCAGATTGTTAAATGTTGTTTTTTCTTCAATGTCTTCAATAGTTTTATGTAACAGGTTGTTATTATTGTAAACTGGAGTGAAGGCTACTCTGCT